>NC_143439.1:8156403-8477806 GCF_987193195.1 Phasianus colchicus | reverse complement strand
ATGAGGACAAACTCCCCCTATTTTTAAAAATCTGAAGTTGGAGTTTCAGGAGTAGAAACTTTTGAAAACAGCAAATTGAGAGACCTCAATGAAATCCTGGGAATTGGCAACACCATAGACTTTGATTTAAAAGAGCCTTCTATTTATGAATGTAATGAAATTTTCAAGAAGGATGTAGCTGAAAGTTCTGTATCTTTTTGTCTAGTGTCTGGTAAAAAATAAGAAAATATTTTTATATATAGGATTTGATTGGGTGTGTTGATAGATTATGTTGTTGCAGGTTTATACAAGTATATGTAGATTGTATAATTTTGTGTTTTAACTATACTGTATATCTACTAACATATGTATTTTTATGTAGTGAGTAATACTGCAGCATATGTTCATGTTTTAATACTTTGGAGACAGTTCAACTGAAAAGGAAATGGGATTTTATATCTCCTGGTTGTTTATTTTGACCTTTACATGTACTTCTGCAAATCTGGGGGGATAAAATTAAAGTTAGATGGGCAGTAGCAGTTGTCTGAGTCATGAGCATTGCCTGAGAGTTAAGAGCAGCCAGTGTCTTGTTTCCATATCTTAGAGTGATTAGGTTTTAGTTTCTTGCATAATATTTTTAAAGCCAATTATCATTTGCAGAATGTTTTAAGATTGGCTGGACATGGTTAACCTGGCGTGCATGCATCCCCGCGTTCTCCTTGGCTGCAGAGCAGGCTGCTGGAGCTGCTCCTGGGGCAGGACCCCACACAGCCTACAAGCATCGCCTCCACAGAGCCATAAGGACTACATACAATATCCCACTGCTACTGAAGTCAGCCACATCCTTATGAAATAGGCCTCATATTTGATGTATTCTTCACCTGGAAATGCTGACCAGGAAGACTACATTTTTATTAGTCACTCCAGTAATTTACACTTAGTTGCCTGACATAAGGCCCAATAAGAGAAAACTTTGCAGTGTTTAGCTACCTGCTGGATTAAACCACAACAATATTCTGAGTGTAACACCTATCTATACTTTGATGTAATGCTATAACATGAAGGAAAGCACAGCGATAGTAGTGGGGTAGCACAATCCCAGGCTGCAGCAAGTGAAAACAAACCCAAATGTAGCACCAAAAAAAAAAAGGAAAAAAATCTGCTTACCTTTGGAAGACCTCCAGTAAGAAAGTAGGGATCTCCAAAAAGAAATGCTTACTGCTACTGCTAACCCTTAAATGAGGTCTGGGAAGGGGTGGATCCTGGCTTCACCCCTTCCTGTCACTCAGGTACATTGCATGCACCTGAATACCCCTGGGGTGGCCCTGCCTTCCCACCAGGTGCTCAATCACTGTTTCAGTTCAGGCTGTGACTTGGCATTTCCACTACGAACACATACATGAAACTCATGTAGAAATAGTATCCTGGTTATGTAGTGAAGGCCTAGAACTTTTTCCAGTTCAACTGTTATGAGTAGGGGCCAATACATTTTAAATTTTTTCAGCAATCCCAAACACATCAAATTATAGATCAAACCTTTTACACCTATTTCTGATCTAAACTCATATCTTCACAGCTGAAGAAGTTTGCCATCCCTGGTTTATCAAGAGAACCAACATCACAAGTCAAATATGGTATGACATTGGTTAGCCTCTTTTCCTGGGAATTCTTACAGAAGTGATTTAAAGAGTTTCCTTGAGAATGAAAAAAGTTGGTTACTAAAAGACAAAGTAAGGGCTTTGGTTAAAACCAAGGCAACCTATATCCCTTTTAAGAACAGCTAAATCTTGCATTTCCATCAGTGGTGAGTTTCTCTATCAGGATGTCTTTGTTTTATGATAGAGAAAGAAGATGCTTTCTATGATCAATCTTGCTACCATCAGCAACATCCATATTCTTTTCTACAACACCTTAAATCTTGTATTTGGAAAAGTAAACGTTTCCAAGATGCTTGGGGCCAGACAGGGGAGTCTACTAGCAATATTATTCTTCCTTTCTGTTTTTCTAGCAACCCATAATATCCCCCATCGTGCTCCCTTAACTTCATCCTAATTTTCTTCTCTTTTAGTAATTTACATGTGCACATACTCATAATGATACAATGCAGAATGGTCATAGTTAAAATGAGATAAATTGAGGTGTATAATACTGATCAAAATACAGATATTCCTTTAACATACTCCAGTATTCAGTATGTGAGTTGATTGGCATTCAGTGTTACAGTCAGTCAGGCTGTACTGGTTTCCATTGGCAGAGCAAACATCTGCTATTGTTATCTAATTCAGACTTTGGACAATTGTTCTAGCACATAAATCATTTTTGATTAATTTTTTACTTTAGCTTTCATTTTTAATTAATGTCACCACATATTTTACAAGAAAGACAATGGCCTTCAGGAAAAGTCGAAACCCAGTGAAAAACTTAGTTATTGATCTTGTTAAACAAATTTATATAAATGTTCAAATCTAATCAGGGCGACTTTTATATTTCCTGTTCTGATCATTAATGACATTGCTAATACTCTCCAGACAGCAGAAGCAATAATTAAAATCACTTTCTTGATTTGATAGTATGAAGGGGATGTAGTGGAAAATGTCTGAGATAGCAAAATGGAAAATGCATTAATCACAAGAAAACAGAATTCTTACTGTTCCCTCACGGTGCAGATCAAACTATTTAATCTTTAGCTACATGTTGGAAGGGAAGGGGGAGCTGCAATAGAGATTAATCAATTAATTGCTGCCCATGTTCCTATCTGACATGAGTACTGCTATCTGATTTGGATTTATACAGCTGAGTCCCCTTGTATAATTAAGACTGACAGTACTTGGGCGGGGCTGCTCTCTGTCTGTGGAAATCCTTTTTTGACACGCATTTGGAGCTACGGTTTAACATGTGCATCAACATTCTTGCTTTTGGCCAGTAATATTCTATATTGCTATCGCCTCATGGTAGGACTGAGTCTTCCTTAAGTTAGTGTGCCTCTCTGGCTGCTTTTCACTCAGTTTTGTAAGACCCTACCACAACTGCATTTGTCAAAGAGAATGTGCATTTCAGCTGCAAGTGATTACGTTGTTCAGGGTGGGCAGGAAGATACTGTCTCTGCAACAACAGTTTTGCTACTACAAGAAATGTTGATCTTGTATCATATGGTCATAAGCACCTAGACCTGGCTTTGGGGAAGAAGAGAAACCAGATGAGAAGTTAACAAGTAGTTATTGTGACAGACTGGAAAAAAAAAAAATAATGAAGTGAATAGCTAATTGAACTAATCCTTATGTCAGTTTTTTTTTTTTTTCCAAATATCATCTATGACTTAAAACTGCTCAATGCTATTAGCATCATTTTTTTTCTTTTGTTGAAAGAAACTGCTTTATGATCTGAAAACTGTACAGTTTGTTCATTGCCAAAATATAGAAAACAACAAACTGAGATTAAAAAAGGCCAAAGCAGACTGATTTTCTTTTGATGTTATGCTCAAAATGGTGCTGCACGATGGGATGCTAGCCCTGAAAACAAATCCACTATTCAGAGAAATCAACAGGACTTTCAATGTTGGTTAATTCTTTCCTTCTTTGAAGTAAAGGGGATTCCATTTATACATTTTAGTACTGAATACCATGAAAGAATGGAATTGTGTTTACTCCCTGTGCTACTGTGGGAACTACAATTTAAGTAGTATAAGGCAAGAGAAGGCTCACTTGAGTAGAGAACACCTGTAAGAATCATATAGTCATTTTGGTTGGAAGAGACCCTAAGATCACCTGATCTAACCGACAGCCTGTCTCCACCCTGCCCAATAACGCATGTCCCTCAGTGCCACATCTGCACATTTCTGGAGTATCTCCAGGGACAACGACTTCACCACCTTCCTGGGCAGCCCACTCCAGCACCTCACCAAAAGGGGTACCAAAAGAGAACTTCCTAAATATACGACCTTTTGAAGAGGTTTGTCTCTGCAGGATTCTGGTGCTCAGGAGCTCTCTCTGCAGGCCAGGCCCCTTGAACTGTGCCCTGCACCAAGGTGGGACGTCTTCTCACAGCCACTGATGGGCTGTCCAGAACTGCTCTTTGAGAGCGCAGCCATCCTCTTCTCACCTTTGTTGTTGTCAAGTGAAAAGCTTCACAAGCTGCTTTAAGCAGAAATATTGACATATTACAGTAATCATTATTTTGTTATTCGTACATCTGTTGTTTTATCTGCTCTAGGTTGCATGAAGTCAATACCTGGCTCACGACAGATTTTGAGTCTTCACCTCTCCACATCCAGCCCATTTCCTAGTGCAGTCTGGACTGGTTTCAGTTTCCAGGGCAACCTCAAATACCTTTGTCATTCCTTCATCTTTGTCATCTAGGTGCACACTTCTTTAAGGATCTGCGCAGGGAATGACTTGAGACCCAGTAAGACTCCAGACAGCAGCAATGAGACGGAGTATCTCACTCCAAGGTTAAGAGGAGGCCCAGGAGTGGCAGAATGACTACATAAAGCTCTCAGGCTTCAGTGGCTCTCAGCTGAGCAGTAATGGGGTCACTGCATAGCTATGGTCAGGAGTTGTTATGTGTGCCTGCATGGTGACTGGGATAACAAAACAACAACAAAAAACAAAGAAAAAACAAAACCAACATAGAATCATAGATTTGTTTGAGTTGGAACGGACTCTTAAAGGGTCACTTAGTCCAACTGCCCTGCAATGAAAACCTACTCAAAGCTGTAACCCATCACTGAGTGCTTTAGGACTACCAGAGAAAGGAGGGATAAAGCTTTCCTATGGCAGCATCCACTAACAGGCAATGAAAAAGTACCTTGAGTTTGTCAGCACACTTGAGCACCAATTCACTGTGATACTTAATGCTAAGAAAGCAGCATCAGCAATGGGGTAAGCACAGGGTGGAGATGACCCCCGTGATATCTCTGCAGTGTCAGTATTTACTTAAATGCTGTTCTAACACTATCCTCAGTGAAGGACAAGCAAAGACAGATAGCACTAAACTAACAATATTAAACACGGTATTTTGAGACGTCAAATGCATCACTAAAGCTTTCAGATGTATGCAGCATTTCAGACCTGTCTTTAACTCCTTGTCTGCCCTCTCACATGTGGTTGATTCTTACTGATCTGGCCTGAAATATATCACATAGTTGTCCTCAGAGCTGAATTGACAGTAATAGAGAAACAAACAGTTTCTCTCCTTTCAGTATTTTCTCATGCTTGAATGTACAACAGATACTACCATAAGTAGTTGGGATAACAATCAGACAAATCTGGGAAAGTAATTCTGTACTGTGGAGGTACATGAAGTCTTTCACAAAGGAAGAACAGGGAAAGAGAAGAGGGGAAAAAAAAAAAAAAAGGTTCCTAAATTTTAGCATTAGTGGTGTGCAGCCCAGTCCTGCGCTGAGATACAGCTTCCATACATGAGCTCCCCACATGTTCCCTCCATAGAAGTAAGCTTTAGCAGATGCGTAACTAAGAAACAAGATCAACATCATTCATCGCTAATACCAAAGCTCATAATAAATTGCTTTGGAACTGAAGTAATCTGGAACACTATTAGAAAACAGGCAAGGTTTGCTTGCCTCTGCAGGACGTGGCAAAAACAGCAGAGCCGTGTGTGTGAGCTCCCAGCAGACTGACTGTGACAATGGCTGCAATTAGCGGGCAGGGCGCTGCAGGTGACACTGCATTGTAATGCTGTGTGGGAGGATGCTCCCACCGCTCTAACAGTCGCCTGCAGAAATTGAAAGCAACGCTGAGGAAAGCTAAATAACAAGGTCAAAGATCACTATAGCACTCGGGGTTTGGTTTTTATTTATTTATTTATTTATTTATTTATAATTTTTTGTAAAGAAAAAGGTCTTTTTCTAACTGATCACCCAGCTCTGGGACTTTGAACTGTTTGCTTCCGTGGTTAGCTGCCTTTCTAAGGAGATCTTCTGTTAGGAGGAATAAGTGGTGGACGGGCAGGAGAAGCACTGGGGGCTGGCAGAGCAGCTCAGGAGGCTGTGGTATTTGGGGCTGGTGGGGTAAGTGCTGCTTCCTGTACTGGGAGCCTCCTTTGGAAGCACTCACGGTGCTTGAAGCACTGCTTTGGGTGATCTCAGGCAACTTCAGAGGCGAATTTGCTTTAAAAGGATTAAGGATGTTAACTAATGGAATTATCCCTTTTCACATTGGCGATCTTGGATCCAAACTCTTCACAACCAAAAGTGTCACTGTGTGAGCAGTCGTCTTACTCAGTGGTGGATTTTGGTGTGACATTCACTTTCCCAGCAACCTCATTCTTAGTGCAGTGGCTGTGCTCCTCAGGCTATGAGGGTCAGTGGTGCAAAGGGAGCAGGAATCTGCAAGACTGTTTTATCGTTTTATTGTCACCAAGAACTTTGCTTCTCACAGATCTGGGATTCACCCCTCTGACTTTCTGACAGGCTTCCAACTCCTGAAACATTTGAGAAAGGTTTTATTATTAACTTTTATTCCTTTAATGAGTTCCTTTAATAAGTTGCTCCTCAATAAATTGGCATGTCTTCCTGAGGTTTAACATTTAACTTGTCAGAATTTATGTGCCTCTCCTTTTTTGGACATGATTTGTCGCTTCTGAAATCATTTTCCCTATGTCTGCCTTTCCTCTGCCTCCTGAGCTCTCTTCAAGCCTTCATGCAGGCGGTCACGTTGACAGCAGACACAGATTCTGTGCTGTCGTTAAGCACATCTCCTGATTGCAGGCATCTCACTCTTTTTTTACTGCTCCTTTCACTTTCTACCTGCCTTCACCATTGTATGTAATTCCGAGGTATTGGATTAGGGAGTGTTTCTCACTTCCTGTGACAATGCTGAATTTGAACACAGTGTGGTCATTGCAGATACTGGAGTGTATCTTGGCAGTGGTTACACCTTCAGCATGGCTCTGTGCACTGCTCAAGGCCTAAATGAGGAGTGGCTGCTCCTGCCATAGGAGATCAGACAAACATCTCCAAACAGCAGACACACAGGTTGTGTCTGAGAGCTGTGTGGACACTGGGGATCTTCACTTAGCTCGATACAAAATGGTGCCCATACTTTGGCTGCAGCCTGGGATGGCCAGCCCTACTGTCAGATGGGTGGCTTCTGTGAAGGTGGATTCTCCTCAGCCTCCTGTCCCAGTGTGCAGCTTTGGTTCTGGAGAAACAGAGTTCATCTCACTGCTTTGAGCAGGTTAAACACCCAGAGAACACTGCCAACCTGGTGTGGTGGCACATAAGGCTAATCCCTGTGTGATGTGAGCATCCCTAAATGACAAGGCCCCGCTGCTTGTGCTGAGGTTCTGCCATTCTCCATCCCTCTAGTGCCAACAAGCAGCATCTTCATGAGACAGCTTCTCCTCCTCACCCCAACTGAAAATTGTTCCCATTTTATATGTCATTCAGAAAATTGAAAAACAGCCAAACTTTTTTTTTTTTTAACTGTTGGTGATAAAAATCTGTTCCAGGTTGGGATTTCATGTGCCAAGTTTCAGCATAGAGTGAGCTTTTATGGTTGAGTTATAAACCCCCTAAAATATGGTTTTATAATGGAAATGCTGACACAACCTTTATACACACCCGGCCATAATTTTAAATGATGTAAAATACCTTATATAGAAAGCCAAGATAAGTGAATTTTTGCTATAAAGAGCAACTAGGAGATGAAAAGTATACCTTTTAGCTAAGTATTTTCATTCTTTGTTTTAATTTTGACAAGAGAACAAACCATACATATAGAAGAGTATTTTTTTTAAAGTCATACTTTATGTTTGTGGAAGACTAAATTATGTTTTTAATCTTTCTAGCAACCTAAAGTAATTCTTCCAGGAAGTTTGCTATTTCCCAAGGCAAAAGCAGGTTCATGTCTGCTCATGATAAATAGGCATTTTCAAAGGAATTTTATTAAAAATCAGGAGGATATCATGGCAAACGTAAAGTAACATTTTCAAATACTAGATACAGCGCTCAGAGGAAAGTGTGTTAGAAGTAACAGACTGGATATAATTGAAACTGACCTCATAAAATCTACAATATATTTTTGTGATGCCGCTTTTCCAGGTCACTTCAGGATAAGCGAGTGCCTGGGAAGTAACAGTACCCAACACAGATCAACACTCAGATTAACTCAGCCATAGCATCCAAAACTTGGAGTTTTTATTTAATGGCTATGTGCATTACCAAAGTTCCTTCAGTTGGAAAATCAACCTGGTAAAGAAATAATAAATCAGAAAAGGATACTCCTGCAATATTCTGTTCTATGTTTTTGAAATCAAATTTTCTCAGTACTGTATTTTATTTTAATATTTAGGTCTGCACATTTTTTTTTCTTTAAATTCAGAAGGTAGGAAAGGAAAATGGGTGTTTTCTCAGTTTTCAGCAACTTGTGATGCACAGGGTAGAATTTCACATCATGAGTTCCCTTGTACTGCATGCAACATCTCTGTTTTGGGGCTGTTCGAGTTCATACTGAGAAAATATTTATTTTCACTTAAAAATGATGCATTTATACTTATGTAAATATGTTTTAATAGCAAGTTATAAATTGATTTAGTTCATCACATTTGGACATCAGTAATGTTTTCAAGGCTTCACATTTTCATCTTTGAGAGAAGACTCAGTTGTGAAAAACTGATTGTTCTCAGCTTTCTGACATGGAAGTTTCTGCCATCAGCTTGGGGGAATTACATATCCTCTGCACAGCAGGCAAAGAGGTTGAGTTGCTGATCAAGCTACCAGTTTTCTGTTTGACAGGAGGTGAACAGAGCAGTTTACGCTATGACTCCCCAAGTGTCTCTGCCAAAATTAAAAGGGAATTTTGAACTCAAAGCAGCTGAACATTTGGTTGCTTGGTGCCTCAAGCAGGTTGTCCCCAGCTGTAATGATTTAGACTACTGTACAAACCTGGAACAACCTTTACAGAGGAGGAAATGGGGGCACAGAGAGGTGATATCACTTGCCTCAGACTGCACAGGAAGTCTGCAGTGGGGCCAATAATAGGTCTGAGGTACTTGACTTCTGTGCCTAGTCTTCTGTGTCTCGACCACAACGCCTGTTTTTATTTCCTCTCAATTCATGCAATGAGCAATGTGAATGCTGTAAGAGCTAACAGAGAAAGTGCTGCGCTATGCTAAGCAGCTACTTGATCTCTGGATCTTGCAGTCTGTAGATCAAATATCTCCGCAAATGTTCAGCAAATCTTCATAAAGTGAATTGAAGGCTGAAAATGTTGACTACAGCCATGATTTTTTTTATGTTTAAAGAAGAAGATACTTCGAAGAAAATATTTATTTAAATTAAAACAAAATATTTTCTTCTTTACATGAAGTTCCATTTCTTTGTTTTTGAAAAAAACAGATGCTAATACTGAAAGAAGTGTCTTTTTTTTCTGGTTTCAGTAAACATTCCTAAATGCTAGTTTATTGTCTCTTTTATTTTGAGTTAGTCATTATTCAGAACAAACAAGGGCTCCTATCTAACTGAATGATACAGGTAGAGCCATGGTTGGAGTTTGGGGATGCAACTGCAAGGGGCACCGGTGGAGAAATAACTTTGAAGCAGTAAAAGTTGGGGTGAAATCCAAAGGCTGTTGGATCTACTTTTGGGCAATTCTATGTGAGGCAGGAAAGCCAACTATAACTTTTTATTCCACTGAAGAAGAAGAGAGCTGGCAGGTTGCTGCTCATGAAATGTCTGGGTGTGAACTGAGATTTACTGTCAAAGTGTTTATGAAGAACCCCAAGATAATGAGCTACTGTGAAGGATTAGGAGAAACTACTTTGTAAATTGCACCCCTTAGAAATAATCCAGGTTCATAAGCAAACCAAAGTGTTTGCTTATACTTTGAGATTCTAAAAAAAACGTGCAGTTGGATGACAGTATGTATGCAGGGAAGTCGTATCCAAAAAAGTTATAGAAAATGATGAATCTATTAAATTAGAAAAACTCTGAGCTGTGTGATAACGGTGCAGATTTTACAGAAGGCAGACTATAGATATTTCTGACAAATCTAGATTATTTTTCTACCGATGAACATGCCTTCATTTGTTGAAGCAGTGGACCAGAGAATTATAGCTACCTGTTAAACACAGTCCCACGCTTTGCTCTGCTGAGGCTGTGTGCTCCACTGAAGCCAGCAGTGATGAACATGCTGTTGCATTGGCAAGATACTAAAACTGCGTAATTCTTCAGTTTACAAGAGAAATTTGTCTTTATCTATCATTCACAGAAGCTAAGGAGAAAGAGTTTAACTGAAACCATTACCTTCTGTTCTAACTCATATGCAATAATTCAGTTTATTCTGGGGTCGGTACAGACCCCATCTCAATGAAGTAGCAGGAGTGTATGTCAGAGTGAGCAATAGTGAAAAGAGGAAGAAAAAGCCTTCCTCTTGCATTTCTGTATTTCCTCACTTTTCATGGCACAACATGATGACTCGTACTGCAGGTGACAGAATCAACCTCAGAAGGACTGAGATTTGTTGCCATCTACCCTGGAAATGAAAGAAGATGAAAGCTCTAAATAGAATAATAATGCTTGTTTATTTTATTTTATTTTATTTTATTTTATTTTATTTTATTTTATTTTATTTTATTTTATTTTTAATTGAGGCTTTTCTCAGTCCTGAAGACTTCAATTCTGAACTAAATGTGGTGAGAGTAGTCAGGGATGAAAACCTGTAGAGCTTCATCCTCTATTGTTCACTCCATTTGTCAGTCAGAAGAGAAGCAGATTTAGGGATATTAAAGGTTTACATGCAGTGCAATCAATCTCTTGGCAACAGTATTTCAGCCTCTTGGTGACCAGAAAAATGGCATATTTTCTTTCTGGGCTATAGAAAACCACAAGGGATTTGTATCTGTTTTCTTCTATTGGCTAAATTACCCTTAAAACCAATAAAAAATATAAATATATTTTATAGAATAATGAAACAAAGATATTGGGATAAAATAAATGTTTTGCAGTCTTTGGTGCTGTTCAGAAGACAGCTAAGATTTGGGCAGATTCTTGGATGCTGCCGATTTCGTTCCAGGACTGCTAGAAATGAAGAGTGTTCAGCACCTCCTGGGAACAGACTTGATCCTGAAGTCACTATTTATGCAACACTCCTATTCCAATCTGTGGGAGTTTTGCATGAGTTAAGTGTCAGTCACTTTGACATTTAGCCCAGCTGGTAGAATGATATACCACGAGTATCTGGTGCATTTTCATCTGAATTTCCTTTTCCACACAGTATTCTCTCTCTTGCTTTCTACCCATCCTCTAGATATTCTGTGAATGCTAAAGGCACCATGTGGATGCTAACGGTACCAAGTAATGTTTCTGGTTTAGAAAGCAGCCTTACAGGGAGCTTTCCTGCAATAATGGAAAGATAGGTAATGTCAGGGATGGAGAGTAAATGAGCTCAAAGAGGAGCCAGGAATTTCTGAATATACCTTTACCACTAAAGCTCATGTGAGTACATCCCACCATAGCATGATGTAGGGATTGGGACAGCAATGTTTGCTGTTGCATCTGACTCAGAGGAGCATACAGAATTTACTGCAATACCCATGAGAAACTGTGTCAGTAGCAATAGCTATAAGCTGAAGAAAGTATTTGTTGGTAAATGTTGTTTAATAAATCCAATTTCTATAGTAAAGCAATCATTTAGCTAGTTTGAAATATCTTGGGTTTTTTTGGACTCCACAGATCCCATGGTATTGCATCATACTGGTGGAAGTACATACAACAAAATACCCCATAGAAAACTTGACAATATTTAAAGCAAAATTAGTGTTCAGCAAATGCTGTCTTCAAATTTTCTTAAAACTATCTTCACTGGAAAATTCACACAGAACAGTAAACACTGACAAATAACGAAAAAGACTTCAATTTTTCTTTCCCAGCAAATATTTCCAGGTTCTTTCCCTTGCCACAATCTCACTGGCTGGCCCAATTTCCTTACTTTTACCTTTTTGCACCGGTTTCCCCTCTGAATCTTAATGTTTTTTGTCTTCTTTGTCTCTGTTCTATATGTATTTTCTTTGGCTTCAGCTTAACGTAGCACTCAAGAATATGCTTGTCTTGGAACACATAAGCATGGTGGGATTGCTTATACACCCAAGTACTTTGTTTAGCCAGATTTTTGTTTCCACAAAACTATTTCATTTAGTAATTTATCTGTGT
Organism: Phasianus colchicus; assembly: GCF_987193195.1. Classification (NCBI taxonomy): domain Eukaryota; kingdom Metazoa; phylum Chordata; class Aves; order Galliformes; family Phasianidae; genus Phasianus; species Phasianus colchicus. The sequence goes on along the minus strand of NC_143439.1, from coordinate 8,465,661 downwards.
GAAAAGGTGTGGTAATTTTCATCCAAATTACATTACCATCATATTTCCTGTATTGAAGAGGGAGGATTACCATGGGAGAAGCTTACCATGCACTAAATTTTTTAGTGCCCATGCCTTTCAATTATTGCTTAATTCTAGACCATTCATTAGTTCTGCCACATTTCTTACAGGGAAATTCATGTATAGGCACTTTAGAAAAAAGAGAAAAAGAGGAAATGAGCTTTCAGGTGACCTGGAGAATTGTTCAGGAGCCTAGCAATGTCACTTTTGTCAGTTCCAACACATTCTGTCTTTGAGGTATCTATTAAAAGCTGGCAGACATCATAAAAGACCCGAGGGTGGCTCATTCCATAAATTACGTTGCTGGACATTTCAAATAGCTCTAAACAGATGTGCTTGGGCATTTACTTTCCACCCCAGGTCCATGTTTTAGCTCTCTGAGATCATTTTTTGTAAAAGAGATAACGCTCAGTTGGAGAAAGTAGTTAGCATCCTTAATCATTAGGATCACAGAATGTGAGCAACCTCTGACAAAAGCATAACAATGGTCACAAAACTAAAGGCACATAAGTATAACAGTAATAAGCATCCCTTTGTTGTAGATTTGCCTGAACATTTTTTTGGCACAGCTTCACAATGTTTTACCCCAAATCACTGAGTGAACATTTTAAATTTCTGAGTCACATCTTGACTACCAGCTTTTATTGAAGGTGCTGAAACACCCTGCTCAAGAGTATCAAAACGTGAGGTTTCAACCCCCCTAAAGTGTTTTCATTGTCTTGTATTTGTGGATGATTCAGTACGGGCTTTAAAGTCCTACAGTCTTCTTCGTTTGCAGGAGTTATGCATCATATGAAGGCTACTTTGGGACTCAGTCTGTTCATCAGCAGTCTCCAGTGCATTTTAGTGCTCAAGCTGAATATGTATCTTGCACAGCAGGGCTACAAGATACATGAATTTATACTCTAGGATCAGATGTCATGGCAAAAATGTTGATGTGAAAACCCTGGTAGTCAGCATGGTAAACCTGAAAAAATCTTTCCTCCCTAAAATAAAAACGATACATCTGATTCAGCCGACTTAACTTTGTTGCTACAGTAAAATATCCCATGACTAAAAGTAAAAAAGAAACATAATGCACCCTTCCATCCATTAAGCAATTTATTAGTAAAATTAGATACTTTAAACAGACTTATGTTAAAAGATGAATGCTTATTAAATAGAAGGTTATCTGAAGCACTGTACTAGAACTGATAGTTGCATGGAGCCCAACAGAAAAAATTAATGTACGGGAATTCAGAAGATAAATGAGAAAAATGTGCCATTTAAAAACTTCTTCCTTCTCAGGCACTTTCAGGAGCACTATCTATTAGTATTCCACTATTAAAAAGGATGAAATATAGTGATCAGATTGCATAATCTTATTGGTTAAGCAAGTCTTCAAATACTACAAGAAGTGAGAAAATACAAGCAACTGCTGCAGTATGTCACCTGTATCAAACCTCCTTTTTTCATCTTTCCTTTCTGTGTCTTTTCTCATCAGTCTTATAAAACTGTACAACTGCACCCTTACATAAAGCTCACTTTACATATATCGCAGAATCATAGTATCGTTTGAGTTGGAAGGGTCCCTTAAAGGCCATCTAGTCCATCTTCTCTGCAATGAACAGGGACGCCTACAGGTAGATCAGGTTGCTCAGAGCCCTGTCCAGGCTGACCTTGGATGTCTCCAAGGGTGGGGCATCCACCACCTCTTGGGGCAACCTGTTCCAGTGCCTCAACACCTTTATTGTAAAAAACCCCTTCCTTATATCCAATCTAAATCTCCCTCTTTTAGTTTGAAACCATTTCTCCTTGTCTCCTTGTCACCAAAAAGATAAATCACAAAAGAATTAACACTTGTGTTTTAAAATAACTATATGGTAGAGAACTAAACTGGGTAGCCAATTTCTGCTGCCTCACAAAAATCTCACTGGCTGCCCTGCTCTGTCCTGCTTCATGCACCCAAGCAGGATGATAATCTGCCAGGTGGAAAAGAGAGTGCCATCCAGAATATGTATCTGTACCGTCTGTTCAGGCCTCTTCAGAAGAGAACTCCTGCTGATACACAGCAATTATATTTTAAACAAAGATATTCTGCAGACCACAAATTCCTGTAAATCTCCATTATAATTCACACAAACAAAATAGAGATGGAGGGTTATACAGATGGCTAGGTACTGCAACGACTTTCTTCAGCATATAAATATTCTCGTACTGTTTGAGAAGACCAATTAGGAGCTGAAATCTCGTTTTAAGATACAGTTTTTCTCTCCTACCACTTAAACTCTATTAAATATAAATACTTTATTCTCATTAGTGGCTGAAGAAAGGCTTTATTTTCCAATAAAACGACTCAGAAGTCATGAAATCTCAAAATTATGTCGTGTTCTTATCTCTAGTAGATATTGCCTTTTTTTTTTAACTTTTCCAGAAATCTATCCTTGAAAGAACTCTGAGCCATAAGTGGAGGAATGCATTTAACTCTGATACTCATCACTCACGTGGTTCTCCATTCTTGTTTACAGGATAATAACCAGTGATCCACCATGCAGCATGGAATTTCTACTGTGAGTCAGTTTCCCCAAGTCAAAGCTATTGGATGACTGATGCCCTGACTAATTAAACAACTAGCCAAGGTTTATAATTCTTGGACAAAACCTGTCCCACCCAGAAGGCTACTCTGCCTCACCCATTGTGAGCAAGGTGAGTAGATAGGATCAGCAAAATATGCTTCTCTGGATGATAGGAGTATCTTTGGCTCAAACTGAAACTAATTCAAGAGATCTGCACATCATGGCACCCCATTTGCCCCCAAAAATAGAAGCTAATGTGAAATATGAATTTCACTTAAAGACCTATGGAAAGCTTCCTTCCCTTCCTCAGATGAGGACTTTAACACATGTATCATGTATGCATTTGTCTTTATTCTTTCTCTTCTCTTCCACATCTTCAGGCACAGCGAATGTAAGGTTTACATCTCAGTCCCCATAACTTGTCATGGTTATGGAGAGCCACTCAGCTGCAGGAAAGAGTCCACAGAACTGAACACTTGACCACAGTAGGTTTAAACAATTCCTACCAAAAAGTGAGCTTCAAACTTAATACAAAAATGTGCCAGAAAGTACAATTTACATCCTGAGGGGAAGAAAGAGTTGAAATGAAACCAATTTAGATTATTTAGGGATTTATTCTGACCTCTATTGACTTAATTTATAAGGTTTCTGCCTTTTTGCTTTCGTAACTACTGCGGAGTTCCTCCAAAGTATATTCAAGCTATCCAGAATTCTGTCCTTCACTAAGTATTTACATTCATAATCGACATGATGAAACATAAATTTGTTTAAAGTGCCACCATAACTCAGGCACTACAGTTTAAAACATTAAAATACCACATTGAAGATTTTTAAGCCTAAATTTGGATTTTAAACATCTCAGGCTCAGAGTTCCCACTTAGACACATGAGGAAGGAGCCCAGTTTTCAGTTATTGGAAATGCTAATTTTTTTGTGAGTTTCAGAAAAGGACCACAAAAGATTATTAGCTGGATAAGAAAGAACAGGGAGGACACTGCAGGCATGTGTATTCCATTAAATGAAGAATGGAGGACAGCTCAACATTTAATGGGTAAAGTGGTAAGAATACTTTTAGGAAAGAAATTTTCCATCACCTGGAACTAGAAGAGAAAACCTGTTCAAATCATGGAACATAATCTCCTAGCTGCATTCAGTTTTAACATGGATGACCTGGGAATCCATCTGACATGACCAATACAGGATAGGGAAATATTTTTCTGCTCAAATTTTCTTTCTTGCCAACTGAACAACTGAATGATGCTCCCCTGGAAATCAAACAAAACCAAAAGAAAACAAAAACCCGTGAGCAGTCCTTATGAGCATTTTCCTGTATTTTAAAAACTTTGCAAAAACTTTCTCACTGAAATAATCTGAGAAAATGTGTAAAACATAATAGAAGAAAATGGAGAAAATGCTTTTGGTTTCTCATGATGTAACAGATTCCTTATGTGCTTGTCATTGCTCCTATTGTCAGCTATGCATGGCCACTCCTCTCTTTCTTTTAGTCATATATGTGTCAGCTCCAGATGACAGCATTCCAGCCTCAATGGTAAATCATAAATAGCATTTCATTCTTGCAAAAATGTAATCATTATTAACTACACCGGCATTCGCTTGAATGTAATAAGCATTTTTTTGTAAGAATCTTATGATAATTCTATATTGTATGAATTTCACTTGGTATAGAACTATGGTGACAGCTTTGAGAGAATAGATATTAAAGGTTACTTCTATTGTCTTAGATAATGTTCTGAGCCTTAATTGAGGACTTAATCCTACACAAGCAGAATTTGTGTCAAAATAACTGGATCTCCCTTCAATTGTAAGTGGAATGAAGTTCTTCGCTATAATTAATCAAAAAGTTTTCTTAGTGAAAGTTAAGTTTGCTTCAAGAAATCCTTGACAGGAAGTTAGAATCATCAAAAGTTCATTGACTACCTCAGAAGAGTGCACAACTAATTACATAATGAGAGCTCACCTCATTTTACCATGCGTAATAGTGTAGTGACTAGGCCCATTCATTTTCATGAAATTAAAGTCATGAACAGCTCTGGAAACAATGAAAAGTGGCTTTGTTGCTACCACCCCTAAAATGGGGGTGTCCTGGGTAATCTTTGTTGTATGTAAGTAAAATTATGTCCGCATTCACTTCCTTTTTTTCTTTCTTTTAAGAAAACTCCTTGATGTGAGGAAATGGAGAGAATGAAACAGCATTTGTTTGAAAAAGTGAAGGCGAATGGCAATATCAGGATGATGCCTACCCACTTTGACTCTTCTGAAGGATGGAGGGATGAAGAATTTCAGGGCTACTGAAGGGTTGTTCAACAGGCTCTAACAAGAAAACAAGTGCCAGTAACAATAACGACCTGGTGGAGATTTCATGAGGAACTCTGCTTTACGGAGTCTTGAGATAACAGAGACATGCCACCTGCACGTACTACCTCCTTGCATTCTGCCACCATGTCACCAATCTGTGACAATATCATTAGCTTTCTCTGACTTCAGATTTATTTCTTTGTGATATCAACATCCAAATTGCTTGAGAAATATCTGAGAGTCTTCTGTGGCTGAACATAGTACCAAGATTTGTTTAAGTGCTAATGAACATGGATGTAAACACATTCTAAGAGTCTCTTCCAGCACACTTTCTGTGCACTGGTGAAACTTCCCACCACCTCTGGTGGAAGCTTGCCTATCTCTTAGAGATAACTGTGAGCAGGGGGAAGGTGCCATACTGAGGATGTACAGGGCAGTGAACTGATGGAAGCCCACAGCCAGTATTGGGCTGCCTGCTGTAAGCCATCAGAGGTGACATTCACTCTATAAGAAAAAAAATTATTAATGCTGACTAACACCATCCTGACCTTTCTTCAGGATCTCATGGACAGAAATTTAGAGGTTTATTTCAAACATTCAGCTTGAGTAATTGCAAATCTTACTTTTTAATTCCAGAGGTCTTGGGAGCAGTGCCAGAGCTGAGCTAAAGGGGATATCATTCATTACCAGTAGTCTAATCTGTGCTGAGACAGAGAGTCCTCCAGCACCAGCATGTCCAAATTTCAGAGGATGGTGTGGCACTTTCAGCTATTCCATAAGTCAAGCAGTATGAGTTTGCTTCGTGAAAAAATAAAGCACAATCTGTGGTGTTATATGAACAAAAACTTTAAATTGTGGTGCTTTCGCCATCCATGTTTGAGTGTTGAGTTGCTGTCAGATGGTGCTTCTGCCAGCCATCAATACAAAGAAATCACCAATATTTATCATCAATTTTTATGCTATATTTTATGATGTCATTGCTATCATTACCTGGATCTGTGATGTATCCAAATCTCATTTGGGGAAAAAAAAAAAAAGAAAAAAAAAGAAAAAAAAAGCCAGTAGATCAGTCTTAGGCATTCCAATACTTTGTTCTTTAAGGATATATGTGTAGTCAGTGAATAGATCCAACTGCCATGAGCAAAGAATAGATGTATGCCCTGCCCTGGCCCATTACCCTCTTATTCATTTCAATACACTGCTTGATTTGTAACTATTACTCCTTGCTCAGCTATTTATTTTATGGTAGCTCATTGCAATTCCTGTCATTGCTTCCTCCTTTTTTTTCCATTTTACCTGATGCAGCTTGGCATGTTTGATAAGAGTAAGTGGGCCCAACTCTGTCTAGGCATCTGCAAGCACAATGCAACTGACATCAGTCAGAGCCACTAATAACAGGATGGACTTGGCACCACGGATGCACTGCAGGTATCAGTGCAAACCGATGACTTCATTACTGCCTTTATCAGTTTCATCTACCATCATGGCCTCAAAGCCCAAATGTAAAAGTCTGCTTAGTTTCAAGAAACATGAGAATTTTCTGCAGTGTTTTCTACCAGGCTCCACTGCCACTCTAGCTAAAGATTTCCATTTCTCTTGGTGTTTTCTGCTCTCATCATGGGACTGGATTTGTTCCCATTCTCTATGGTCTCAGCATCAGGACTCGAGAAGATGAGGCAGTTTGAGCTGTGCTGTATTACTTATCTCACCTACTTTCCCTTCAGCAAGAAATGACTCTGAACTCTTCCTTCTTCCATTCTCCCCCGAATTTCTTCTCTTCTCTCCTCAATATTATGAGTCAGCAGAAGTAGAAATCCTAGGTATTCAAGAGGTGGCAGAGGTATTTTTTTTGTTGTTGTTTTAATTTTGCATTACATATGTACGTCTATCTCTGGTAAAAGTAAGTTGTTTTTCTAACTGAAAATATGCCCAATGTGTTTATCTGTTAATTTTGTATTCACAAAAAGAATGAAACAAAATGCTGCAACTGTTGCCATCATCTACAAGGAATCAAAATTTCAGACTCTGGTCCCAACTTTATGCATTTGAAATGCATAAAGTGTATGAAATGCAGAGTACTTCAGTGCTAGCTGGTTTATAGGAAATTCATATGTAATGCTTCTTGAAAGTAGTGAGGTACATCTATTTGCTTAATCTCAGAAGAGGGGAAAAATAATTGTAACACTTATGTTTTCAGAGTAGTGGATACATCTCGCTTTATTTTAAGAATCTTTAAATATTGGATTAATCAGGGTCATTACATAAAAAGTGCGAGATTGCCAGGTGTGATCTCTTCTCTACAATCTACTCTGCAGCATCCAGAAGAATAAGTTATGTGAAATAATTAAATTGCAGCAATAAATGTTAGGCATCTAACATTGCTTTATGAAATTAAAGTATAAAAGCAGGCATAGAAAGGGTAGAAAACATAGAGAAAAATCTGCAGATTTTACAAGAGGTGTGGACAGAGAAGGGAGAACAAGGAAATTGTACAGACTTTTATCACAATTACTTACGACTTTTTCTGGGGGTTGTATTTCTTTGTAGTCTTCCTCTACCCTTCTTGACTCTCCCTATAAAGCATTTTATGAGACATGTTAAGTATTTTATGTAAAAAATAAGTTGTATCACATTGCACTGTAGGTCAAGGCAGGAAGGACACATTGCCTGAATAGCTAGTTAATCTCTTTCATCTTTCTCATGCTGTCATTAATGCTTATCTGTTCCCATAGCTATTGCAAAGTCATCTGTTTTCTCCAGTGGCATAGTGCAATAATAAAATCTTTTGATTTGACATACTAGTTGTTTGTAATGCTAGTTTTATTCCTGTTCATTTTGAGATCAGATTTGTGCTTTCTTGGTTTTATCATGTTCTCTTGATTCTACTGTCCGGGAACTCAGGAGTTTACCTTCACTTTTCTGTCATCTTGTGTGAGAGTGGTTTGATGTTGATGCGTATGTCGTAAGAGGACTTGTTTTCGATCTTACTGATAAGGATCCTATGAATTAGTTGGCTGTGTTTCTTTGTGAGTTTTTTTACCCCAGTGATTATCTAATAGTCTATCTCTTGCGTGTGAAATCTGTTTTGGGTTTCCCTGCTTGTTTTATGCTGAAAGAAGAATGCATCATGAGCTTCCATGTCCTGCTCTGATGGCAGAAGAGACCTTACCTAATTCAGAGTCTTTGACCACCTCTGTCAGCCTCTGCCAGCTTTCTGAGCCTGCACAGAGAATGTATTTTGTCTGTGATGGTAAAAGGTTTATCCAAACATGATTTAAGGCAAACAAAATGGCTAAAGTTATTAGCAGCTGCTCTTTGTTTACACAACTCTCAAATCTTTCTCATTTCAGGATGTCTAAAATCCCTGTTTCAGGAAAAACCATGTATTTTATTGCTTTTGAAAAATGTTTCTAATATTGTTTGTTATGTATAAATGAGAAGCAGAACATATATAAGTGAATTGCCTTAAGGGAAAGAATACTACAGCTCTCTATGTATTCTTGGGACTTTTTTTCATTTCTTCTGAGCCCTTGTGAGACGTTACATTTTGTGTTGGGGCATCAGCAAATCAAGAAACACGACCTGCACCTCGTCTATTACTGCTCAGTTATTTCTCAGCAGTTATTTCTCAACCGCTCAGGACTGTGTGTGGTGCATGTGTATGTTTATCAATGCACATGTAACTGGAGAAATCCAAAAGAACTGGAGAGTGAGGAGATAAATGCCAAGCACACCTCTGCTGAAGGACCTGGAAATGGCCACTAAAAACTCTTCTTCCAATGTCTGTCACTGCCAAGGAGTTCAAAGAGAAAAATATCCTCTTTAGAGTATGAATTTAAAAAAAAAAATACATAGAAATAATTTATTTCCTATTCAAAGTTGACTCCAAGTCTTGGAGTGGACCAGCCACCAGCAAGGTTATATGAACTGTGTTACAGAGAAATAACATCTGTTTACAGAGAATACATACGGTTTGCCACTTCAGGAGTTAGAGACATTGCTACAGGGAGCAGCTTCGTGTATGTGAGATTCTGATAAATTCATGTGAAAGTAATTTGATCCTAAAATTCAAGTCTGAGCTTTAATAGATCCAGCCATTCTGAGCAAACAGAACAAATTAAGGTAAATGAAAATTAATTTTGTATTAGAGGACAAATGTCTGTGAGAGGGAGCTACTGCCACTGTCTTGTTTGTTGACTTGAAAAAGGACTGAAGTTGAATATTTTAACATGATTTAGTAAAATTCATAAATTTAAAGCACAAGAGAACTTATTTTTACTTCCTCGGGACTTCGATACTTTTGTTCTTCGTGACAAACTTAACATGATGTCTATACGGAATTCACTGCAAGCATCAAGTGAATATTTTTCCAGTCTGTGCAGTGGCACTTACCTGTCTTATTTTTTAGAATATTATAGAAGATCATTCTATCTGAATGACGAAGAAGAACATTTCTGTACTTTTTTTTTCACCTTTCTAGATGTATCTAGATGTAGCCTCTCCTATCAGCATCAGAAAAGCACAGTAGAATCAATAATTCTCCTGTTTCTGATTATGTTTTTGGTTGCTGAATTCTAGTATGCAGCAAAACAGTAGATGTGGGACTGATTTTTTCTTTAAGAGAGAATGACTGTGAGAACTTAAGTCAGAGCCCACAGCACATCAAGAGCATCAAAATGAGTTTTACTGCTTTCATTAGGCTTTTACACAGTAGTTTTCTTTAAAGTGACTTAGTGCATAAATGGAGGAGACACTACCTGGGGTGCTGGGAACTTATGGCATAACAACACACAAGTATGTAATAAGCAAGTCTACCAGAACAGTACTGGATTTGTTTAATACACTATATAATTGCCCATTTGTTCTGTATAGGCCAATATTTTCAGTCTGTCATATGAAGAGAGGGAGACAACAGCCCCTCCAAAAGTCAGTATGTACATCTGAGAATAATTTCATGCCCATGCTGTTTCTGAAAGCTGAGCCCATGGTTGTGGTAGATGGTGGCAGAGAGCTGCAAAGCAAAAGACTCTAGCTTGTTTGCCTTCTCTCTTACCCATAACATTTTTTTTGCCAATGACTTAGATGCATCTTTGCTCAGTCTTTGTTGCCCCAAGCATAGGAGCTGATAGACTGAGTGGCACTTAAAACACGCATGGGTCATCATCTCTTTGATTTGGAAAAAGAGAAGGAAATGGGCCTCAGCTACATCATATTGTTTGTGGTAGTTATCCTAAATTTCATGCTCTTATCGCTGTTTAAAGAGACTAATAAAAGTGTCTTGTTCCACTGCAACATAGCAGTAACCCTATAGGCTTGAGAGTTTGTTTTTTTTTTTAAACGATCGTTTTTCATGCAAGTAACATATATTTAACAACGGATAAGATGAAACTAAAAATTAGTGAACTTAGTCTAAAGATTGTAGTAATATTTTTGTATCTTCAACACTGTTTGGGTGTTTCAATTCTCGTGCCAGTACAACTTACTGCAGCATATCTTCTGTTTAATCCTTTTCTACAGATTTTAATGATGTCAGCCGAACAGCACTAGGTTGGATTTCCTTTGTGATAATGAAAATGACTTGCTAATATGCAATATATAATATTCTTTGTGTAAACTCTGCTAGGTTTTACATTTGATATTTTCTAGATGAAGTTTAAATCTGATTTCTTTTTTGACTCCAGTGTAATTTCTCTTTCTGTTCTTAAGTATCTTGCCATTTTAAGAGAAGTTCTGTATTTGCAACATGCTCTAAGAATTAGCTGGCTTTGAAAATGCCTCATGCTGATTTGCCATAAACAAGTTACAAGAAGTAGTAGCATAGCTAGTCATGGCTACATTTTAGGAAGCAACAAGCAGTTTTGCAATCAAGCAACTGTAGTATTGCTTTCAGGAGCCAGTGACCTCAAGGAATCATTTATTTCTCCAAAGAATAAATGGATTTGAGCCTGATGTTTACATCAATAATGATTTTGATTTTCTATGAAAGCCTAATAGTCAAATAAAAAGTAATACACTGTCCTATTTATGTAGACTGTTATTATCATAAAGTGAAAACCCTGCATATTTAAACCTGCTTTCTTCATGCAGCTATGTCAACTCTGGATGCAAAATTAATTCGTGCAGTTGTTCATTAGTTTCTATGTAGTTTAATACTTAAGAACTGTGTTCCAAAATGGAGAAGAGAAAAGGCATCGAGCCCCAGAAGCTGGAAGAATAATTGCAAAAGACTGATAATTGACCCTTATGGAACAATGAGTAGATACTCATATAGATGATCTATACTTAAAGAAAAAGACTTTTAAAATAACTAGAAATCCACAGAGTTATCACACATTATGAATTCTCTCCTTGGCTAAAAACTCCTTGGCTGTTATTACAGCAGCAGGTTCATAACAATGAATCATTGTTGGCAAAGGCTATTTAATCTTTGACTTCAGGACTGTGTTCAACCTTGAACACTTCCATGGCTGTCAGTTATATTTATAATTTGCTTTCTTAAATACTGATATATTTGATGCAATTAGGCAACAACAAGTGCTTCCCATTAACTACTTAATCCTGTTCCTATTCTTGCTCATGGCCATTTGAAGTGACTGCCTGGTACCAAACAGCCTGAAATTGAACAAAAAGGCCCGAAATACATAAGACAGAACAACACTCAGGAATTATGCTCAAAGTCTTAGGTACCTTTTGGGCTGTGACTGAAACAGGGTCTCCAAGGAAAATCTCTTTGCATCACAAAAGCATCTTGTGGTTTTACTTCCTTCTACTTGACTTACAGTTTCAACCTCATAAACTCAGCAGGAGCTTTATTATTGGTAAGGCAGAGGTGTTGTAGGAGAGCTGTGTACTTAAAAACTTGCACAGGCCTACCCACAACTACTCCTTGGTCCCTGTTAACGCTGTTAACCTCTTCCTTTCTAAAGCAACAAGATAAGAGAAGTTGGAAGCATTCGTGATGCATGAAGAACCTTGTTGAAGGTGAGGGAAAAGGGCAATCTAATGGGTGGGGATGAAATGTGGGGAGAGCACTTAAATGAGTTTTTTAAGTCAACTCTTATGTCAATGTTTTCTGTATGTTCTATACAGTTCCTCTTACTGCTTTACCACTTCCTCCGTGTATTTGCAACTTTTATGATCAAATTCAGGACCTTTTCTCCCTGACATCCTTTCATTTTTCATTTCAAATCTTGCCTTTCATACTGAGGCTTCCTGAGGGCAGAAATGCATATAACTGTGCACATATGTAAATCCAACCAGGATTAGATACTTAGCATTTTGGATGGAAAATGTACAGCAGGACTTAGTGCACTATGCAAATTCAGCTATGGACACCTAAGATGAGAATATGTTTCTAGCCTTTTTTTTTTTTTTTAATATTCAGTCATTAGAGTGAACTATTGTACTGTAAATAAGGCTGTTACAGTAGTGTAAACAGAGCAGTAAAAGTGCACCACTTGATGAGTCAGTTTGTTTCAAGCAACAGACCAACCACAAAGTTGCAGAGCACGTTGCAAAATTACAGCAGGTCAGGAAAAAAACTGCAGAGTAAGAAAATTAAATCAGAGAGTGATATTTGCTATTTGTTTGATAGAAACTTTTTTTGTAAGGGGTGACACCTGTCCCTCTTGCAAATGCTTGGATGGAGTCTTTTCCTCCAGCACACAGAAAACACCTTGGATACACTGTGGTCTTTGCGGTCCATTTGATTCACTCCTGATTTGAATTGAGATTTTCATGCTTTAATACTTTGCTCCAGTTCTTCCCTATATGCAGCATGTGGCCATTGTTGTTCCCACCCCCACTCCCATTTCTCTTGTTATATATCTGTTTCATTTTTTTAGTTAGGTTGAATGTGAATCTGGGGTCAAGAACAGACAAGTCAGGTGATGGGACTGAGGTATAACTGCCTTTTCCAGTTTTTGTCCACCACATTGTCTGGGGGGTTTGGGAGCACAGACTCACACACTGTGCAAAAAACAAAGTTCACAGTTCAGCTGTCAGCTGTGAAGTAGGCTCACGAATTCCTTACAGAAGCCTGGACTTAAAAGCTTCCTGATGTGATCTCTCTTTAAGGTGCTCTTTTCAAGGTATGAAGTCTGCTTTTGGAAAGTGTGTTGATTATTACCCCTCCATAAAATCTATCTTTTCGAGGTCTTTTAGAATCCTGTTGTGAGTCCATCTTGCATGTTCATGTTCATTTTTTTGTCAGTTCTCCACATTCTTTAGAAATATGTTCGGTATGTATGAAGTAAGGCTGAACTTCATACTTCTTCAAAGGTGTGGCAGGCATAGAAAAATGAACCAAACACCAGACCTGATCAGTTAATGAAGTATTGTGCACTGTGGTCCGAGCTATCTACATGAACTTGCCTCAGTACAAATGCCTCCATAAGTAAGATTTTTTTTCTTGGGCTAGCATGCTGTTGTGCTGCCACTGTGCCCTTCATAAATAGTGGGTCACTTTACCGTTCAGCTTCAGGGAACAAAATATATTTTGAATGCAAGAGCAGTTATTAAAGGCTAGTAAGTATGTAACGGAGCATTTACCTAAATGACAGAATTACGGCTGACAACCTGAATGGCAATGACATTTAAGTTTTCCTGAGACATTTCTCATTCAAATTATGTCACTAGTTCTGAGGATCTTTTTTATTAGTCTTGCTGGCATGTACCTCTATAGTGATGATTCCTTGCTGTCAATATAGCCAGTCATTTCTTCTCCATATCGGTTTTGATTGAGTTTTCAGTTTTCCCACACACCTTGTGTATATAAACCTGTGTGAATGATTGATATGGATTCATACTTCTATTCTGAATTATCTTCTTTCTTTTTTTTCCTGAAGCAACTACCAAAGTTCTGTCTGTATAGCATGCAAACCCAGCCAAACCTGGAATAAAAAAACTGTAAGCTGAATATGGTTTTAGTACACTGTTGTCATGTATTCTGAAAGGCAATGCACTTCTGAGGCACGTTGCAGGAGACTGTCAGTCAGGTATCCTCACTGCTGAAATTCACATGACCTTGGCCAGAGTAAATTCTTTGCTAAAGTAGAAATGGGAGGAGCAGCCTTCCAAAACAAAATATTGTACCATAAATCTCCCTGAGGACGTTGCACAATTTAGCAAGGCTTCACGGTGGCTCTCCAGCATGGAGGGCATTGCTGAAGAACAAGTGATACAAGCCATACAAGTAGGCAAAAGATCTTGAGGACAGAAATAAGTCTTTGTTCAGGCAGTTTACCCAGGGGGGGAAATACAGTACATGATGTACCACATGATAAATCCATCATACAATGGAAGGTTTTATTTACTGAAGAGCCGTCTCCATTTTGAGAGGAATTCCTGCCTAGGCAGAGTGCTTGGAAAAGGCCAGCGTACCTCATAGTCTCACTGAAACCGCATTTTGGCATGTAAGGCACAGCCTTGTGCAATCCTCTTGCATGAGGGTGAGTTTCACCTTTGCTGAACTACCAGCTTAACACTCATCAGGTCTAAAAAAGGGCAGGAGATTTATAAAGACACTGAGCTCTGTTTGGGTTTTTGGAAAGCAAATCAGCAAATCAGTCAGGCCGTCAACCCAAACTCCACTTGTGCTGAAAATAAGTGATGTTGTCTTATTAGACAGTTCTACAGAACTGACATTTCTCCTCCCACACTGGACACTGCACATCTAGCTGAAGATGTCTCTATTCATTGCACGATGACCTGTAAGGGTTTCTTCCAACTCAAATGATTCTGTGAATCTATGATCATCCTGTGGGCTGCTCCCCAGCTGGTTGGTCCCACCACACATGGCCGTGGAGCTCAGAGAAGTCATGCACAGCTAACAGATGTTGAAAAATATCTGTGATGTGTTGTCAGCCATGGAATAAGATGTAGCAGCACACCAAGCTGTAAGACTGAAGGAGAAGTATGCCTGTGTGCTCTAGCATGCTTTACACAGAGTGGCTGGTAACCAGCTGAGTGGATGGCCACAGCAGCGCAGGTGGGGTACTGTGTCTCGCAGGAAGCCCATTATGTCCATTTGAGGCTGCACTGAAGATCTGTTTTTCTGCATCTGGGTTAAAAATCACAGATCTTTTCTGGCCTCCTCTGCAAATAAGCCTTTGGTTCCTCTGCAGATATGCAAAGTGTTAAATCCATCCTGACAGGGAGGAAGCACCTTCTACATATGAGTGATTTCCACTGCACAGCTTAAATGACAGACAGACTTGGCCCACAAATACATTCACATAGTAGCCATTGCAATTAGTCTTATTGTTGTTTGGTTTTCAAGCCACAGGTCAGACATACTGCTTGACTTGGCTTGGCAAAGTTGTCTATGGCTGGTATAATTATTCAGATATTAGCCATGACTATTCCAGATGAATATTATTAATGCTTTACCAGTCTCAGCCTACACAACTGGCTTGCACCATCCCTTTAGAGGTACTTATTTTCCTATGTAACTATATCTGCTAGCTTTTGTTCCCAATTATATTTGCTGCTTAGACAGCTCAGAAGTATTGACGCTAGGGCTGAGGCAGCATCATACAAACTATTACAGGGACATACCTACTTGCAGCATCTCTTGAAAGCTGAAGAAATTAAAGTATTAATATATAAAAACCTACCTTCTCACCTCAGTTCAAAGAGTATCTAAGAAAACAGAAGTGCTGCTCTGCAGCCAGAGCCCCTCTTTCCTCTCTTCTTCTGATGTGAGGAGAGGATGACAGTGTCTCATTGTTTGGAGGATGAAACCTAATGCTGGGTGTGGCTCTCTGCCCAGGATTTTTAAAGCTGCCTTTGTTTTAGCATGTTCCAATGAGGCTATGACCACTTTCATGGCAGATCTAGATCGTCTGCCATAACCCCATTTTCTCTGTGGAGACAATTCATACTCTGTTCTTCTACATACACTTTAAATGATCCATAACATATAAATGTAACTTAAAAGTAACTTATTGAGCTGAATGCCTGATGCACTGATTGAAATACACACAAATGGATTACCAAATTAATATGCTAGTGTACCTAGTTGCCTTAGTTACTAACTCTTTAATTCATCATGCAGTTCACTGGACCCACTGCTTTAACAATGGCTTCAGACGAACTAAGGTAAGATGTGAAAAGTTAGAATGTATTAGTTGGGAGATGCATCTGGAAGAGGAAGGAGAGACTTTAGACTGTGCAAAGATGCACACTTCTACCTGGAGCTCTGTAGTGCAGCTCCCATACAATGGCTGATATGTACACTCCACAGACTCATGTGTTGGGGTATTAAGAGTATGAGCTGAGTGGCATCCTGTTCAGGTCTTAGATCCCAATTTCGAGGATATTAAGTGCATTTTCAGCCTCCTTGCTGGGAGAAGACAAGAGGCAGAAAATTTCAGATTTATGCAATAACTCAGTTCTCAGTGAGCAGATGGGGCTGTCCCACACACTGATCAGCAGGAACAAGGAGAGCAGCCACCATGACACAAGGACAGCAAACACAGCAAGCCGTCTGAGACATGGCCCGGGACATGTCAAAAGATCTTTAGTTGGGCTGAGAAACATGAGCTCCCCCAAGCTCACTGAATAAAGAAGCTTTTGTTGATTACTATGAAATGTCAATGCAGCCTTACCTTCAGCATGTATTTGGGCCAAATGCTGCTGGAGTAATCATGCCAGGGTGATCTTCTGATCCACTCAGAAAGTTAAAAGGCTGGCATTTATAAATGACAGATCAAGCCCAGTGGATTGTCCATGGATTCTCCCTTGCAAGCGGATATAGCCAAGGATGAGTACAAGGCAGCACCAGAACAGATTTCAGCTCAGGCACTTGGGTCTGCTTCACACTGTGCATGGTACAAGCAAAAGACTTGCTGCCTTTTCATTTCTGAATGGCCCATCTCAAATTTTCTATTTCAAAGGGAAAGAGTATTTTTCAAGCTCTCTAGCCACTTTTTCAGTCTTTTTCTATAGCTTGTCATCATTACTTTTTATTTGGACAGAAAATTTGCTCTATTATTGGAGGTTTAGGTCTTTTTTTTTTTTTTTTTTTTTTAACAAGAAAAGGTTTGTCCACATGAGTGGATAGAAGCTGACCTGTTTATTGACTTTCATTTTATTGTCTACTGGTTGTTCCCAATTAAAAAAAAAGAAAGAGAGCAAAGATCAATTGTAGAAACAGACTGTTGTCTAGGAAGAACTTCTTTCTTTCACCTTTGAGAGTTTGTGACAATCAGGAAAAGCAAATTAAACAGTGAAAATATTGAGAGAGAGGTCATCTTTTTGTATCTGTGAATCAGTATTGGCAATAACTTGATTTTGTTTTGAAATTCATCTATCTTCATGTTACTTCCTACCTGTTTGCTGTTTTGTTTATTAGTAGTAGTAGTAGTAGCATACATTTCTTCTTAGAACTCAATAAGAAATAAACAAAGGAAGCCCCGAGAGCACTTGTGTCTCCCAGGGTATGTAACAATTTCAATTATAGCTGGGATCATTTTCCATAAGGTTAATGCACAATTTCTGTAAGCGAGGTCAATAGGTAAGCATTTTTGTACACGCACATCATCCAGGTCATCAACAGAATTCAGGTTTCTCAGTGTCCCCTTTGACTCATGCCTCTTGTCTTTCAAACATGTTCACATTTTTTCCTGTCTGTACATGTGTATTGCATTCTCACTTTTATGCATTTTTATTGAACTAGGACTTTATTTCAATGTTTCTTTATCATTTTAATTACAAGCAAACATCTTGCCTGACTCGTTTCTGTGACATATGTAAATGGTTCACAGGATCTGGTAATTAATAAAAAAGAATATATTTTTAAGAATATATTTTTTTAAATCATGTTTAGAATTTGATCATACTCTGTTTGCTTTTTCTTTTCTGTTCCTGTGGGTGAAAAATGACTTAAAGTCCCTCTCCTTCACCATCACCTGCAGTATGAATTGATATGTGACTTTCAGTATTTTCATCATTCTGCCTTTTGTAGGAGAGGAAGAAATCCACAACAGCCTTTATTAAACTGCAAGTCAAACCTTGTTATCTAGATTACTTGTGCTGTATACATGTGTCTAGTTAAAAAGGAAAAAAAGACCAAATAAACAATTCAGTTTTGTGGCAAGAAGCCTGGATCCTGTGGGGTTTGCTCGTGTAAGTCCTGTCATTTTTTTTTTCACGGGGACTAGTTTATGCTTAACAACTTGACCTCTGTGACTTTTAAAACATAAACTCATTTTTGAGGTTTAATGATTAATCATATGATTAAGAAAGACACTATAATTTGGAAAATGGTAGTGCTTACTGTAAAAAAAAAGTCTGAAGTGGATATGTACAGTGCTGGAAATTACTGCAGCTTGTACAACTCTGTGAGAAGGTTTTTTGGAAGTCATCTTCTAGCACGTCCTCTTTGTAAGTATCTGGAAAAACTGAGCTTCCTTAATGTTCCTGGATTGATGGGACCAGCTACAAGGTCTGCTGAAATGGATTACAACAATCATCATAAGTTGGCCCCTTAATTTTTCCTGTCTAAAAAAAAAAAAAAAAGATCTTATAATCAAAAAATTGAAACTTAAAAACCAAAATCTACTGTTATGTTGTTTGCAAACTTTCTAAATTAAAACCGAAATAATGAAAAAACAAAACCAACCAAAGAAAACCACTAAACACACCACTAAACAAAGCAAAGCCATTGTCATTTTTTTTTTAAAAGATCAGGTACACTGTGTTGTTTTAATTCCAAACTCAGACAGCTGCAGACTTACCTAAAGAACATTTTTTTTTTAGGAGTGTAAGTCAAGTCCTTAATGCTAATGTAGGAAGGTTTTTGTTTTTTTTTTTTTGCATTTAATTTAACATACATTTTGTTATCGCTTGGCTCAGTGCCTCAGGAGTCTGAGCCAAAGCTGTTACACTGTAATATCCATGAGGTTCAGTTTTCTCTTTCACCTGCAATACTGTACTCTTCAGTGTGATGCTAATGTGACTCCTGCAGTATAACAAAGAGCCCATAATGACAGCAGCAGAGGGGTCTGAATGTCATTTACACCTATTTGCTATATTCAAGGTCAGCAAGAATGCACCTGCAAAACACACGCACTGCACCCAGACTGGCTACAGGAAAAAGATTATTTTGAATAACAGACTTTTATATATTTTTTTCTCTTAAAATCTTGAAGGTCTTTGTATGAAAGGTCATAATAAGATGTTCAAGACAAGCACATGCATTTCCGTGGAAACAGTGAAGGAGACACCTTTTGGGACAACATTAAAGAGTAGGAAAAAAAGAAACGTTAAAAAAAAGTGTGTAGTATATTTATAAATGCAGAGGCAGAAACCTTGTTTCCTGATAGCACATTTCTTGGACTCTGTTTGGTAAAGGAACAAATTGTTGACTGAATAATAAAAACATCACAGAGTTACGCCGCAGCAGAAGTAGAAAGACTAATCACTGCCTTTGTCGCAAAGAGCGCAGAAGATTCTGTGCCTTATAAAAGGAATGAAAAGCAAACGGTGGTGTTCTGATGTGATATTTGTTGTTAAAGTATATTGAAATCAACACCCTAAACACATTTTTATAAAAAATTGATACGTTGCATTCCCCAGTTTCCATTCTCCATAGCAGTTCAGAAGGACAGTCCGTCTGACTAGCAGAAGCAAGGAAGGAGCAGCACACCTCTGAAAGGAAAAGTCCCACAGCAGGGAGCCATTTCTCAGCTCACATTCAACTAAGCACAACTGACAGAGCTACATTGGTGCCAGTCACAACATTGGTAGCGATTTCACTGCACCTTCCCCCTGCCTGTGACCTCCCTTCTCCCCACTTCCAACAGAGGTCCAAATTATCACAGCTTCAGGAGCTCAGGGCTGGCTTCAGAGAGCTGATCCTCTTGAATTTACAGGTAAGAGAGGTTTTAGACAGTACTCTGTTAATATGTCACCGTACGACACTTTACCTTTCAACAGAAACATCTAATGTCAATTTCAGAGCAAATATTCATATATTCAAGCCTTCAGGTGGTTTTAAAAGTACAAGCAACACAAAATGATAACAGAGCTTTCCTCTGCTTTTTCATTTCTCTGTGGATTGAAAAAGAAAAATTTTGAATGAGGCAAATCTTTTCTAATCTGAAGACAAAGATTCATGAAAGATAACCTGAAGCACGTGGATTCAAATAAACTTGTAATTTAAATCTGAAATGGACTCATCCATGATCCTTAAGTGAACATACAACCAACTAATTCTTCATCCGTGCAGATCAATTTGTTATCCATCCCTGCTCTGTTTGGAACCAGCACAGATTTGAGACAACAGTCCCATGTGAAACTGCAATGTACACAAACATTTTTAAAATTCATACCTGAAGAAAATATCTAGAAAGTCACAACTCACGATCTGGTTTAGATTAAACCATTAGTTATATTACGTAATATAACTTTTTGTTATACTAAATTCAGTGCCTACCTCAAGTGCCTTTTCTGTATTATTATGCTCTGCCACAGTTTGTTTCAGGTGCCAGCAGCTGGCATATCTGTCCCTGAATCTGTGATTCTCTCCATTGCTGTTATCTCCATTGCACTATTTCCATAAACATATCATCATTCTCAGGAGACCGGACATTGCTCTGCCAAATTTAATGAAATTTTATTTAAAATCCAGGCATAATTTACTGATGAAAGGACAGCAGAAATATCCTGGCATACTTCTATCGTACAGCATGCTTTCATGAGAATTAGAGATCTGTTTGTATCAATTGCTGACTGCCCTCTTGGACCCATTTTGTAGAATCATAGAATCATTTGAGTTGGAAGGGACCCTTAAAGGTCACCTAGTCCAACTCTCCTGCAATGAACAGGGACACCTACAGCTAGATCAGATTGCTTAGAGTCCAGTTCATTCCCCTTATGTAAATGAATTTTCCATTTATCTGTATTTTTATGAGCATGTACTTTTGGTCTGGGATTTCGCTTACTTACAGGCATGATCCTTCTGCAGGAGCTTCACAGAGGTGATGGTGACTAGTACTGGTATGGTAGGGCTCAGCTTGGCCTTGTAAATAATATGATGGATCTAAAAGCTCAGTCTGATTAAAATATCATCAAGGAAAACAGTGAATGTGTACAAGTATAGATTTGTGGAAAAATAGGAGTACTGAATGGTGCTATCACCTGATGAAGGAATGTGAGCTAGCTAGAGCCATGGCGCTGTGGTCCAGCATAAGTGGCAGCATTGCCATGAATGTCTCTAAGACATGGTGTCCTTGGGAAAGTGAAGTTCAGGCAAAGAAAAAATAAAAGCTCGATGTAGACCAACAATAAGATTTAAGAATTTAATACACTGAGCATCAAACTAGAGATATACTTAGATGCTTCAACTTCAGTATTTAGTAGAACTTACACTGCATATATGAATGTATATACAATCTGATATAGTCATATAATAATATTTTTGCTCAAGGACCATTTTCAAATATCATGGACTTACATGTAGCTATAGCTCTCCTGTGCATTCCTTCTTCTATATTTAGCACCGAGCTTTTGTCTGTTTTTTAGTCTCAAGGAGTATTGCTAGTCAATCTGTCTTAGAGCAAGAGGAGTATTTCATGGTGATCATAGTGGAGGATTCACTTTAATCTTGTATTCCCCAGGAAACTGCTTGGCTTTATGAAATGAATCTGTATACTTCCATTACATCCTCTGGCTTAATGCATGCTGGTAGCTCTGGAAGTCAGATGGTTCCCAGTCTTAATATCTACACGATCAATTTAAGATTCAGGCATGGTTTGAAAGCAAGCTGCAGTGGAACACTGTATCTGCAATTTAGAATTGTAAATATTTCATCTTCTTTAATGCACATGCACATCTTGCACATTCATGACTAAGCTGCAAAAGGAGGCCAGCTTTCAGACAATGACTGTGATAAGCTTGAATATCTTCACCTGTTCAAATATCTTTATGGATATTAAAATAATATGTGCACTAAATATCAACTAATATTTATCCTAGTGTCATTTCTCCCTGCTGGTAACCTTTGTAAACACAGTGTGCATTGTAGCTGAACCTAACATTATTTCTATTCATGCAGCATCGTACATCCACTGCATCATTCCTTCTGTACTGTGACCCTGAGTCCATCATGTTGACTCTCTGAGATCTGCAGATTTACATCTTCTCAGACTTTTTAGGCATTCATCTGTGTTTTGTCATTTCACATACTTTCTAGTGCTTCTTCCTTTTGCTCCCAGCTTCATTGTCTGCTAGCTCTTGGCATTAGGATTTTTTTTTTTTTGTAATCTACATGAAGACTCAGTGAAGTGTTTTCTTCTGTTTAGACATATATTTGGAGTGGAGTTGTGTGCCATTCTGTGTGTTTTAACTGGTTTATTTAAATCTATTTCATTTGAACCTTGATTTAATTCAAATGGAATTTTTACATGACTGACTCATAAACTTTCATGGAATGTGTCCCCCATGCCCAGCATTTCACGTGTATCAGTAAAAGTACAAAGCTCACCTAGTAACATCAGTTCTTTTCCAAAGCATTGTGTAAGTACATTCAGATGTTACACTCTTGAAGACTGGTTTGCTTTTGAAAACTAACATTACCTTTGGGATGACAAGAATAGTAGGTCTATTAATAATAATACCAGAATGAAACAACCTATTAATAATCTGTAATCAGCTATTTTGTCTCTTCAACTAATGTATGCATCCAAATATCCTCCTATACTTCACCGAAGATCAGACAGTACTATTTCCCTTTTTACCCTTGATTCCATTCACTCTACAAGTGAAAGACACAAATCCTTCACTTGTAGAGCCATCCCTTCCATGTAGGGCAGTACCCTGCATGCTGCCAGGTGATTGTACAGCTGTGCTCACTGCTAGGTTTTGCTTTGTTTGCACAGGTACCTGTAAGGATCAGTTAACCCTAAGCAGCCATACTGCGCAATCGAGGAAGAGGCACAGAACTGCTTAGAACCAGAGTTTTCTGATCATATCTTGTTAAGCTTCCTGGTTGGTGTAAGTAGCTCATGTCACCTAAAAGAAATGCACATGACTAAGAGAAAGAATGTTGTAATAAAAATCTTGATGGGCAGGAAAAAGGGAGTGGAACAAGACAGATGAGAAAGCATGTCATGAAATCACTGCAGAGGCCCAGACAACCACAAGCACCCAAATACAGTACATTTTTCCTAAAAAACCAAACCAAACCAAAACAAAAAAGTGAATGTGAGCACAGCAATTTGGGGGCTATGTCGGCAACAGCATATCATTGCAGTCAAAATGCAAAATCTTTTGGTTCAATTAAACAATCAGTTAAGTCTATACGAGCAGCATATATTTACATAAATTATTAGAGAATGTTCATATTCAAAGAAGAATGACAAAACATCACGATGTCCACACCCCTGCCCCAGAGGAATCAAGTTGTGACTCAAAACTGAGGTGAGAGGACCTTCGAGCATGTTAGATTTGTCAGCCTACAAAGGCAGGCAGCTGCTTATTGTTATTCTTTGCACCTTCTTGGAAGAAATAAAATGCAGACTGGAAGTTCAGCACAGTGCTGCATCTCCTAAAATCCACAAGGAGAAGAAACCTCTGAAAGTTTCATTACAATTTTTATTTTATATTTTATAAGATGCTGCAAGGTATGGAAAAAAATCACAAATAAAGGTTAAAAATGGAAGAGGAACACAGATCATATCTGAAATTGAAAAATAAGTATAGTGATGTGCATTACTGTACATCACTATAAGGATAAAAAATTGAAAATCCATTTAAATGATTAGTTGGGAAGAACATTGTTTGCCTATAAAGCGTAATTATATTGGATATTTAAGGAATAAAGATAACAGTGGGGTTTACTATATAGGAAACTGAAGGAAAGACCTGATAGCTGAACAGAGCAGAAAGCTGGCCTTCCTGCTGAAGGACAGCTTTGAGGTATGAGAGAATGATGGAGTTGTTATTGCTGGAGGTGTTCAAGTAAAGGGAAGATGTGGCACTGGGGACATACTTTGTCTAGAATGGTCACATGCATGGGCTGATGGAACAAAAAAAACATTATCATAAAACAAAAAAGATCACCTGTGTGCTGATTCTTTGACTTTTTCTCTATTTCCTTACTTTTCACATGTGTTTACTTCTCAAGCCCCCACTCCGCTATGAAACAAGTGCTCCATCACCTGAAGGAATGATCCCCTGGAAGGAGCACAGAGGAACCAGCAACACTGTCCTGTGGGGCTGAGGCCTGGGTTTGGCCCCATATTTCTTTGGCAACAGGGGAGGAAGCAGGTCCTCCATCTGCATCAGCCCCATACCAGTCTCCTCAGGAACAGGGCCCCGTGTGCTGTTCCTGTCACTAGAAACAAGGAGAATGAGATGTTGCATACTGTTGGCATAGTAATGCCTCTGTCAGCAAAAGCTACATCCCACTGTCCTTCTCTAACCTTTATAATCCGAACTATTTCTCCACACCAAGGCACAGATCCTTCTGCATGCAGAGGGCTGCCCTGTGCAGCCATACAATACCCTGAGCAGCCTCTTCGCTCAGCCTGTTTTGCTCATTTCAGTACAGCTGTCTCCAGTCCAGCAGAAACTGTATTAAAAGCAGCTTTTCATAGTAGGAACATTTCACATCTAACTGTCTTTAATATAAATCTTTTTTTTTTTTTTTTTTTTTTTTTTGCACGCATTTTCATAATGCTGGCAGACATGGAAGTCTCCAGCAGAATGTCTGTTCCACGGGGCTCTCCCACCTCGCACCCCATCAGCTGGCACAAACGTGGGACTGCTCCTCCAATGTGCCTGAGGGGATGGAGTGCCGCCAGGAATAAAGGAGCAGGAGCATGGACGTGACCACGGACATGCCAGGACCCTGAGCAGAAGGAACATTTCAGTAGGTACTGCTAGGTACCCAAAGCACCAACATGCTACAAAGCCTAACCCCAACTTATTCTTGGAGCTCATGGTTCTTAGGACATCACAAGCAAAAAGTAAAAACTTGATTTTCCTGTTAGGAAATACTTACACCTTGTTAGCGATGGGGTGTTTGCATTCTTTTAAGTCTAAGTGTCTTGGGCTGAGTGAATGGAGCACAGCTTGGGATGGGAGCAGTACTGAAGAGAAAGGGAGGGGACTGCATCTTCCTCTACCATTCAGTAAACCCATCTTTATGCTAAAATGAATATCATGATTAATAATAATAGCAGTTTTTGACTGTTTTGAAAAATCACAATGCTAGAAAATGAATGTTTCCAAGATTCTCAGAAGAAGGAAGATTTAAGGGAAAAATAATATACTCAGAACTGAATTTGAAACTATGTATTTACAACTATCAATGCTGACTGTAATCAGGAATATTCAAACAATTTTGTACACTGACCTTGTAGTCACAGAAACACAGAATCATAGAATGATTTGGGTTGGAAGGGACTTTTAAGATCATCTAGTTCCAACTCCTCTGCTATATGTAAGGACACCCTCCTCTAGAACAGGTTGCTCACAGCCCCATCCATCCTGGCCTTGAATGCTCCCAGGGAGGGGGAATCCACAACCTTACTGAGCAACCTGTTCTAGTGTCTCACTACCCTCACTAGAAAGAATTTCTTCCTAATACCTCGTATAAATCTACCCTCCTCCAGTCCCAGAACTCACAAGAGCAGGGTAGAGGGGCAGAACCACCTCTCTTGACCTGCTGGTCACGCTTCTCTTGATTCAACCCAGGATATAGTTGGCCTTCTGGGCTGCAAGAGCACATTGCTGGCACATGTTGAATCTTAGAGTAGTACTTTCCCCTGGCTCCTACTCTGCTAGGTAGAGTATGTTTTCTGTCTTAGAATCACAGAATCACAGAATCCTTAGAGTAGGGAGAGACCTCCGAAGGCTGTCTAGTCCAACTCCCCTGCAATGAACAGGGACACCACAGCTAGATCAGGTTGCCCAAGGCCTTGTCCAGCCTTGCCTTGAAAGTTTCCAGGGAAAGGGCATCGACCACAACACAACATATCTTGGTCTATGAAAATTTAGAAATTTATATATGGTGACTATTATATGCACAACTAAAGGGGACCAACTAAGAAATTCTGTTGTGCTTATCAATATTCTCACACTATTCC
Organism: Phasianus colchicus; assembly: GCF_987193195.1. Lineage (NCBI taxonomy): Eukaryota > Metazoa > Chordata > Aves > Galliformes > Phasianidae > Phasianus > Phasianus colchicus. The sequence goes on along the minus strand of NC_143439.1, from coordinate 8,439,636 downwards.
TCTCACAGATACTGGTATGGTGAAGAACTCTTCACAGATGTTTTCTTTAACCTATTTTATCTAATTTGAGAATTACAGACCTATAAGATGTCATGTTGCTTTTGCAAAATCAACTTTCATAGGGAAAATCTCTTCTCTTTTTCTTTTACAGGGAAAATCTCTTCTCTTTTTCACACAGTAACTCTGAACAGAGGAACCATCGAAATTCCAGAGAAAAGAGAATCTGCCTGACAAATGATGCCTTAATGTTTGACCAAATTCAAGGCATTAATGGCATCATGCAGCATAATTTCTGCTTTCTTGAAAAACATTGCAGTTCATTTAGAAATTGGAATTCCCTGCAGATTGCCAGGGGTGTGCAGATTATTAATTACAGTGTTCTCTCATTATCTCTCGTTCAGAACAATAGTGCTCCGGAGGTCCTGTGGAATCCTTCTCCTCTACAAGGTGTCGAGTTTTGATTAAGCATCATTTCATACAGTTCATTAACAATGTATCTTAAAATGAGCTTTTGATTGAACATTTTTATTGGGCATTTAATATAATTTATGGTTTCTGTTGAAATTTTACATACAACATTTGCCAAGTTAGTTATTATATATTTTTCATTAAACAATGGCATTTTAAGTTTTCTGAAAGGTTCTATTTTTTAAGAAGAGAAACAGATTATATAAAAATTGATTATGAATGCAGTATATCATGAAAATAGCCCTCCTGGCTATATTTTATTCCAGTGGAGCTACAGTACATAGGTGTATGAGCAGGTCCATTTGCAAGCACCTTCATTACGCACTGCCAATCTGAAAGCCAACCTTTAAGCTTAGTTTTCCAATTTAAAGTGGAATTTATTCATTGGGGCAGTTTTGAAAGTACGGTCTTCTATTTCATTATGTTGGTCCACAATGTCAGAGGTAGACGTTAGTGGTACGGCAGTAGGGGTTGAACCTTCCCACCAATATTCCATTACAAGTTGTTGCCATGTGATGGATGGCAGCAGAGGGGCATTCTGACAAAATGGCTTCTGACATGGAAGTGCGCATGAAGCGAAGGTGTGTCAGTGAATTCTTCAGCACCTGGAGGGGATTTTTTGCCACAGATTAGTTTTGTAAAGTTTGTAAATATTCTTGGGAGTATTGGCCTCCAGCCCAGCTGAACCCTTTGATGCAAACACAGGGGAAAAGATCTTTCAGCAGACTTACCGGAAAGTTCAGGTTTTGGTCTCAAGTACTCTGGGGGAAATTGAGATCTGGGGACTAAGAGTGGTAAGGTAGAATTACTCTGCATCTTGCACAACTGCCACATTAGGAGCAAATCATACATTGAATGCTGAGTGGGGTTTCAGATCAGCCAGGTAGAGAGATGTATTTATATCCTGTAGGTAGAGAGCATAGTTCCAGATGGGAACTCTGATTGAAATGTCTTCTTATACTGCCTGCAAAAAGATTAAAAAATATACGTATTTTATATGCTGAAATAGCATGTATAGGATGTTCAGAGAGAGAGAGATACATTATAGTTAGAAACAAACTATTAGTTGGAATTTGTGTCCAGGGAAATTATTGGAATTATTTACATACACATGCAAATATGCAGGGAAGCAATCCAACACTGACTAACTGCTACAAATCTGCTGGGATGAAGCAAGAAGTCAAGTTTTCACTCAAAATGCTCAAAGCAAAACATGCAAAACTCATCAGAACCTTTTGCTGAGTCTCGAGACAGTTTAGGGAAAATCTTTCATAATTTTTGTCTTTTACTTGGACCCTGGACTATGTGGTTGCTTGTTGGATGGGAATATTAAAATATTCAGCACACATTTTCCTTGACCCATAAAGTATTAGAAAGCACCAGGAAATATTGCTATAAATATTTCCCATTTAATTGTGTGTTTCCAGAGGTTGAGATCTTTCAGGATCTGGATGCTGCCTGTCCAAGCCAAACCAGAAATCTTTTTAAGAGATATGGGGCCCAATCACATCATGCGGGTTCAGTTTAATGCTCCTGCCATAACTGAGGGGGAAAATGAAGCCAAAACATCCTGCTGTGCTTGTCTCAGAGCTGGATCCCTGCTTTATTTTCAGTGGACTCCACATTTCCTATGCTGAGCTGTAGGATAGGAGTCCATCTCTACTGCTGTGAATGGCTCCATCAGAGACAACCCCAACTAAGGACTTGTGCTTTATTGGACAGCTACAGTTTTCTTTTGTGCCCACGGCTGCAGCGATAGTTACCACTCTGGGGACACCCATGTAGTCTTGCTCTTGAACCTGGCAACCCACAGCGTGCTTATTCAATCAACCTGGCAACATTTCAGAGAGTTCTTCAGAAAAACGACCTTTCTCGCATTGTCTGGTTGCATCATGCCACTTTTGAGTCAACTCCCTTTCCCAGGGTCACTGTGATACTGAAAATGTTTTTTTCTGATTTTTTTTAGCTACTGGTAATGCTGTTAATACTGCTGTAATTGACAGAGATGTGGAAATATGTATACTTACTCTAGAGTTCAGTGCTGTATACTGGATAGCACTTTATAATTCAATTTCTTTCTAATTAATAGTGCAGTCAGCTTTGTCTGCTCTTTTCAGATGATTCATTGCATAAAAGAAAAAGAGATGAAATCACTTAAAAATAGGAAAACATAACTCCACAAAATGGATTATATTTCAAGCTGACAGTGCTCTTTTTCCTTCCTCGGTCTTCCATTAATAGATGCAATAGATACATATATTCTGTATTATTCTTCTCTGCCGGCTTTTCTGTCTCTTTTCTCTATCATAAATTTCCCCATGTTTCTCACTCCATTCACAGTTTTGGGTGCAGCAGCCTATTTCTCATTTTTTACATAAATTTCCAGTTTCTTGCTTCCCAGGGCTGGGAATCACTTCCTTCTTGAACACCTTTTCCTTGAGTGGTTCTATGAGTCAACCATTGCACTAATCCCATTAAAACAAGGTTACTTTGTTTTTAATTGAGATGCTAAGATAAGGACATTCCATAGCTGATCAGTGGCATCATCTTACTTGGTAACCTTTGCCTCTCCTCACCCTGCCTGCTCCCAGCAATACTCCTTCATGTCAGTTCAGGCTTTAAGTTTAAATTTCAGACAGTTCATGACAGGGACAATATCTTCATGTGTGCTCCACAAAGAGACTGGCATGCTGAAGACTATAAATAGTTGTTAAGCAGCTCCTACATTCATGTTACTTACTATGTCAGCAAGTTTCTGTTTAAAAAACGGCTGTCTTACACAGAAACAAATTAAACTGGCAGGTTCCCCTGACTAGAAAGCTCATTACTGACCAACACCCTCCTATGTCATGTGGGTGTGCCTGTGTGTTTGTGAAGCCCTGAAAAATCCAAGGCAAGGTAAAGCAAAACAGTTCAAGGAAACACTTCAGTCTCAAATGGAAGGTCTTGATGGGTGCAAGGCTAAAAGCAAGCTGGGACTGAGGATTTTGTTCTTTAAAGCAAGCAGTGCAAACAAACCATGAAAAAACGTGGTATTTGAAAAAGTGGAAAAACAGTATTCCTTATTTTGGATGGGAAAAACTGAGGCACATAATTGAGAATCTGCTCCATATGCCCTTGGCTGGCTGAGGGAGTATCTCTCCTGTGCACATTCCTGCTCTCCCATCCCATTTCCAGCTGGGGAAGGGACAAGCCTTTGTAATTTCCCACGTGCCTGCCCAGTAGAGGTGTTTTTTCCTGTGGACACAGAGTACCTGGGGAAGGGGCACACCTGGGCATCAGCATCGCCTGCGGCTGAGCAGGCTGTGGAGCAGCAGCTCAGATGGCTCCTTCTTGCACAGCCATGTCACTCTTGTTCCCCCAAAGGTAAGTGTAGCATGAGTTTTTGGCAAGTCCCTAAGGCAAGGAACAGACAGAAAGGTCAGAAAGGAGTTTTCTGCTTCCATCCCAGAATAAAGTTTGTTTTTCCTGGTTTGACCTTCAACTCCCAGAAGACCTGAGTTTAAGTGCTTTGATTTACTTCCATAATAAAGTGATCGATTAATGTTAAAGGCAGGCTTTATGAGGCCTGTCCTCAGACAGTCTCGGAGCCTGCCACAGCAAGGATGTTATATTGCCATGATCCACAAAAGGTCACACGGAGGGAATCAAAGACAAGATAAGTGATGGTTTACATATCAGAAAAGCTGTCTGTAGTACAGGCAGGCAGCGTGGAACATGATGTCTCCCAGGGCTCTGTGCAGATGGTATGTAGTAAATATAGCCTGAGCTGCCTCCCCAGGACCTAGCAGTGCTGCTGCTGTGGTTGTTCAGGGTTTTACTTTTGAACAAATCTGTGCCCTGGAAGCGTAAGGTACATGGATAGCCCTGTTTAAATTTAGCAAATGATAAGGTCTGATAAAGCAATCCCAACAGGTTGATGTTTAGGATCCTGCACTCAGGAGCTAAGATTTAAATTTCTCAAGGTGTTGTGTCCTCAGTTAAAAATCTTAGTTCACTTTTGCTTTCTAGCTAGGTTTCACAGCAGGCATTTCTTGTCTTAAAACAGACAAGAAAACTGAGTAAGCAAAACAAGAATCAATACAAAACTTCTGTGTCAGTCTGTATCTGTATGTCCTAAAGGGAAAGTTGCATGATATTAAATGGAAAAGCAAATATTTCTGAGTTTCCCACCATACTTACATGAGAAATTGTTTAATCTTGCTCCATTTTGGTATTTTGGCTTCCCTGGGTGTGCAGAAATTGGGTGGTTATGCTGGGAAATCCCCCAGAGCCAGCTGCTCCCTTATCCTCAGGAGAAGGAGATGACAGGGGACATGGGTGATGATGTACCGCTGAAATCAACTTGCACAGCCTCACCAGCACCAGCCTGGCTTTCTCTCTTGACTTGAGCCAAACAGGTAGGAGAGCTTCTTGTCTCCTGCAGGATGGTTGTCCCAGATCGGCTGCTCTAGGTTATAATAGTGAAAGAGTATATAAATGGAAGGTTTTGTTTTCATTACAATCAATGATAATGATAAAAATCCCACAGCATTTTACTGGCTTTCAAGCCCCTGTGCAACATCAGCCATTAAATCTGAACATGAATAGCTGGTGCTGTTTACTCAGGAGCAAGTGGTAATATTAAAATTATTTCAAGAATGCACTGACTGTTGCTGGTGTCCAGTGATGGGAAACTGAGGTCCTGACATGCTGGGGGGTGACCTGCTGCCAGAGCCCTCTTTCTTAGAGGCACTTAAGACTGAGGCAGGTAGCACTGCCACCTATGAAAATAAATTTCCCAAAGATCCACTTAAGGCACTTGGCTGTTGTGATCATTTAAGCCTGAAATAAAACTTGCCATGGTAGAAGGAAACCAGCTGAGTAAGAAGCTTGTTATTAAAGGCTTATCACTAATAGGACTTTTCACATGGCAGTAAAGTGGTAAAACTGAATATGGCAAAAGCGTCTGTATTTCTAGTTGGGTGGTATCCTTAGGAGAGGAGAAGGGAAAAAAGGAGAGAGATCTAGGAGGAAAGATTAACCTCAAAACACATAGAATAAAGCAGTCTATAGCAAAGCACTGACTGATGCAGTCTGCTCAAAAAAAAATATTTGGCAAAGTATATATAATGAGTTCTTCACGCTCCTAACATTTCCTTTTTATTATTTAGAGAACAAGTAGAATTTAAAGGAAAAAAAAATCTGCCTTTACAACATTCTAATCATTTATAAGAGGCAAATTACAATTAAAACCAGCTCATAAAATTGCAGGAAGAACTGATGAAAAAACTCACATCAATCACTAAACCCAACCCTTGCCAGTACAGAGCTGCAGCATGTATTATACTAGCATTTCCATTCAGTCAAGTTTTAGAGCCGACTTGATATATTCTCTTTACATCTGGGGTTTTCTTCTATTGCCATTCCAGTTCTTTGGAGTCGCAACCTGTTAATATTCTACTTGTTCCATGGGAAACGATATGCATATTAAGGATCCAAATACAAAGCACATTTCTCTCTGCGTTCAGTGTAACCTGGCTAGACAGTACAGTTGGCAGACACCAGATGGTTGATTGGAGTCTCTAGCCAATCTCTGCAATTGCCGAAGCCTTAAGGACAAAACAACACCAGGGAGATGGATTTGATATGATCATGAATCACTTCTGGGACCACAGCAGATAAGTTAAGATAGGAGTCATGCGGGTCACCTTCTCGAAGCTCCTTCTGGTACCAAGTGCAAACAGAGACAAGAGAAGATTTATATCAGAGGGAAAACGATGATGGATGTTGTTAGCGGAGTTGTAAGGCGTATTTGGGATTTACTGAACATCTTCACACAACGCTTTGAAAAGATCGACTAGCAGAAGCGTATGAGCTTTTCAGAATCAAAATAGGCAAATCTTGAGGTGGAAATAAGGAAAATGAATGGTTCTGCTTCATTTAAATGATATAGCAAGTACTTCTAACAGAGTATCAGATGGATGTTCAGAAATACAGAATGAGGGATGAGAATGATGAAAATGTCCCCATGAAAACTAGGTGGTTATTATTAAAAAATCTCCTTGAGCAGCCATTCAAATTATAAAATGAATTTCCTGCAGCTGTACTTGCATCACTTCTTCCACTTTTCATAAATTCTTGAGCAACTGATTTTTTTATATACAAGATTTCATGGATAGGAGCAAGCATTAAGTCTGCACGCTCTAGAGCCTTATGAGTTTCCACTATAAAGCATACTATTTGTGCAAGAAACAGTTTGTACAAACAGAAGAACCTTGGTTAGCAATCAGAGCAGATTTCAGTGGGTATTTTACGACCCGAAGAAGACTCTGTATCTACAGGTATTCTTGTACACAATCATTTTTTGTCATTAGGATAAAAGGAAAATCAAATTTATATGACAGATTTTGCCAAGAAATTTATAGTAACATTTTTTGTATGTTTGATGCCTTGGACCAGATTTTTAAAGCTCAGAGAATGTTTTCTTTCTTCCTTTCTTTTTTTTAAGTATCTATTTGCTAGGCACAAAAGTGCTCCTGTCCTCATTACAGAATATGTACTTCAAATTAAAATTACAGCTAATATTCTGGGGTTTGCTTTACTGAAAGAATACACAGTTCAAGTACAGGCTATCTGATAGAATGCTTAATGTCAGACAACAGAGTAGAGCTTTATTTACAAAGTAAAAAGACTGACCTTGACTGAAGAGCAAGTGATTTGTTCTGCATTGCTGGATAAATGAACTCTGAAATTAAGGAGATCATAAAATGATCACTACACAGAAACAAATGTCAAAAGAAAAGTAGATGCTGGATGCTCCTACATTTTCTTTTGCTCTAATTTTGGTACTTCCTCTGTGTGACAGCTTGAAGGGGTTTGCTACAGAGGGCTGAGTGAATTGCTGTGGGCACAGCTGTTTTGTGCTTATTGTACTGTATCTGGAATTTCCTCCTTCACTGCTTCCTATTGTGTACATGCTCAGGAAAAAATGCACCTTTTACTTTCAGAACACTACATTTTTTCCACTTTATTCCTTACTGAATCACCAGAGATAGAGTATACCAGTCTTCCTTGAAGTTAGCATGGTCTTTACTCACACTACACCCTGTGCTTTAAGTATAAGCTGGGAAGAACATATGGAATAGCAGGCTGGCTATTTACAGCAATCTTTAGGGCTTTCATCTTGTTCAGAGATGTCCCAGGACAGAAATCACATTCAGTGAAGCCACTGAGTCACTGAAATACGACAGATGGAGACAAACTTAAGGCTGTGTGGACTGTTGCTACTCTAACACAGCTTTCTGATGTTAGCCAGGAATCACGTTCTATAAGAATGAGCATCTCTCCCAAATTCTAGCCAGTGGATAATACCTGCTCTTGTACATTCCTAGAAGAGAACAAATGGACAAACGTATCCAAAAGCAGCAGGAAGCAGGCTGTACTGAGAGAAGATTGGCATCCCTAAAGCATGACCTTATTGTAAATAAAAGGATACACAATCTTGTCTTTGCTACTCTTGACTATAAATATTTTTAAAGTATAATTGCTCTTTATGAAAGAGCTGCACCATAAAGGCAGAGAAGATATATCAGAAAATCTCTGCCTTCACAGTTGCTGCCTACCATGCTGGCTTTCCAAATGCTGCAAAACTGTGCCCGGTCCCTACAGACTTGAAGGTGTCCTAGCAATAGACTACCTGAACGAACAACTACCTTCTCCATACCAGCACCCAAAAATAATGATCCTCAAGCCAAGTTGGTTGCAAGTCAGGCACAAACAGTTCTACCTTAGGATGTCGCAAGCCTTGTATTTTTATCTGAGATGGGTGTTAAAAAGGGCTCTTGAAAAAAGAGAGGGGTAATGATCTGTGGAACAACATCATCACTTCCTGGCACTGAAATACTAACCATAGTACTTCTTACCTGCAGTTCATGGTATTTTGATTGATTCGGACTGAAAGATGATACATGCCCAGCTCCTCTCAAACCCTCCGATCATTGCAATTCTTTAGTGGTCCTACTGAAGGGGTGCCACAAGTAAAGGGGAATTTCCTGACAATGAGAAAAGCTTCCTTAGACCATGTGCAATTTATTGGTCTAGTCGAGTCAATTACAGCCATGACTCACCTTCCAAAATATGCAACTTGGCTTTCATTATTTGCACTCGCACAGAGCCAAGCGGTTGGACCCATCCTTAAGTTTCAGTCATCTCCTTGTGCTGTTCTTGAGCAAGTGATAGTTCAGTGATTGCAGAATGGAAAGGAGGAAGATTTCTTTAATTACTTTTCTGTACCTCAGTGTCTTGGATTCTGTGTTGAGTTGAAAACGTTTCCCATAAACTGTGCAAATATGTGTCTTTTTGCAGCTACTCTTTGACATTTGCAAAGATAGTTCATTTCTCCCATCTCTAACTTGACAGTCAATCAAGAGCAAAGTAACAAGGGAGAACAAGATAGAGGATGCAGACAGAAAAGGAATCCAGGAAAAGAAAGAAAGAAAGAAAACAAAGGGAAGGATGGAACGTAAATACCCTTGGAAAAAGAAGATAAAATATTGTTCACAAAGAAAGAGAAGGAAGAGAAGAAGGGAAAGGAAGAGAGGGAAGGAAGGGAAAAAGAAGGAAAGGAGGAGAAGAAAAGAAGAGCTGTTTTCTATCAACTTTTCCCCACCCTCCCCCATCATGGTCTATCTCCATCTTTGCTATGCCTCCCTGACTTGCAGATGATTAGCTTCCTGACCCACAGGCTTCAGCTCCCCCTTTCTATTGAACAAAAGTTTGTAAAAGGAGTTCAAGACATACATGTGCACGCTCACTGTGCAAAGCACGGTTAGAACAAGTGCAGTGTGACAGTTCACATGAAGCACAGGAGACCTGCAGGAAATGTCTGCTGATCTCTCCTGCAGCTCCCCGTGGAGATTTTGCCATGGTTACTTACTGCTTGCAGGTGTCAGCAGGCTCCCTTGCTCTGCACTCTCACTGAAGTCAAGGAGATCTGAATCCAAGAGCAGAAGTTGGCCTTTAAGATTCACTTCCATGTAGCATATGCTGCAACATTGTACACCAAGAAATGTAACCAAGAAGAACCTTGGTATTTACAGTATGCTAAAATTTAACTGTTGCTGTGGCCTTCAGAAGCCTATGGGACACATCCAAAAGACAGCCCATGTTTTACTTCATCTGACACAAGGTAGAACTCTTGTTGCTGAAGAATGAATGGCGCAGTATGAATTAGGATTCAGGTTCTGGTCCTGTGCCCATTTTCAAGCTGAGATGGCCAATGTTGACTAATTTCCTTAATGAGCAGGGCAGAAGAGGTAAAAAATCGAGTGGAGTGAGGGATAGCGATCTGTTTTTTAACTTCTTATTATTGGTAGCAATTTCAGAGAATAGGCTGTTATTTTAAGAGACATTTAGCAATTAGCAATGAGTTTTCCTTCAGACATCCAGAGGGATGAAGTTGAAGGTGATGCAGCGAATACAGGAGCTTGCTACAAAAATACGTGGGTCTGTCACACCTTTAAAAAGATTCTGCCTGTAAAATTACTTATGCAGCAAACAACTTAGAGCACATCTGATGAATTTTAAATGACAGCAATATACTGTCAGGTATGTCCATTGTTTCTCTGGCTGAGAATTCCTTCTTTTAGGAGGCTGACGCTCCCAAAACAGTGAGGTAATCTTCATCACAGAGAGGAGGTGTGAGAGTCTGCTCAAATCTGGATGTGTGTCAGTCTCCGCATTTCCAGGTGAGTGATATTACCCACATGCCTGTGTCCATACATTTCCCTGCCTGTAATGCAATTTTGCAGTAGCAGGATTAGAACAGATTGCTGGCATTATGGCAGCAAAGATATTGTTGGGAGTAGCTTGGCAACACTTGTAGGTGTTGTGACGCTGGCTCCTTGCTCAAGGGCAAGGACAGGGAGGGGGCGCTGGATGCAGAACAGTAAGAAAAATGATGTCAGAAAAGTTCAGAAGATGAAAGTAGTGACAGTAAATAAGTCTGAAATTATTTTAGGTTTACATACTTTAAGTCCTCTGTGACTGAAAACACAGCCAAGAATTGCTTCAGCAATATTCCTTCATAAATCTGCATAATAATCTCTCAGAGGGGCTTTGGTGAAATTACAAGTATTCATTTACTAAATTGGGTTCAGTGTCTGTATCATACGCTGTATGAATATTCAGTGCCATGAATTCACTCAAACTACACTGAAGTTAGCACAGTCCGCAAACTATCTCAGACGATAGCCCAAGTAGAAAAGTCTTTCTTTAAATATATATATATATCCACTAGAATTTGATAAAAAGAACTTTTAGCAACTAAGAATGATGGCAATAAAATCACAGGTTTTTGTTTTTTTGGTGGAGTTTCTCATCTTGTATCTCTGAATTCAACAACGGCATGTTCTTGCTAGAAAGGGACCAAATATAATGATAACTGCCATTCAGATACAAGAAAAGTCTGTTATTGGCAGACTAATAATAGAAATATTGGATATATGGTACTGTGACCTTCATATAGAAAACTGTGTCTACTCTTACAGTGCTGATAAAACTTTACAGAGAGTCAGAGTCAAATTTAGTGCGTGCTGTGAGCTGAGACAAACTGTAATCTTGTACAACTCTCCTGTGCTTCATATGCTCAAATATATGAAAAAAATGCATAAAGTAAATCCTGGATAGCAAACATCTGCAGGGTAAAAACTCTCACCATAGTGTGAAACAGGTTGAACATAGATCACCTGTGTTGTCATTGAGCCTTCTCAACCCATTCTATTTACTCTTGGTCCGGTCTTGTCTGGGTAACCCAAGCTGTCCATCCCTTCCCACCAAGGTAGTTGCTTGAACATAAGACACTGTAGCAATTCTAAAAAAAAAAAAAAAAAAAAAAAAAAAAAAAAAAAGGAAAAAAGTAGTAGTAATTCACATCTTGGATATTTCTGAAGCTGTCTGTAGCAAATAAAGACAGAACCAAAAAGTCACTCATGACACATTGAAGCTGGAGCACTTCAAAGGCAAATGTTCAGTGGGAGGTGTCTGTGGGCCAAAAGGCACAAAACTGAAATGCAGTGCAGAAAGGTAATTATGACAAACCTCTCCAGTTCATAGTTTTTTCGTTTATGTCAAATAGGAGTTCAAGCCTATTTCCTTTGAAGGTGTAACTATCCAATGCAGTATTTTTGTCCACAGCTATTGCAGACAGAACAGTAGATTTCCTAATTTTCTTCGTTGTCTTTTTTCCACTTGGCTGCTTTCCAGGTTTCGTTTACTTCCCCATCTCACATGACACTGTGTTACTCATATTCCCAATTCACCTAGAGTTTAAAGGGAGGTGAATTCAATGTTCAGTTCACAAATCTGCACTACTTCTAGGGATTGTGCTTGCATCCTTTCCAAAATAAATTCTGATTTATACTGAAATTGTGCCTCTCTCCCTTGATATTTCTGCTGGTTATTCTTCACCTTCATTCATTTCATGGCTTGCATTTTCACCAAAGATCCAATTTTTGAGATCACATGGAAGGATGTTTCAAAGGAGTATACACTTCATTATTATAGGATATTTAATCTTTGTATCACTTTCTCCATGAGGGGATTCTGATGCTATGACTGCCATTCTTTCCAACTTTTCTAGCAATAAATTCATTTCTATGAAGTCAAGGTGTATCTGTAGTACACTGACATGTACATATTCGCTCAATGCATTCTGCTAGCAGAATGAACAAACACCACAAAAAGGGGTGCAAAAGTCACACTGATGAAGTATGAGGAAGTTGCTCCAAACTAAAAAGAAAAGTGTCTGATGGCATCAAAGTCCTGTATTGGTCTTAAAGTATTTTGTGAATCACGCAAGCAAGTGAACTTCCAGCTCTTTATAGTTCACCTGGAACGAGCATCAGGAGGAGGTGGAGAGCAGGATCAGCTCAGAGCTGTGATTTGGAGCACAGAACTATTCTGAAGACTAAGTTTGTTCTTCCACTGAGCAAGGCTGAAATGGCAGAAGTTGGGCTCCAAGTCTACTACAGAGGAGGAATTAAGTTAAAAAAAATGGAGTTTATTACCTGGAAGTTTTCTTAAACTGTTGCCAGCCACACACACAAAGAACAAAATCATGGAGTCAGGAAGGCAGCTAGTATGGCCGATTTCTTCTGTTACTGAAGAACAATCACAATCACTGCTTGCTGGGAGAATTAAGTTGAGCCAGCGACCAAACCTTTAGAGAAAAGCAGTCACATGGGGGAAAATGTTAATTAGTAAAAAAAAAAGCACACACTGATGACTTAGATTTTGAATAATCAGTTTTTATCACTGAGTGTCATCCCCAGAATTGCTCATCTATTGTTGCACAATGTCAGGAGAATCCCTTAAATTCATGTTGTTTGTAAAGCTGCTGAACAGTTAATGGAGATTTCAGCATCCAGAAGCTGTTTCAGAGAAAGACAGAGTCTAACATTTCCTTGCAGGATACTGATCACCAAATCACTTTGTGCACCTTCTACTTCCTCCTTCTCTCTCTTTTCTCTTTCTCCTTGTTTTGTTTTTCTTTGTAAAGATATACAGGGACTTTAAATGGGATAAATGAAGTTGGTCATCCCACTATTTCGTTAAACAATTCTGGGACTTTGTTACAATTTAAGACGACATCAAGCTTTCAGGTTCTTTCCTCTGAATGTCTCTACCTGAGTCACTTTCTCAGTGTCTTTACTTGTGAAGTAAGTATTAAAAAACCTTGAGGAACAGATACTTCGCAATGGCTGCTCTTCATTCATAGATAAATCCACGATCTTTTATCAAAGTGATGCCATATCATCATAGGGTATAAAACACATTCTTGTACTCAAGAAGCAGAAACTGTAAGAATCATTTAGATTATGCATCGTGATACTACGCTGTTGCTTAGCAAGGGCATTGATTATGCTCAAGAGAAGTTTGAGGAACAGCTTTCTTTAGTCTCAAATTTGCGACAGTTCCCCTTTGAGTTGGCAGTACATTAATGGAAATGGAAACTTGCCTCATTCTAAATGTCAGAATAATAGAGCACCAAAAACAATTCAGTCATGTCTTTCAAACCACGCACATATGGTTCAGCACCAAATGTCACTATTCTTCCTCACTTCCTTTCCATTTGTCACCATCTCTGCTGATTATCATTGTTTGGGTTAAAACTTTGATGAAAGCTCAGTGGGAAGCTCACCTTGACAGCAATTAGGAAGCTTTTATCGGATATTTTACTGCTTGATGCATGCCTAATACAGTATTTTCAGATGCAATAGATTTTAAATACTTACATACTCCAGAAAAGTTTGATCAGTTTCTTCCCTTTGAGAGTTTCTTTCTGCCACCATGCCTACTCCTGTAGAAGTTACACCAGCAAAACCCAGTGAAGTGGAAAGAACTTTTTTTTCTGCATTTTCTCTTGCCAAATACAGAAAATCTGCATAATAGCTAGCAATTATTCAGCTGTAAGATCAGCTTCTTGAAATCATAGAACTGCTCAGGTCAGAAACAACCTTGAAGAACATCAACTCCAATCACAACTTGCCATTCTCTAACAACCCACACCAAAATCATGTCCCTGAGCACACATCCAAGCAGCTTTTAAAATATATCCAAGGAGAAATGTTTTGCACCCTTATAAATGCTGAGATGTTTAACACCAAAACAGTTTTCCTTAAGAACGTACATTCTTATATCTCCTGTCTCTTTAAGCAGTGACCTTTTGTGACTTAAAATGTTAACTCAGGTTATTGTTATTACAACAGTTATTGTAATGTCAAATGCTAGTTGCTTTCTGTACATATAAGATAGTTTTCCATACCCTAAGAGCTTTCAGTCTTGAGCTAGATGTAAAGCAACAGCTAAGACAGACAAAAGGTAGGGGAAATAAAGAAGATGCACAAGCCAGAGTTACAAATACAGCATGTAAAAACTATGTTAAGAGACTGATAATTCCTGACAAAAAAGTCAAGTATTCTAGAACTGCAAAACACCCCAAATATGCAGCATCTGACCACATGATTACACGTTGCTTTTTGTTTTTCCTTTTTCTTCCCAAAGGATTTGGTCCTCATTCAATCAGCAGGATGCATCAATTTGATTATTTTTTTCTGTGGCAAAGTGCTGGAACGCATAAAAGTAATTGTCTCAGTACTCAATGATTTTTTTTTTTTTTAATATGGGGTAAAGGAGATTCTTTTTCTTCTGTCTTCTTCCTGATAAACAAATACATAGAATAAATTCAACTAGAAACATATCTACCTTTATAGGTTTCTAAATGATTGAAGCTTCACCCATAGGTAAGGGAGAGAAAACAGTTGTATGATAGTGAATATCATTCTTGCCTCTGAACACTAACTATTCTCCTCTTCCCCCAGTGTTTAGAGCAGAATGAAGGATATCACTAGAGATTATTTTACTAATCCTTGCTTTTTCTTAGCTGCTTCTACCAGTGTGTTGCTGTAAGATTCAGAAAAGACAACTGATTTAAACAGGATTGAGCAAGTGCAGCAAACCTGCTTAGTATGAGCTGCAGCTCTAAGCTCAAAATTGGTCTTTTCTGGATATCATACGCTTTGCTTTAAACTTCTATTAGGAGAGTTCATTTTCATTTTCCCTTTCATTTAGCTGTTCCCTTCTTTATCTGAGTCATGGCCTGAAAAAAACTGCACTGAAGAGCATACCAACGACTGTAGAAAAAACCTCTTGAATTCTTTCCTTTTCCACTCTTACTGATATATGTAAGGATCAGAGAACTTTACGCACGTCCATACCATGCACAAAACCTTTCAGTGGATGAGGAAAATGATAAAGCATTGCCTGCTGTTGTCCCAATGATGAAATGACATGATGGATGGAGTATGATGACAGTGAAAGTGTCATTCTTTATGTAGGGAGTAAGTGTATGAGAATGGGTAGGATGGGTGAGGGTAGGTAGGACTGGGTCAGCCAGCTGCCATGCTGCAATGTGATGTGCATACATTGAGGTGGCCAGGAAATTCCCTTCTGTGGAGGAAAGGCAGAGGAAGCAGTTATGATTAATATTTGCACAGACATTTTCTGAAGACAACCAACCAATATAAGGTCAATTGAGTGAGATAATTTATAATTAAGTAACGTACAGCCTCACTGCATTTCCATCCTTCAGTATGAAGAATTTAGAGTAGCTGAGAAGTCCAGCCATTGTTCTCAAAACAAAAAGCAGCACTGTAGAAATATTCTTATCATATATTTCTGTTAATGTGGCCAATTGAACAGAGATTGTGTGTGATCTAATTATGTTAATCCATTATTAAAAACAGCAATTTGTTCCATTTAAAAAAAAAATGTGTGAAGAATTGGTTCCCAACAACCATTTTTAATGACTACTCCCTTTCGTAAGCTAAAGTATGTTAATTTGTTTCTTTGTTTCAAATATTAGAAGAATTATAAATACAATAAAAAACACAGTATTCCTCTTAGAATTCAGTAGATAAGCACTCCTTCCTAGCCTAAGACTCCCTTTATACAGAGAGGTAGGTCTTTTACATAATTTGAACCTACGTATTCCTTTAGCAATACAAGAGTCTCTGTTAGAAATAAAAATAAAGCTGAAATAGTATGTAATAAGTTGCTTAAAATTCAGTGAGAGGTCTATTACATTCTGCTGAGAAGGACTGTCAGAAGCTACAGCACATGCATCACAAAGCTTTTAAACAAAACATCTTTCACTTCTCCAGGAAACAAATATCAGCTGTACTTGGAAAATTATTTAACAAAGCTGTTTCGTGGCCACTGCATATAAGCACTTATTGCTGTGTAAATTAAAATAGCTAATCAATTAATACAGAAGTAATTTTATTACTAAATGGATAGAGGAGGTACAAAAAGCCCTAATTAAAAGCATTGTCTGCTCTGCTTCACACTAATGATTCTCTAAGAACCAATGTTATTTTTGAATTAGCTTAATCACAAAGGAATTAAAGAGAACAAAATTATTTGTATGAAAATAATGCTCTAAATGCACAGAGGCGAGACAGACAAAGAATCCAGAATCATTTCTATCTCTGATCAACTGGCTTGTCTAATCCATTTTACTGTGGATAGTTGGCCTGACATGACTTCAGATTAGTTTAATAGGGATTAAAGTGGCATGAAGTGTATATAAACCTATGAATTTGCAACTACAAACATGTTTAGGAATTCATTTATCTTTAAGGGCAGGAGGAAGGAATAAAGTTCAAAGTAAAATCTGGGTACATTTGTAAACACAGATAATTCTGTGGGAAACTTGGAAAACAACTGAAAACCATGCAATTTCAACAGTGAATCCTGATGACTTTAGTCAGTTTCTTTGCACAAAAAAAACAATTACTAAAGTCAAACAAGAAAGACCCCAAGATGCGATACGTGGAGAATTGATGTAGAAGTCCTTAGGTAAACCTACAAGTCCTGTTGATTACTGCCCAAATAAAGCAGACCTCTGGCATTCAGTTTCCTGAGCTGGCATGTCAAGCGCATAATGTCTATAGAGCTAGAGCTGCCAAGAGAAAGGGACCAGAGACAGCCAAATTATGATATCACACCAATAAAACCTCATCGTAGTGACATACATAAAACACTCTGTAAATTGCTTTTTGTAACTTCTAATTTATTAAGAGCTTCTGAACTATGTTTTGATTCTGTGACATGTTTTCATTTACCTCTCATATCCTTCATTAATTTGTTTCCTGTTTGAGAAATAATACCACATTTTTGGCAGTTCGAGACTGCTGAAAAAATATATCATACCCTACATGAGGTAGCTTGCCAGAGAATCAGGAGCGTGTGATATTTTAAATGGCTAGGCTGAATTACAGTGAATTATTTGACTATTCGGTTTGCCTATTATCAAGGTTGAGTCATGAGTGCTGTCTGTCATGCTGCTGTTTGCTTATCCCTACACACATTCAAAACATCTTCTGCAGCTGAAACACGGGGCCTTGAAAAGTTTAGAAGTTCTGAATTTATGTTCTGGATGGCGGTGGATGCACCTACTTGCTGGGTGTTTGGCAGTGCTAAATAAAAGAGATCAGACACTGTTTTCTCCAGCACTTCTGGGAATGGTGAGGATGTACTTTATGCAGACATTATTGTCCTGCTCCCTTCCCAGTCACTGTGTTTCTTTGCCTTAAGTTTATAAAGGTGACTCAGTCATTCTGGGAATGGGACCAAAGGCATAAATGGACAGAGTAAAGCATTAAAATGACTACAATATAGCATCATATAGCACTGACCCCTAAGGTAACCATCCATAAGTCAATTTCAGAAGCATTTATGCTTCTTTAACAGCCTGCTTGGCACACTTCTCCAGTATGCCTGCACAAATTTTGGTTAAGCCACAAGCTGCAAAGTTCCTCAAGTAAGCCTGAACTCCCTCCCCAACACCCACCTTTACTCTCATCCCTCAAAACTTCCTTTGCATATTCTGCGACTGACTTTATGATCCACAAACTAAAAGGCAGTCCTGTATCAAAGCAGCAGGTCTGTAACTTTGAAGAGTAAAGCAGTGAAATCTTATTACAGGTGGAGTATGCAACTATTGAAAATATATAGCACATATGGAACCCTACAGTTATTGTACCCTTCCACACCTTTGCTAATACAATGTCTTAGTATTATCTGTGACCTAAGTCATAAAGTTTCTTTGAATATCTTCAAGAAATTGAAACGATAAAGAAATGCTTTTAAAAGTAAGGAAATCAGGTACAAAGCCGTCTGCAGTTTCATTTTCTTTCCATTCTGCCAACGCATAGAGCAATGGTCAAGAAGAGTGTTACTACACTTTTGAAGATGACCTTTCAAGGCCAGGCGATTCAGGTGATATTAATATTTCTGAGCTAAAACCCACAGGAGCAGAAGGGAGTGTTTGAATTGAGGGACACTGAGCCTAAAGCAATTTTTGGAACGGATTGATGGGAAGGGCTTAAATGCGCTTGGGAAATATTTCCCACAGTTCGTGTGGCAGACAGGGAGGAAAGATCTTACAAAAGAAACAGGGGCCAAAGGTTTTGTGATGAAAACTGGGGCAGAGAAGAAAAGGCTTATTTTTGTTTCCTTCTGAGATATGGCTCGATTTTGACATGAAAAAATATCTGTTTCCTGCTGCGTAGGAAGTTCATACCATAAGATCAAAGAATACTGCATGTGTAACCACTGTTTCATATAGATTTTAAATACAGGCATCTGGAATCAAGAAAGTCAGACCTTTGTGCAATCAAGAAATGAACAAATGCTCAATGCTAAGCAATACTTACCAACAGGAAGAGCTGAAGCCTGGGTTCCACGTGTTCAAGAGTAACCCTAGGGAATCCTGAGGGCTGTGCTTCCACTGTGGTGGAATCTATCCTGGGATGCACCACACTTCTGCTGAAATTCAGTGATGACAGTGTCACTACAATTCCGTGGTTTTGTGCTTCTGTTTACTAGAGGGTACAGTAAAACACATTTTAGTCAATCCTTTTCATCTTTCTCGTGCACGGGTGATGTTCACTTTTATACTAAAAGTAAAGATCATCTTCTAATTTCTTTTTTGGGATAAGCTGATGTATACTGAAAGAATTTTATTATTAAGTCCACCTCCAACAATCTACCAGAAAAAGGCAGTGCTCGCATGCTGTTCACTGGAGGACCAAAGCAGTCACTGGAAATGAAACCAAAAGAGAATTTGTGATCTCTCAAACACTAGTTTCATCTCTAAATACAAACCAGCTTGCTGCAGACTGAGAACTACTCCCCTAAAGCATAATGAATTTCATGCATATTAATTGTGCTGTGCAGGTACAGAGAGGTTATGATCTAAGGGATATATCTATTAGATATGCATTCAAGAATCAAACCCTCTGGGGACCCAGTCAATTTCCTAGCAAATACATGCACCTTTCTGTGCACTGTTGTCCCGGGATTTGGAGCAGTTATTTTCCACATTGCTGTGTGACACCACTGAGAGTTGAGGCTGAAATTCGTGTGGATTTCTCACCTTCTGGTCCAGCTGCCTTCTCATCTGAGTCCCTATGGGCATTGCCAGGTGTTCTGGGAAAGGGTGTGAAAAAAAAAAGGTAACTCACTCCCCCTCTTTCCTCTTATTTTAGACTTCCAGTAATAAGGAGATTTACACACACCTCCTGAGAGACTTTTATTGCTAGTGGTTAGGTGTACTGCATGAATATATTTTCTTTTCTGAGTGCCTTCCATATATCAACAGATCTCTATGCATACTATGTGTATTTTACCTCCTTCAAATCTGCATTTTGTTAATTCTTTTCTGCTGTCAGAATAAATAACAAAATGTAGTTATGTTGCTGTCTAGGAGGTTTTTCTCTTTCAGATATGGATATGAATTCTTGTTTGTGATTATTAACTCCACCAAGATCATTTGAACTTTTTTCCAATTGAGCTGACAGCATTTAGTGACAGGTGCTCCATACATGATTCTTCAAGGCTGAATCTGGGTCTCTCTCACTTTCTCTTTTCACATTTTCTCCTGACATTTGAACTCACGTAGATACTCATTCCATATCTTAGTGTTAGAAACTTTTTTTTTTTTTTTTTTTTGGTGCTAGAGTTATTCTCTATGAATATAGTTACTTTTTACCAAGAAGTCAATGAGCACTTGCTGACCATGTTATGATTGTTTTGATTATTATTTGTTGTGTGAATGATCGCCGAAGTCATGTGATTCTTTAAACTTGATGGTACAATTGAAATAGCTATGTAAGCAATCACATTTATGATTTTTTATTATTTACCTACATTTGTGCTGTGGTACTTTGTGGCAAATGAAACTTTTTATTTCCAAAACAGTCAAGTATTTCAAAGTATTCCCAAATAGTCTATCACATCTCTCATATGCATGGATAGCCACAGGATTGAATTTTGAACTAGCCTCAATAGGGATGACTTCTGATCACAGAGATAGCAGTTACTGTTTTACTTCAACCACTTGAAAATGTCATTGCATTTACCTCACTGAAATGTAAAGTAAGCAGCATTAATTATGGTAACAAAGTATTATAAGCACAAGAACTAGGGAAAGAAAAATGATGCATAGCATGCTAGATTTTGAAAGTAAGTTTTCAGAATACTTCCTAGAAATGCTGCCCATTTTCTAAACTTTTCTCATCACTCTTGTCTCTGTTGAAGCTGCCATTTTACTTACAATCCACAGTAGGAAGTCTGGATTTATTATGCAGAACAGGACAGGGAGAAGGCAGAAACCTATTCACATTCATAGGAAACAATAGACTTCGAAAGGCTAAGCTCTGCTTTGAAAAGTTGCAATGTAAAGTGACACTTTGTTCCCAGTTTTTCTTCCTTATCTGCATTCAAAGTTACATCTGCTGCCATTGGTGCCAAAAATAAATTTTATTGACCTTTAAACTTACTAACCCTGAAGAGCAACACAGACCAAGAGGCTGAGCTGCATCTTACTCCTCCCAGTTCACTATTATGAGGATAACTCCCTACACATACCACTCAAAAGGACAGCTGACCACATCTGTGGATACCAACCAATGGCAACTGGAATGTTCAGAGTTCGCTGAGGGTGTACTCTGAAGAAAACAGCTGCTCAAAAACAACTGAAAAAATAATCTAACACAGTAGCTCCTTGGTAAAGGTGATAATGGGCAGGAAGGAATGAGGTGCTGTATGACTTCAGTTTTAACTGTAGCTTGTCAAGTCCAGAATTGAAAACAAAGGTGTTTCCTCTTTTCCTTTTCTTCCCCCCCCTGCAAATTGAGCAGATTTATTATGAAAGTTCCTCAAATTATTCTTCTATATACATACTACATAGGTTGCTCTAAAAGTAATGCCTCCTATTTATTTCCACGGAAACAACACTGCTCACTTCTGCTGTTTGGTCTCCATCAGTGTAGAGCAAGCACCAATGAATGTGAATGGGTGCAATTTCTTTTTTGCAGGGAGGAATTCAGTGATGCACCTTTGTTCTATATATGCTTCTCTGTCAGATGTCATTTTGTCAAGCTGCCCCACTGCTGCCAACTGTTGCACAGTAACAACACATAATGAAATATTAGTAGGAAGGTTCAGCCACTATCATACCAACACCATCAGCTCCCTGACACTGTGGGCCAACTTAACAACATAGAAGGCATTATTTCCATAGTAGCCCTGCCATATAGCCTCCTCTCCTGTCCCCAGCATAACTCTCTTTTACTTTCCAATATTTAAGTTACAAAGGTTTGCTGTGCTCCAGGGTAAGGGTAGACACTGAGAAGCGTCATGGATGAGTCAACGCTTTGGGCAGAACAGAGCTTTCAGATAAGACCTTCAGAAAAACAGAAAGAAAAGAATCACCCTTATTTTCTCTCTTTTCAATTGTAACTGTACTAGAAAAAGCCATGAAAACTAGTTATCATGCAAGGACAAAGATATTTTACGACAGAAAATATTTTCCATACTGTTTATCTACATTTGGCGATATGTACACAATAACAGAACAGTAAGTTAAGCCCAGCTAATCATCTCCATATGGGGATTTTGTAAGTTTCCTTGTTCTAAGCTGTTACAACTCCCCACACTTCCAGTATAGAGAGCATGATTAACTTATTGCAACTTCATATGCCTTCTTGATGTAACTGAAGACAGCTGGTGGTTGCCCTAAATTGTATCATAGAAAAGCTCCGTGCTTTGCTGTGAGAGCCTCTACCACTGTCAAAGCACCGTCATCCTGACTCATGAGTCATTCTTTCTTCCATCCTCCTGGGGAGGAGAGGTCTCACTGTGTGAGTATTTGCCCTAGAACTCAAAGGCTGAACAAAAAAATCAATATATCTTCAGAACTGGGTGAGATTTGAAACTGAGATGCTTTGCTGCCCTTTTCCCTCAGATGAGGGGGTGGGTTTGTACTTGCAACCATCTTGCCAAGCCTCAGGCTCCCAGATGGCTAATACTGCTGCTTGTTGTGGCACTGACTACAACCTTGCTCAAACAGGCTTCATTGACTCGTCAGCAACTGAATTGTCATGGAGCATTGGCTTTCTCTTGGCTGTGGCTTTTTTTTTTTTTTTTTGGTTTGCTTAGGGATTTTGTTGCTGTTCCCTGCTCAATTTTCACTCTCCTGTTATGCTTTCTGCACTTTGATCATTGTGAGTGGAGTTCTCCATAATAACATAACATGATGAAGTAGTAGCCCAATATACGTATTGTATGTATGTATCTTCTATACCTGGCAAATATATGCAATTTTTATTTTTCTGTTTGTTATAACACTCTAGAACAAAGTTACAAAGATCAAAAAGAATGTGAAAGAAGCTGTGGTACACCATGTACAGAGCTCCTAAGCAGACAGGGATACTTTATCTTCTTAGTGCACATTATTTCTTAAAAATTAACTGTAAAAAATAAGAAATTCCTTCAGTGATCCTTAGAAGTCTTGTTTTCTACACATCATCACCATAAAAGAAACCCATCTGATTCACGTTCAGCTCTGGCTGAACATGACTACTGTATTGGTTATGTAGAAGAATAGAAGATACAGACCAGGAGTTTAATTATAAGCATAGTACATTAAAGATGCATCTGTGACTATTATGAGCAAATTGACCATGTATGTCTTCAGAAGACAAGCCACAAGGAAGCATGACTAATTTGTATGTCAGCTTTTTCATCATGACTCTTTAAGTAGGTTTTAGTAGGTTTTTTTTTAAAAAAAACAAATAAAAGATTTCTTGTAGAAGTGAACACATAAGATATTTGAATGGCACAAAACACAATAATTAAGACAACATAATTTGAAAGGATATAAGGACAACCAGTTTTAACTATCATATTGTTGTATAATGCTGTAATGTAATAGGAAGTACAGCAATAATAGCAGGGCAGTAAAGTCCTAAGCTACAGCAAATAAGGATAAACACAAAAATAGCAACCCTAGACACAGAAACAAAGGAAGAAAATTTGCTTACCTTTGGCAGATCTCAAGTAGGGAAGGATCTCCAGCAAAACATCCCTACGTTCATTGCCAAACTTAAATGAGATCTGGAATTATGGATCCTGGCTCCACCCCTTTTGTTCACTCAGGTACATTGCGTGCACCTGAGCTTCCCTAGGTTGGCCCTGCCTTCCCACCAGGTGCTCCATCACTGTTTCAAACTGTGACTTAGCATTTACCCTATATGCTGTCTTATAGATTGCCTTTTACAGACAGTTAAAATAGTTGGTGTTATCAGCATTTCAGTCTGAAGAGATTAGGGCTATCATTTGTAACGTGAACCAAAAACCTTGTGGAATTAAATAAATAGGTTTTCTTTTCTAGAAACTAGTGATCATAGTAAGAATAGCAAATATTCAGTCCATTTGTGGAAAACTAGAGAAGGATATTGCTTATAGATACTAAAGCGTCCTACTGTACATTGGAAAATTCCTTTTCCTCTCTTATTCCTTCTTCAAACTTTGAAACCATTGCTTTCATTGCTGGATATAATTGAACTGAATATAAGTGATACAGTGATGTTATTGAAGGTAGTTCAGCCCAGTCAAGTTTGGTTATCTAAATTCTCCTTTGGTTAAAGCAGATAGAGTAAACTGTCTTTGCAGCCAACAGGGAGAAGATGGTGTTTTTTTGGTTACATGCAATCTCATCTACTTTAGGTGGCTGCTTTGAGATGAGATGAATAGTGCTCTAGACTCTCGTCTGTGTTGCCTATATGCCATTCAATTGAAAGGGGAGACTAGCTCTTCTATAGCTATGTAGATGAGTCTCTCTTCTTTTTATTCTAAGTAGCATAATTAGTTGATGCTTGTTGGATCCTTTCAACCTGAAAATGCTGTGTATGGGCTTGTTCTACTCCTCCCCTGTGAGGATGCATGCAAAATATGTATGGATTTAACAATTATTTGTTTTGAGGGAACAATTAAGAAAAAATGCATGGGATGTCCAATGCACTGGAAGAAGCTGAGTTAAAGAAGTTTTAGAATATTTTGTATATGCAATCTCCATATATGCATCGTCAACAGCTTATTACAGTTTTTCCATACCGTGAGATCTAGGCTTTCTGCCAGAGTACTCTTCGGGTATGTTTAATAAGCAGCACCTGGAAGTACTTCCAAGATCACAGATTGAGTTGCGTAGCCCAATGCCACCATCATTTTGGGGGTCAGGTTTGTATACATACACTTCTCCCTTCCTCAGTTCCTCATTTCTTGGGGGAAGGAAACCAGCCACATAGAGCAGATGGAAGTCATGACAGTTTGGCTAGGGATGTATTGAGATTTAGGCTATTTGGAATGGTGCACTTATCAAACGATTCAGACATATGCTGTGTGCCAACTGGTATTTAAAGAGTACACCTCAGTGTAGCAGACCAAGTTTTGTTTCTTACTTACATATCTCATATTGTTAAGACCAAATAATAGGGATCAAATACAACCTGCATCCCTTTTTTGTGGATGATGAGTAACAGGGATATTTCTCCACTAAACTGTTTCCTCACAAAACCATTTAGGCATCCCTTCCATTGCTGCTTGTAGAGCACACATGAAGCTATCATTAGGTCACACGAAATGATAAATACACTTTAAGCAGTCACATTTTTTTCTGTGCTTTCCAGTGGGTGCATTTCACAGGCTGTGCTGCTTTCCAATTTGTGATTGAAAAAATGGTGGGAAATGCACCCTTGCTCTCCCCTAATCGAGGTGTCGTAGTAATCACAAGTGAGAGACACTAGAAGCAGCAGCAAAAGGAGAAAGAACTCCTCTGGAATCAGGCTGGTCAAGACTGAAGTCACTGAGAGCCTTTCAATTTGCTTTAAATGGAACTGTCATAGTCTTTGAGTTAATAGAATATATTATGTCTCCCTTAATCTCCTACGTGTGACACAACTGCAATTGGAGGGAACTGTGTGCAATTGTTTTCAGCTGGCAAGGATCATACCATACTTAGAGGGAATATTACAGAAGATTTCAGGGGAAACAAAATGCTCCAGATTGACTCTCGTTGTAATGTGATGGAATCTATACTCACTTTGCAATTCAGATCTGGAATTCAACATCCACAGCTAATTTCTTTACTGTGCCTTTGTCTTCCTTTATTTCCTTGCAGTTTTTCTATGTTAACTGCAGTTTTGGGGCTGGTGCCTAAAGCTTTCTACAAAGGCTCTGTTGTCTATTGAGGCCTGAGAGATTATCACCTTAAAAACTTACTTTTTATGATGGTCAGCCTAGGATGATGCTAAGATGATGTGTGCAAAAGTGCAAGTTGACTTCATGGGCATGGATAATATATGGTGAACATTGTGTGCTGAAACAATTTTCCAACTGTTCTCAGAGCAAGGCTCATTGCACAAAATTCAGACAGAATCACATTACTTTTAAGTTATATGACATCTCATTGTAAAATGCTATGCACAAAACCCCTGTCTACCACTATTATTAAGCCAAGGGTTGCTAAAAATAATTGTATGTATCCCATCCATGGCATAGTATGTAAGTAACATCCTATATTAAACGTGTTTTCTTAGATGCACCTATGTTACTCTTATTTAGAGGTAGCCACTATTCAATCTTTATCATTATGCAACATTTACTTCTGCATTATTTATACATGATATATTAACCCTCTGCCTCTTGCTTTCTTTCCTTATTTAGTCCTGTGGTGTTTTTTTTGTTGTTGTTTGTTTCTTTGTTTGTTTTTTTTTCTCTTGATGGCCATTCCTAGAACTGGAAATCTGGAATTTAAAAGAGATCAGACGCTCACTAGAATTTGGCTTTTATTTAACACTGCAGTCTGGTCTACCAACCTACCTACTGTCAAGGAAGTCCAGAGTTCTTGCCCAAGATACTATTAGATAGATCAGTGGTATGGAAGTTTAGCCATATTCAGTACCCACATAGTCCTGTCTTGCAGAAGTTCTCTGGGACGATTTGTATCCCATAGAACCAGGTACAAGATGCAAGGACGGTGCTGGCTCCCACAACCAGTGACAAAGATCAGTATGATAAAGCAGAAGAATGTAGGTGGATGTTGGACCTAGCACAGCCTTTTGCACATTATGTCTTTCACACTTGCAGTTTTATTAAAAACGGTAGAACAAGTATTGCCTGTCAGCTGAAAACCCCTATGAGTTGCATTTGCAGGAACTGAGAGTTTACATTAGCACATCTGAAGACTTTGTTTTGAAGTCTGTGGGCAATTAATGCATGGTGTACCTCCTATCCAAAGCTGAACAAAGAAATTGCAAGTTGTCTGCATAGATCAGTAGTGAGCCAGCCAGACCCAGAACAAATTTAGCAGTGCTATCTGGTGCACAATCAGGAACAGCCCCATACTGGCTGGTCAGTGCTCTTACTGGAGCTCAGGTATCTAGGATAACTGTCTCTATTATTTGGGTATATGAGAGATACCCTTATCTCTCATCACTTAGTAGGGATATTGGCCATTATATGTAGATACCAAACTGGAAGTGGGCTGTGTCCTGAAATACCATTTTTTTAAACTGAAATCTCTGATCATTACAATTTTTTTTTTTCTGGATCACAACAGAATTACCATGTCACTGCAATGGATTTAAAGATACTGGCAAGACATGAGTGAGCCAAGTTCAACTATTAACAAGACTTTTCGTTTTTTCCTTTTTAAGGATCTGACAACTGTGCAAGAGCTTTCCATCCTCGGAACTTACCATATTGGAGATTTTACACATTCTCATCATAGTGAGCCGTCAAGTGCATCACAGGCCAGCATGCAGAGGTGCAGGTCACTTCAGAACAAGAGGGGTAATAGGTGGGATTACCCTTGTTTTGAAGAAGACCATTTGGCTAGGTGGAGAGGAAAATGACAGATGATTTAACACTAGATGCCTGTCATTTTCCAGGGACATTAAATCTCTTATATGTTGTGTCTTGCAAATCCTGTCATGTGTAGTGTCTGATTTGCTCTCTCCTTAGAAACAGTGTAGAGGAGAAGCTACATGAGAGTTTACTGTTTCTAAGCTGGATAAAATATAGATGTATAAACCGTAGCATTTTTAAAAGTTTCTATAGCAGGTCACAACCTACATCTCCAGCAACAGGTAAGGAGATACACCCAGACTGCTGCTTTTTG
Organism: Phasianus colchicus; assembly: GCF_987193195.1. Classification (NCBI taxonomy): domain Eukaryota; kingdom Metazoa; phylum Chordata; class Aves; order Galliformes; family Phasianidae; genus Phasianus; species Phasianus colchicus. The sequence continues at coordinate 8,412,104 of NC_143439.1, read as the reverse complement.
GCCTCCCAGGAAATTACTGCATTTACTATGCATTTTTCCCCACTTTCTATACCATCTATACCTTTTAATTTCCTGCCTTGTTTTTCTTTACTGAAGTGCAGTCACTGGACATCTCCATGACATGCCAGGCTTCAGATGAAGCTGCTGCTGGGGTGAGGGGTATGTGGCCAGAAACGTGGCAGCTGGGAGTGGCATGAGCCCAGGGAGCATTACAAGGGGAGATTGCTGTAATCAGTGGGGAAACCAGCGGCTGATACCAGGCATGGGCATTGCTGTCTGCTTTAGGTGGAACTGCAGCTGCTCTTTTACTGAACAGAATTTTAATAATCTTCGGTGATATTTTATTTCTAATGAGAATCTTGTAGGGCATGTTTTATTCAGACTCCGTCCTCTCTTTTTCTTAGTTAGTTAGGCTACTCTTTTTTTTAGGTACACAAGACAATATAGAAACAACTTCGTGGCTCATTTGCATTTGATAGCTGTTTTCAGAGTACACTTTTAGCCCACCTTCATCTAACTCTAAGTGCATTCACAGAGAAGTTTCCAGTACAACTGATGCTCCGTTGTGAACATCTATGTCTATGTAAATGAAGCAATTAGACAACTATGCTTTGCTGAATCCTCCTCACTCTGTTATGTTCACAGAGATGCCTTCTCCTTGTGATTTATATCTATATTTATTCCTCACACAAATGCTATTTTCTATTAATATATACAAATATCCAAGTGACAAAGTGAAGCAAGCACAAATATAAACCTTGCTATACAATGCTTGTGTTGTAATTTTTTTTTTTTTTAAGCCACAGGAAAGAGTACAGATGAAGGTATGCTGTAATTATAAAACAGATAACAGCCACATAATGTGTTAATGTTTCCCTCTTATTAAATGCTGACTTTAATTAAATGAACTCTTTACCTAATAGAAGCAAAATCGATTTTGTGATTTGGATACTGTCAATAAAATCATTATGACTAGTGAGATCAGGTGTTAATGATTCAGAACAAATGTACAATTATAAGTTCAAGGCCATTAGTTGTCACCTAATGGAGAATCAAAAGAGCAAGGTTTACCAAGATTTTAATTCACAAATTACCCATTTTTCTGACAATCACATCACTGTGATTGTTGGTATAATTATTATCACCAGTACTAAGACACACTACTTAATGAGGAAGTTATTATCATCAGGTTGGTCAACTCATTGCTAATAATACCTAAAATTGGTGTTCAGAGCTAACAAATTAAAGTGACAGTTTATGATTACATAAATCCAAACATATGGGAGACTTGTTTCTCCTTTCTGAACTACATACAGATACTCTGGTTTTCCTCTTTGTCTGTCAGTCAAAATGAAATGTATATGAGAACAAAACAGCACAGGGTCACCAGCCAAGAGCTTGGCACTTCCTGAGATGTGGCTGTTGTTTTTGGGACATAGTTTGAAATAAATTGAAGAGGCTTCCTTTCCAATAAGATCTAAGGACTGAAAAACATGCACAACAGCTGACAGCTGAAGGTTGGCCTTCAAAGTTTCTTCCAGAAGATTTTCTTCCATATGTTATTAATCTATTACAATCTATTAGTAAATGGCATTACGTATATAAGCTAAAAAAAGAATCAGAAATTTGTATTGCACATTACTTCAGTATAGATATGACACAGTCTGCTGAAGAAAATTAAACAATTTCTTGCCCTTCCATTTTAATTTAGAAACTTAGATCTGTCAGGGTTTTATATGTCTGGGATTCTGGCTGTCCCTTTTCAGAACTGCTCCTGTCTCAGCTTCTGACTGGGTAAACTCAAACACAGCACTGCCAAACATAGAGCTGTGGTTACCACTCATCCTGTCAGACTTCATTAGTCTTGTTGTACAATTGTCTGGGAAAATACCTACCTATCTGTTTTGATTTACTACTGAAAGATGAATGGTTTCATTTTAAGTCCATAATTATTTTATGACCTCTGTTCAGAAAAGATGCCAGCCTTTTCTTTCTCTTTTTTTCTTTTTCTTTTAAGAGCTCCTCTCTGACTTCAATGGGTACATTAGCATGGCCTTCTTAAATATTAGACATAGTTGACGTAGATCAGCCTGTTATATTAAGAACTTAACATACATATTTTGATATTCTTTAGTTTGCTTGCAGTAGGGCATACAGAGAATATCCAAAAGGGATGTCTTTCAGTGGCAGAGTTCTTGTTTTGATTTCTAGCCAAGCAGTTACATGTCCTTCTCAACAGTGAACACCTGCACAAAGAAGATGAGTAGGTGGGTATGAAGAAAAACTCTCTGAAAAATGCCTTTGAAAGTTCCTTGGTTTTGTTAGTAAGTAGCAATTTAAATTTGTTTCATTTGGAATCTGAAGATCCTTTGGAATGGCCCAAGAAATTAATTAAATAAATAAATAAGAAAAGAAAGAAGTAGAAAAGTATTTGTCTATGAAGTTCTGTAGTTCAATCCAGCATGATATCTTCCAACATAATTCATGACGTGGAAATCTTTGAGGTCTGATTCTACTGAGGTAGCTGGAGTTCTGTTGGATAATTTGGTCTTCAACATCCTCCTCATATTCTCTTCCAAGCTCTGTTTCACACTAGATATTTTTCACTGCCTGTCCTACTCTAATGGCAGTAATTAAAAAGCTTCTTAGAGCATTTCAACTGCACCCAATATACCCTCACATTTATATGCTTTGGTTGACCTTCAAAAGGTATCAATAACAGCAGAAACTCTAAACAACGAACCCACAATAGGAAAAATAGCATTTTTATGCTGATTGATTCCAGACAGCGCAACAGCTCCTGCTGTGAATGAGAAGCAATGAATTCACCGACAAACACTGGTTTCAGTGGAGGAAGCTCAGTTAAGCAAGGAAGCACGGGACTAGGAAAAACAATGGGAATTCTGAGATTTTTTCTGCCTTCCAGGTCCTCCCCCAGTGCCTGACAATTACGTGGCTGTCCTTGTTGCTGTGTTGTCTGAAGGCCTTGACAAAGTTGGCATCTGCTGTTGCCGCTTCCTGAGCAGCTTATGCACAGATCCCTAGGCTAGTCATTGACACCTGCTGTGCTTATTCCCCAGACAGCTTCCTCAAAGATGCCAAGGAGCATCCCCTAGGTTGCTGGAGAGCAAAGGGGCAGTTCTCAGTGTTCCCAGCTTCACACAATTGTTCTAGAAATTTCTTGCAACAGAGGGTATTGATGATATTGTGGGAAGAGGTTAGAAAAAGATTGAGATGCAGCAAATCTGTCCCACTACACATTGATCATATTTATGGAGCAGAACGAATCTTTCAACTCTTTCAAGGGCAAGAAAGACTTGCCTAGGGGGAGCCACTTTGTTGACAAAGCAGCTGGAAAGTAAGGAGACACCTTGTGCAGCTGCCTGTTTCTGCAGGTGTAAGGGCAGACTGTTGCTCTGGAAAATGTGATGAAGTAGCTGATCAAATGCTGTGATATTAATAATTCAGCTATGTTTTTAACATAATCTGCATGAACTGATTTTGCATCTGTTTGTGTTTGTATTATAGAAATATTTCATCAACTGAATTAAGTGAAAGAAGCGTTTGCTGGAGTATTAAATTTTAGGTGAAAAGATCATTTTTAAATTTAAGTACAGTGATTTTTTTTTGCTGGTACTTTATGCTAAGTTTTTAAGTCATTGCAACAAACAGAATGGGCTATTTTGGGAAGGAAAACAACCTATTTAGATGATAAGAAAGCTACCCTCCCCTTATGAACCCTCCCAACGTGATTCTCTGTGTTTTTTTAATTCTAAAGCTCATCATATGAAAATATAAATGTATATATAAAGATTGTTCTAAACCTAATGGTGTTTTAAATAGTAGGTATTTTCAAGAATAATATTTAGAAAACTGACAAGAAAAATTCAGAAAACTCACCAAAGATACTTGTTTTAAATTAATGGCTACATTTTTTGAATTATCAGCAGCAGGGTTTGGAGCTAGCCAGATTTCTCTTCAGTGTGGTGTTTATGGTGGTTTTTGCTTATATGTTGTTAGCTTTTTTCACATCCCTTTATTGTGAATTTCAATTAATCACTGTGTTCCCAAGGGAAGCTGAACACTGTCTTGTTTTCTAGAGAACATTTCTTTCACCAGTGGTTCTAGCCGAGTTTTTGGATCCATCTCCAATTATTATAGCTGTAACTTATTTTACAGGTACAGATAAACAGCTTGTAATCCGCTGGTATACTTACTGATTCATCACTTGGTTTTTAGATAAATCTGCTGGAATTCAAATTAGGATTGAATTATGCACTTTTATGACTGGGTTTAGAGTGGTTATTGCCACATCTGGTTACCATATTTTTGAAAAAGAAAAGGCGTCTCTCATGTTCAAAAACCAATATTAAGTCTTTACATCTGTGGCTGAACTCAGGACATACTCTCCAGCTAGCTTCATCGGGAATTTTATTTTTAGAAATACCATATATCTTTACAGAAGTAGATGGATGGGCTCCGTGTCTTAAATTGAAACTCAAGTACTAAATCATGCCTCGAAGTGTAGCTGTTAATGTGTGTCAATTGAAACTTCTTCACTCCTTGTCATCCTTCTCCACATCCTTTCTCCTGCACAACTGAGGCTGTGTTTAAATTTATGCTGGCTTACAGTTTAAAAGAACAGGTTGAAGATGGGAAAATACTCTACCTAATGGTCTTCTAGTGATAAGGTAGGAAATATAGCCTGAATTAGCACAACTCCCTCTCTGTTGCTGTACTCCTTAGTTGTGTTGACTTACTCTGGTTCACCTCATCTGAGGGACATTGCTGTGGTACAGTAATAGCAGTTGCCTTTTGCGGTGGAAATGGACCTTCAGATAATGCCTTTCATGTTGCAAAAACATGGGGTCAGCTTTTAAAGGCATTTATGCATGCCAAGATTTGGATAGGCAGAAATGTGATTTTAAAAATTCATAGGAACCTCATTTAGATATTTAGAAGCATTTGAAAATTCCATTTATGGCCTGCCTGCCCACATACACCTTAAAAGTCAGGTCCTCAGGGCAGGATAGACTACTGTTTGCAAAAAATTGGTTTCCCAAATGTATTTTTTTTTCCTCCCATTTATAAGTCATCCAGAAATATAGCCTTATTTTACAACAGCAAAAAAGTAACAGAACTATTTAAAATAGGTTGGCAAGAGATTTTGTAGACATTTTTTGAGCTATGAATTCCATTTGCCAGCTGTTTGTAGTAAATACTTAGTAGACTCTTTCATACAGGGTTGGTCTTCCTAAATCACAACGTCTGCATTATTTTCCTGGAATGGATGATGTAACTTTATTAATGACTTCTATTGCTTTCCATAATGAAATCTCATCATATAATAGATTTTGTTTGCTTTGTTTGAAAGGATTTCAGTAAGTGGGGCTTAAATTAGCTGTTTGAGATCAGTTGTACAGACAACTCCTCAATCGTTCAAATGCTTGTATAACTTCATCTGCAAAGGGATAGGGACAAAACGATTCAAACCTTTTCCCCTTCTTCTGGCAAATGCTTTACACTGTATAGTTTATGGCTACCTTTATCAGTTCTGTGCAAATATTAACTAATCAGTCTCCAGAGACAGCTGTGAAACAGGTAAGCCTAGTGTTGTCATACAGTTTTACAGTGGGAAACACCTAGGTAAAGGCACGTCTTACACTGGGTGAAGTACAGGGACAGATTGAGTCTGTAATGACAAGTGCCACCCTGCCCAGGGTGGTCTGCCCTGCTGTTGTGTGGTGTGTAAAGTGCCACGGGTAGGTCTCTGATAATGTGCAAGCATGGACACGTCGAAATATTCTGCTGAGAGTCCCTAAATTCTCTTCTCAGTGTGCTAACTTCCCACATTTTTGGAAGCTGGTCAGAAGACAGTAATTCTCATCCTTGAAAACTAAAGAAATTTTATTATTTTAAAAATAGGGTTTTAACAGATCAGAAAGCGTAACCTCTTTTCACATTGCACGTAGAGAGAATAAATCATCAGATGCCTTAATTTATAAGTACCCATTATATTCCAGCTTCATTGCCAGTATCTATTTACACATTTCCCACAAAGAAATTAAAATAGAAGAACATATTGTTCCCCAGACTTGTTGATTGACTTACTGATTTATGGGCTTGGTTTCTGAGACTCAACCAAAGATTTTCCCATTGCACCACACTAAGAGTCATGAAAATAGTGGAACAGAAATACCACACAACCAAGCCATGCATGCCTTCTGCTCAAGCAAATTCAGGCTGACCTTGAAATATTTAGATCTTCAAACTCTAAAATCTCCAGCTAGCCACAGAAGAAACAGTTGCTCTACACCAACCAAAACACAGAGGAAAATTGGTATTACAAAGAATCATTCATTTATTTTTCTTTCTTTCAACACTAGCAATTAAATTAAATTAAACCCAGCAGAGAATTGATAAAACCTACAATGACATTGAGTGTTTTGAATTTGAATTTCCTGGTAAAGCAATCTTCAGGTCCTACTCTATGTTTACTCCAGTGTATCTAAAAGCAGGGTAGATAGCATTCACAATCTATTCTGTTCCCTTTGCATGCAGCACAAACATCATTCCTGGCCTATGTTTTTCTTCATGTGGTTTTTTTTGTTGTTGTTGTCTTTGTTTTGTTTTGTTTTGTTTTTATCATTTTTTAGGTACTTCTCAGTGCGTACTTTGACTGCATAGGTTTTCCTGCAGGTAATGCTTGTTTATTTTTAGCACAGCTAATGGTGTGCTAACTTACAACATAACAGTCTTGCCTTCTGAATATGGGGAGTGACTCACATTCATTAAAATGAATCTTGATACATTTGGCTACTCACATAAAACAGAGGTGCATAATGTGGGGGAATTAGAGGACACGGAATTCATTAATCCATGAGGTGGCAGTGATGCCAAGCAGAGACAGGAATAAATTTTTCATATGTGTCTTGGTGACAAAGTGGTTGTTTTGGGGAAAATGAAAAGAAGGTTGGAATTCATCAACATTTTAGCCTAGGAGGGTGTTGCTTCACAGATTGAAAAGAAGAATGGATCATGGAAATCAAACTGATAGAGAAGTTTTAGAGCATTCATGCGACACCATTGTATTTTTCTTTTCACTCTGAATTCTGGTGGTCCTTCAGACTGTTTTGTCTTAGTAATTTCTTTCCTTTGGAATTATTTAGCCTAGTAAATTTTGTACTGGTGCACAGTCTGAAAACAAAATCCATTATGGGATTAGCAGCAAAAGGTGACATCAGCTTTGTGCTACGTGGTGATTGTGATTGTGTGTGGGCTGTATGTAAGTCAGCCCCTTCTGTTTAACACAATGGTGTGGCCAATACAAATAGTTGCTGATGTGGATTCTTGGGGAAAGCAGAGAAAGGGACAGAAAGAGCAATAACTCTATGTAACTTTTATCTAAGAAAAACACAGCTCTCAGTCCAGCATTTCTTTTAGGACCTGCCACCCACTGACTTCAAGAGGAATTTGCAGTGAGTAAGCGAGATGAAAGCAGTTCAGCATTTTGAAACCAGGATACTTTCCATAATGCCAGTCCTTCAGTGCTGTGCTAATGTGGGAGAGGGTCATCCTCCCCATACTCTGATGGCTGTATGACATCTATTGAAACAGAACATTTGCCTCAATTAACTTTCATGCCAAACACATGGTATTTTATAAAGAAAAATCGCCTGTGTAGCCCCACCACATCCTCCAGCGTCTATGACAATATGTTCAGTGTTGATGTATTTTAATACTGACAAAATAATACATAATCACTAATAATTTGCATCTAAGTAGCACATTTTATGCAGTGTCTGGTAGGCATATTACTGATTTGAATTGACTGGGTTTCCCAAGTTTTTTTTGAGTCAAGTAAATGAAAGCTGTCATTTTTGAAGTCGGAGGGTTGAAGTGAGACAACGGAACCTGTGCTGAAGTCTCAAAATACAACAGTCTCACATTCAAAAGCTCTGAGTCCTTGCAGTTTTGAATACCTCCAGTATTATGCAAGTCATTCAGCAAGTCAATGATGCAGAAGGAAAAGCTGTGAGGGAAAAAGCCCTCATGCCCAGATCCAAGTCACTCACATATCCATCAGGCAATTGCCATGTGTCAAAATAATTATATTTCAAGAGCAAGATAGCTTACAGATCCCACTTATTTCCATTTGGGCTTTCCTGCTGCCATTTCAAAACTGCTTTGAGTATCACAAGCATCAAGTCCTAAAGCATTTGAGTAGCTTGTGGAAGATCTTTTCCAGCTTGAGATTTAGGGACATGGTAACGATATTGGGGATTTCCATTTGATCTCTGTATCCCAGTACATCCATAAATATAGCCTTAATGGGATGTCCAGGGGAAAAAATGACATCCATCCACTGTGGATGAAAATCACCTCTTCTCTTTATTTTTGTGCATCACAAAGGAAAGCAAAAATCACAAAGGGAAGAACAAGCTGAGTATGAACTATGTTGATTCCAAGCTTGGAGATGTGGAAGCTGAATTTGTTGTGGATAACGCTGAACCCAACTCTTGTGGCTTTCCTTTTCCTGTCAAAAATTTACCACTAGAGCATACATTATATTTAATTTCTAAAGGCTTTGCCAAGATGCTCCTTGCCTAACAAATTCATAAGCAGTGACATATACCTCAGCATGTTCAAAGTCCTCTTTATTCTAAAGGATAATTGTTTTTATTATTTTAAATTATGTAATAATGCCAAGACACTGAAGTAATGGATCCCCTAAAACACAGACGATATAATAATGATCGCCCTTTTATTATGTTTCTCTAGAATGCTTAAACTAAGAATCTCTGGAAAGTTTCCCTGCACCAGATGCAGCAAGTGAACAGTTTTATTGCTATTCTCCACACTACCAGCATCTACTCCATGAAGACAGGAAAGAATGTCCGGAGAAGAAGCAAATCAGCATTGATCACCAAGGGACTAGTTTCCAACAGAGTGGATAAATCTCCTATCTCTTTCTCTTCTAATGTTCTTCCTGGCCCAAGGCACCCTAATGAACCACTGGCCTCTATCCAACTCACAGTGAAAGGAAGTCAGATTCACAGTGAGATGATTCAAGGGAATAGTCTCATCAATTGCACCCAGAATGCTTAATTTTATTGCAAATACCAACACCAACTCCCACTGCCAAATCTGTCTTGCTGAGATATACATGAGCTGAAATTGAGTCTGATCATGTGTCAAGGACAACAGAAAATCTGTTTCAGCCAAAGCCATGAAATATCAGGAAGTATCGGCTGGGAGTAGAGTTAGACCCATCTTCCCTCTTTCACTGCACTCACACCAAAAGCAGATCCTTTATTTCAGTATGAGATTCCGTGGCAGACTTAATGTCTTCACCAAAATGGCAGAGAAATTGAGAAAAAGGAGCTGTACACATCAATCTGCCTCCAAAACATGAGTAGGTGATGGCCACAAGTTGAGAACAACTCTGCTTTTCCAGCTCTGTCATTAGGGGCTGTGCTGGCATCAAATGCTGTGGAAGTAGACTCTGTGAGCACGTGCACATGCTTGGGGATGTCTAGACTGATGCTGAAGCGGTGCTTCAGAACAGCGCACTACATCATCTCCTTAAAAGTATGCACCAGCATTCTGCACAGAAAGACAGCATTACTATAGATTTTATCATAGAGAGACTCTTTTCTACTTTGTCCCTAGCATCTCTATCATGTGTGATTTACAAACTAGAGCTTCCAGGAAATGACATGCCAGAAGCTCTTCACCTTTGCATGTGAAACTAAGAAAAAGCTATTAATGACAGGACAAAGCATTTCTTTAAGTACTAGAGCAGGAACGGATCTGCAGCTGTAATTCACTTAATTTCAATTTGTTTATGTCACTTTTTTTTTTTTTTTTTTACTTTATTTAACCTTTCTACTTTTTCTTGGGTTCAGCACAGAGTATGCAGAATTTTTTGGAGTCCTTTTTTTTTTTTTTTTTTTTTTTTTTTTTCCTGAGCAGCACAAAAGAATCTATTTCTTGGTTTGAAAATAAAATATGGATGGATTTTCTGACCGTTATGAGTATACTGGAAAGTAAAGAGCCCTCTGAACATTCTGGTATGACTAAAAGACTGATATTTTAGTGAAGCTCAAAGAGATTGAGTTGCCTACAAATATAATAGCAACTGTAGTCATACTAGCAAGAATTGAATTACAAGGTCATCAGTCCCCAGGCTATGAGGCCTTGCCAGAAGATTCCACTATTCCTAACTCTCCTACCACAAACACCACATCATATAATATGATCTAATGTAATGTTATACAATATGTAATATAATATTTATATTACAGTGCCCATACATGGTAGAAGACATAAAAACATGGGGAGAGAACTCTGGATAGGCCTGCACCCTTTATAAGACACGCTGCCATTTGAATCTTGCTCATTGAGAAAATGATATTTATGTTACAACACTCTGAGATTTCCTAATTATGGAAGCATGGGAAAAACACATAAACAAGAAACACAAGGGGGCAGAACCTTTTTAAATTGCTCTAGCGTGTGTCAGGGAATATGATTAGCCTTTCAGTATCAAAACTGCGGGAGGTCTCGAGAAAATTCCATAAACTGCCTCCTGGATGTTAACAGCTGCAACCAAGCAAAGCTAGGCACACACAGAGGAGCCTTCGTAAGAGAAGGCTCACATACACTAAGCTCTCTAGCTAGTCATTCCTACTATGTCTGAAAGCATGCATATTTTTTCCTCCTTCAACAGACACGATGACATTGTTGGAAATATTTGTTTAGTTCAGTTACTGATGGTAATTTTCTCTTCCTAGCCATTGTGGACCAGTAGTTTTGTCTCATAATTGACAATTTTTGCTCTTCCATCTCAGAAGTAGCAAGGGCTAACTGGGGAAATGTGTTGAAGCATCCCCATTATGTTCAGTCTGTTGTGACTGGTTCATGACATTACACTTTGTTTTGAGCTGTGTTTGAGCTCCAGAGGGCTTGGTGGGTCGCCTGACACCCAATGATAGATGTTGCCCATCCCTGGACAGAAAGACAGAGCACTGTTTTTATTTGCAGCTAGCCTCCCTAAAACAATGGCTCATCCATTGTTCAGGGGGATTGCAGCTCGTGTACAAACAGGATGGCATGACAGCGAGAGGCCAAAGGGACAGCCTGCTCTCTATAAGTTCATCAGGGGTGGTAAACACAAGAGAGGGAGAAAAGCTATTTAAGCTACAGAACAATGTTGGCACAAGAACAAATGGGTCTGAATTGGCCATGAATAAATGTGAGCTGGAAATTAGAAGAATACTTCTAACCCTCAGCACAGTGAGGCTTGGGAACAGCCTTCCCATTGGGGGCAAGAAACCTAACTGGGTTCAAGATGGAACTTGATAAATTTATGAAAAGGATTGTATGTTGTGGTTGCCTAAGACAGCAGGGGACTGGACACAATGACGCAGGATGCAGTTTCCAGGCCTATGCTCTTCACAGCAAAAACAACAATTACTCCTTCATATGTATGTTTTTCAGGCCTTCTTTTCCAATCCAGGGCTGCACTTCAATTCATAACTGTATTGGAGGAATTTAGGTTCAAACACTGGCTCAACCTGGCAGCTCTCTTGTTGAACCACCTTCAGGGAATGAATCTCAGCCTTGATTTTGTGGGAAATTATATTATTTGTTGCAACTGGAAAATGACAGGTGCTTAATTTTTACAGTGCTCTTACTGATGCGGAGACTGCTGTGCAATTTGGCACAACATGCCATTTCTCATCAAGAAAAGTCTGAGACTAGAATAATAAGGAAGTTCCAAATCAGGGTGAAGGTGCACTGGCAAAATTGTTTTGGGAAATTCGAAAAGCTTGTCACACCCTGTATACCTGGAGGATTTGATAAAAATAGTCGATCATGCTCAGAAATTGAAAGTGTTGTATAGAAATGCTGAAGAATTCTGTATTAACTGAAACTTCATTTTTAGTTTATTATTTTAAAATATTGTTTGATAAACAGTACTTGGCATTCAGATTTCATTAGAACACGTGAAACAATCATAATGTTTTTGCAGTAGGAAACAGTGGTGATATCATTCCAATATCTCTATTAATTTGTTTCAGGAAATACAGTTATCACATTGTTTCAGTGCTAACTCATGGGCTAGGGACAGCAAAGACACTTCCTTAATCCTATTAGACTTCCTCCAAATTACCACTATGGTCTATACAGTCAAAGTCGCATTACCTGAATGTCAGGAACTGTGTAAGGTGGCGTTCCAATAAACACTCAAGCTTCTATGGGGAGATTCAATTCACAAAGAAGGAAGATGATCACTCCTTAAAGGAACTTCCAATGACACATTTGTTATTGTCAGAACAAGCTACTTAAAATTTCAGAAGGGTCATTTCAGCCTCCTTAGGCACGAGCATTTCTGCACTCCCACAGCATTCAGCAGCTGTAACTTACTTCAAATCTATTTCATGTGGTCCAACTCTGGACAAGAATTAGAAACTATTTTCCACAATAGCAGAGTCTCTCTCTGGTGACTAACCCCAAGAGTAATGCAGAACAGCAAACCTATGTCACGTATGGTATCTTATTAACCACTTTAGAAATATGAGATGCTTGCATATTGTAGTTATCTGTCATACTCCCATTGAACTGTGTTTGATGTAAATTTCTTGGCTGGTATGTGTGATCTCAGTTTTGGAAAATTTATAATAGCTTGATGAAAAAGTTGGAAGGTGCTTGGTCATACTTCTCTGTCTGCCAGCTGTGCCATTCATAAATTAAGGATAATGATATTTACCTCCTTTGTAAAGTACTTTGAGGTACAGTAAATGAGAGATTGTGATTAGTTGCTACTTTATGTTATAAATACAACCGGTTGTTTCAGAGCCACATTAACTTGAATCTGGAGTTCTATAAAACCTTATTAAATCAAGAAGGTGAGTAATCATTTTAGAAGCACTATCTTCTACATGTCTGTACTTACTCTTTACACGGATGAATTCCAGATGCTTCTCCAAAAGATCTTCACTGTGCTTTATCTCACAGAACTTGTTATTCAAAATGCCAAGGAAAAAATGACTTTCAAGTACTAAGGGCAAAGCAAATAAAGACATTTGTTAGACAGGGCAATCTATAGGGACATTTTCAAAATAAGTGTCTCAAAAAATAATGGACTACGCTAGGACTCCAGAGTATTTCTATTAAAAAAAAAAAAACAAAACAAAAAACAAAAAAAAAAACAAAACAAACCAAAACAAACAACAACAACAACAAAAAACAGCACTGCTTATAGCAAGAGAAAAAGCATTTACATTACAAGATAGTTTGCACATTAGAAAATAATTCACCAGAGAATCATTCTATTAGGAATGCATATTTTATACGAGGAAAATAACAGCAAGGTAAGTTGCAATATATAGATGTTGTAGTATGATATTAGCAGTAGTTCTGTATCACTGATTTCCATCCGAGAGTGCAAAATACTCTTGTTGTGTTTGGAGACAATGATTATTAGTTCTGGACATTAACAAAACCTGATTGGCTCGTTTGACGGATTTGTGCAAGGTGTGTACTTGGATCTGTGAATTTTAAAGCAATGATTTTTCTATAAATTGTTCCTGTATTTACATTCAGTTGAGTTTCTGCTTGCAGGCTGTCTGCAGCTGTTGTATTCATCAATGAATAAGACACACATAGGTCACAAAAGTGTTGGACGTTATATGGTGAGAGTAACTCCATGGGTTTTAGTAAGACAATGCAATCATATTGGCAGGCACTAACACCTTTGTCAGATTTTGTAAAATGATGTATTTCTCAACAATTACAAAAAGCATACCAATGCAGCATGAGCATGGGATTCACCATAGCAGACTGGATCATCAAGTGCAGGACAAACACTGGCAGATATACAAGACTACCCTAACTATTTAAAAGAAGACAAGGTTTGATCCTACTCTTGTTGGACTCAGTGGTGAAGTGTCATGTAACAAAGCATAATTTACTCTGTAATCTGTGTAATGTGTCATAAAATCATTCAGTGGGATTTTTTGGAGGAGAGAGGGGTGTTCTTTTATTATTTTATTCTAGCAATAGTATTTTGGTTTGTATATTTTGATTTGAGGTCATCACCACATTTCTACATGTGTGGCAGACGGCTTAAAAACAGAACTTAGAAACAAGTAAAGGGACATATGTGAGGTACTTCCATGCTGGCTGTTGACTTCATAGAAAATCTCTTTCGCACATTTAACACAGAATTTCTAGAAAGTTATTTTCTTGGCAGAAGAAAGAGATGAAATCAATGTCACATACAAAAGTACTTGAACGAGCTCTACCAATGTGGTGTATTTATGATATGTCAGCAGTCAGTAGCCATAGGCCATTACCTTTAAATCCTACAATATGCTATCTACAACTCACAGAAAGTATTAGACTGTCTAACACGAAGAAATGATATTATACAACATATTGATTATTGAACCATAGCTTCTTTTATTAATTTTTCTTTACTCCTCATCATCCTGTATTTATTAGTAAGGACATTGCCTAGTGACGGATCTCAGCTGCAGATTTCCTGAGGTGATACTGTTGCTTGTTTTCAAAACAGTAAATGAATGGACAAGAGAAAAAATGCTTTCTCTGTACTATAAACCATGCCATTCCCCTATCTCCCCCCAGCCTTAAAAAATAATTCACAGGAGCATCATTTCTATCTGCATCCCTGCTAAGCAGAAGCAGCGCGCTCTGTAATACAGCTTAACAGTTGTCACTTGGCTGATAATTTGCATTCTTAATGTTTCGACTTGCAGTCATCATTGTCGAGCTGGCCCTTCACCATCTCAGGGCACTGATGTGATTTGAAGTATTTAACCTCCTGGATCAAGGGAGCTGAAGCTCTGAATTTAAAACAGGAAAATGGAGCTTTGCTAAGCAGAACATGGGTGCATGCTCTGAAGTATTTAGTGCTAACTTCCTTCTATTAAAGAGGCACACTGGGAATGGCTTTCTCAGCTGGAAGTATTGTTGTTTGTGCATAGCAAACATCCCCAGGGAGAGAAGCTACATATGACTTAGTTTGAGATTTGCAGTCAGATTTGCTTATTGTAGGTTTGGAAGCTGCTCTGGAAGCCTTAGTGCCACCAAACAGCAGGGCTGTGCCACTGACTGGAGCAGAGAGGTGTGGGGCAGGTCCTGCTGTGTGGTTCCATAAACCTTACGGAGTGCAGGCAAATAGTGTGCTCCTGCCCAAAGTGCAGCCCCTCTCAGGGCTGTGTTCTAGGCAAGTGCAATCTTATGACTCTTCTATTTAAGGTAAAATATGTTGGCCAAGATTAGCTCATAGGGGATGCCTTTACATACACCTAATTAAGTACCTTATTAAATACCATGCACGTTGGCAGTAGAGGAAATGGTGAGCATTTGTGGTTTTTTTTTAGAAAAGTTGCCGATTGGAAAGAAGTTGGAGCAGCATCCGCATGGAGAGCCATGGCCTCTTTTAACCTTTGCAGAACAGTGTCAGCCGGCATTATGCTCTGTCACCGTGAAAGCACAGCACAAGAGGAGACACTTTGCCCATCCCTGTCACACCTGTCCTGTCAGGCTCTGCTGCCCTGTGCTGATCCCTCTGAGGCATTTGGAATTTTTCCCCTTGGCAAGTACCAGGTCCTGTGCCAGGTGATGCTCTGGGAAGCAATGCAGGGAAGCTCGTGCTCCAGATGTACATTCAAAAAACCCCATAGTTATTACAGCAGCATCAGAGCCCAGAAGGTGCCCTCATTGTCATGCAATTATCTATGCTTTTCCTGCCTTGTTGAAGAGCTCTGGCAGCGTATGCCAGGCAAGGGCAGCAGGCACAGGTCTCTCCCTCCCTGCTGGGGATGCTCCTTAGAGCCCCCTGAAAAATGTTGGAATAAATCTTTCACCATCAGTGGGATTTCCCCATGGCCTACAAACTCTGGAAGGTCACCCTGAGAAAACTGGAGTACTGCAAGACTCAGATGCTCCTGAGAGACACCCTCCCCTCGGATGAAGCTTTCTACTCCAGAGCAGTGCTCTCACCCAGAGGTGATTTCTCTGGACTCTCTTCTGGCTCCTGGCAAAGGAAGAAGTAGTGAATGTTTTTTCAAGCTGGATGTTACTAATTATTCCCTCAGTGAAGTACTACTACAGGTATCATCAATCTTTTCCATCTCTAAGTGACTGCTCTTCAAGATCCCAAAGGCCTGGAGAAAAGTTTCAATAATCCACTTCAAAAACGGCACAGAAAAATATTTATTAGCACTCAAAATGCACTTTAAATCCCAAATTATGCTCTACAGCTTCAAAGAATTTGAGAAAGCCCACACTAATCTACGTGCCATGCCTCCTAGATGTGACTCTCACTGTTCAATAAAGAGTGAAAGGAGCAGAGGAACTCAGGCTGGCTTTGTGTCTGGAATTCTGAGGCGGTTTGCTCCCTAGCAGCCTCTACCAGAGCCCCCCAAACGTTGGCTTTTGGGGGGGAATGTGTGCCTTTGCTGCAAAAATCCAGTCTGCATAGCATGCAGTTTCATAGACACTAATTCTGCAACCTCTACTAGATTTTGTTTAAGCATTGAATGCTTATAACATGTTTTTTCCCTACTTCAATTTCCAATCACATTATCAAATGGAAATAAAAATTTGTCTTCCCATGCCAGTATGGAAAACATTTCAGCAAGCTATTTAACATCATCCCATCAATCAGTGGGAAAATACTTTGGACAGAAGTCTCTAGTTCTGTACTTATTCTGTTAATCCTCTTCATGAATGGATTTAGTGGGTTAGGCTTTGATTTGGTCCTCACTGGATGTCTCTTGACTTAGTCTAGGAAAGCTATTAACAAACAAACAAGGAGCCCTAAGTATGCTTTTCAGAAAAACACCACTAAGTGTCATCTCTGCCACAGGACACTCACAAAGAATAAGAAGCTCTCAAAATGGTTTTATTTCTGACAAAGCAACATTGAGTCACAGCAGAGAGGAAACCGAATGGTATTTCAATATCATTTGCACGAAGCGACTTTTATGAAATGTAATCTAAAATGTCAGAGTGTTTTCTTATGGCATAAACAGAGAGTGCTTGCCGGTATGAATTTGCTCCTGCTGTCCCCTTATATATAGTAAAGGGGAAGTCCAAAAGCTGATTTCATAGCCTCTTTGCCGATGATGCTAACATCCGTAAAAGAGACATGGTGGGACAAAGGACTGCTGCCTCTTAAATCAGCAGTTCTCAGGCAAACCACCAACTATTCATAAGGTTTGTACTGTTAGTCAGAACTGATCTGACCAGGATGTAAGGTGATAGATGAGAAGCTGTTAAACACAGGCTCAGGAATACCATCTCTATGCCTCCTGCAGCTTCCTGTCTGTCTGTCTATGACTTGTTACTTAAGAACTGGAAAAACATCTCTTTTCCTCTCTGTCTTCTCAGTCTGGAATTTAGCAATGGGTACTTCAAATGACACATGAGGTGTCTGACTTTTCTGCTCTGCACACCCACAGCCTCAACAATTCTGGTCATGTCTTACTGCCGGTGAGGAAAGCTACCTCTGTGATTAGTTACACACACATAATGTAATGTCTAATTGCAAGTCCCAGTGCTCCTTTGCATCTCTGAGGGCTTGTTTTGACTTTTAAAGTCTCATAAATTATTTTCTCTGTAAGATCATCAGAGAGTGCAAGAGACAGAGGGAAAAGTCCCACTTAAGGTGACATAATTGCTTTCTCTGCAGATTGAGCTTTAATAGAGCCGCATAGTCTAAGGCATGATTTAAAACTTAGTGCAAGAGTTCCCACTGTCAACAAAGGAAAAGGAAAAATTATTATCTGTGAATTTCAATACTCTAAAATAAAGGAAGCTAAAAAAATAGCTGACAAGATGGTAAAAGCCTATTGGCCTTTTTGATGGATCACCAAGAATTTGCTGAAGCACCAATTGACAGATATACAAAATCCAAAATCATCATATAAGTAAAGAACAAGTTAAAAATCTGTAACACCAAAACCAGCAGAAAAGCCCTGTGGACTTGAGTGGAAGAGAAACCTGGCCATTAAACATCGGATAACCAGAATTATAAGGAAAAACCCACTTATGAAATCACATAGCCCTTTACATTTTATTGTTCCGACATTGCTTTCTCTTTCACTGACCGACAAATGTGACAATAGAATAATCCCACCTGCACCCTCCTTCAGAACGAATTAGTAGGAGACTTTCAGCAAGTGTCAGAAATAAGTTAACTAAAATGTTTGATTCCTGAACCACTCCTTCTAATCCACTTTTCTGGGTAGTTTTCAGAGATATCTGAAGGCATTTTAAAGCAGATGATCATTAGCTGTCTGTTGATTTCATTTTTGGGATGTGAGAGAAGAGACAGAAGGGAGAGGAGTCATTATGTCACCAACACAAAGCTATATAAAGTACCCTTTGAAGAGCATCCCTGGTGCCGGGGCTCAGAAGAAGGTGAAACATAGTCCTATGAAGTAAGCAATCCTCATGGCTGTGCAAAGCAGCACGCAGCAGTCAGAGGGGATCTACACTTGCTGCTCTCTGCTTCTCCAAAGTTCACCTTAGCTAACGTGAAGACCTCATCTCTCCTACTCAGAAGAAGGAAGGGGCCACATCAGAAAGTTTCCTTCTAGAGGAACACCAGTGGCATTGAAAAAATACTGAAATACTTTAAGCTCAAGGAGGGAAGGTTTAGATTGCACGTCAGAGGGAAGTTCTTTACAGAAAGAGTGGTGAGGTGCTGGAACAGGCTGCCCAGAGAGGCTGCAGAGGCCCCATCCCTGGAGGTGCTCAGTGCCAGGTTGGATGGGGCCATGGGCAGTCTGGTCTAGTACCACATCCAGAGGTTGGTGGCCCTGCCTGTGGCAGGGGTGTTGGAACTTGATGATCATTGGGGTCCCTTCCAACCCAAGCCATTCTATGAAATATTTGTTTCCAATTTTACTACTGTTCCAAAGTGAGAAGAGTAGGGTTTTGGTTTTTTTTTGTTTTTTGTTTTTTGTTTGTATTATTATCTTAAGTAGATATATGGTGCAAATGTCAGTTAGGAAAGAAAACAATGATACAGTGACTTCAGGATTTATTCCTGAGTCATTACTGTCATTGCTACTTCTAACTTTGGAAGCTACGTAGGGAGTAGCTGCCTCTTATTTAATTTCACACACAGTATTTTAATATGAAATTTATGATCGCTTATCTTTTCAAATTTCATAAGCATATCATCAGTAAAAACACAGTATTTCTACCCAAGAGATAAGGATAATGCTCCCACTCCAAAAAAACGTGACTGTCAATTGTGACAGTAACAGGAGGTTTATTGTACGTAACATCAACTGCTCTTGCTATTTTTCACTGAGAGAGCATGACATTGCCCTGAGTCAGGCAGGATTTTCTTCTTCTAGTTCAGCTCTCTATAAAACAATAATCTAAAGTACCAAACAAAACCTGTACATAGATCAATCCACTCACACATTCAGCTGGCAATGGGAGAAAACTAGATGTTTTACTATATGCGTACCCATGAAAGTATTTCCATAATTTTGTAACATCTCAACGGCATCTAAACACAAATATGTAAGAGAAGATTGGTATTTAGCCTTTCTGAACCAGGAAAGGATTATTATTACAGATTTTAATACCCTGAAAAAAATTAGTATTCTACAAAATTTTAAAAATCGGTGCGGGAAAAAAAAAAAACTAGATTAAAGGAAGTATAATCTTGATATAGCTTCAAAGAAAAGTATCTAATTTCCATCAAACTGAATGTCAAGGAAGCTGTTGCAGATAGTGCCTCTTTCAGAGCATTAAAAAAAATAGTCAAGCAGGAATATCTTACTTATGTAAGCATATCTTAGTTATTTACTTATTAACTCTGTTTTCTGTTACACTGAGAGGGGTGAACAGGCACAAACACACACACACACATTTATGCATTTGGTGTTGTTGTTGTTGTTGTAGTCTTATAAATCCCATGGAGGGAGAGTGGAACAGTTTGAAGGTAACTCTGCCATTACATTCACATATGGAGCAAGGTTTCATCTAGGAGTAACTGCTGCAAGTTGTGATACTTCAGCTATTCTGTTCCTGTTAAATCTGTCAGGTAGATGAGTTGTCTTGTGAACTATCTTTACACTTCCCTCAGGTAGACGGCTGTGTCAGAGTGTTTTATTTGCTGCTGCTTTGCCTTGTGTTGCAATTTCCCTCATGACAACAGAAAGCAAAATGGCTGATGAATTAAGTGGAATTTTATAACTCTATTTAATGCCCTCCACCCACAAGCAGATGTTCTAAATGCAGCAAAGAATATAGTAATTTACAATAAGTAGATAATTTGAAATTGAATATATATTATTAAATCAATGAGCTTATATATCTAGCAATTCCCTGGCAGAAGGAGGTGTCTTACCTTTGATATTTCCCTCATTCTCCTTCAAACTGTTCCTGTCAAAACTTACAAGACATATTGCAAAGATTGCTGAAAGAGCCAGCTCCTTTGCATGTGTCCTGCATGCCTATTTGCAAAGTCACTTTAGAAGAGTCAGGAAAGTCTCCACATTGGAAAAAAAATTCTTCTCTAAAAGAGTGGGGAGTCACTGGCACAGGCTGCCCATGGAGGTGTTGGAGTCACTGTCCCTGCAGGCATTCAGGAACCATAGAGATGTGTCACTGAGGGACACATGGTTAATGGCATAGTGGGAATGGGTTGAAGGTTGGACCAGATGATCTTGGTGGTCTTTTCCAACCTTTAAGATTCTATGATTTGAGAAATTGGGATAAGTTAGATGCAAGCAACATTAAATTAATGCAATAATATCCTTCCTACTTAGAAGCGAATTGCTAATATAGATTTCCCACTGATTATTAGAAATGGGTCATCTGAGACCATTCTTCTCTTATTTTGCATTTCATTTTTTCCCATTTTTCTTCATTTCCTCCTGTCTTTTCACCTCATCTTCTAGTTGTACAGCCAGTGAGATAATCAAATACACACATGATCTTTTATCTTTGCAATCATATTGAATCAGGATGTTCTTTTACTCATGCTCAGGCATACTGAATCAGTCACTCAGTCACCTCACATCACATCCAGGTGGGCAGCGAGGCATATTTACCTCCAGACTTCCTCACAGCCATATTTCCTGATCAGTTCACTTGCACTCGTTCATTACTGACAACCTTTAAGCAGAAGAAGCAGCAGCTCAGGAGAACGTGAATTCACAGAATTACTTCATGAAACTCTTTTACAGTCATATATCTCAGACATTCATAAACTACAGGTTGTTTTATTTTTATCTCTTTGCAGGAAACAAAGGGAACATGTGTTCTGGATGCTTCATGTGCTTGTAAATTGGGCACATTAATGTTCCCATTGAGATTGCAGGATTTTTCTTTTACTGGCTATATCTAGTTCTGTGTTAGCTTTCTAGAGCGTACAGCTGGGACCCAACTGACTGCAGCTTTGCAGGTGAGATATACTATGATTCCATATGCACGTAAACATTCTTATGTACACGTAAATAATTAATAGCACCCAAATATGAAGTCTTGTTCTTTTCCTTTACTTCTCAAAGATAGACAAGATAGCTATAATTTATTTAGAGGTAATATACTTTATCTCATCAACTGGTATAATTGGAAAAAAAAACAACAACAATACTTTCTGAGCCACTGAAGGCCATTTGGAATTCCCTCAAGTTGACACTTCTTCCTGTGCTTTTCCTCATAAATTTCTCATTAATCATATGTGGGTTTATACCAACAAACTCTGACTGTACAGCAAACAACAGCACAGAGAGAACAGCATCTGCCTAGTTTTCTGAAGAGTATGGAGATCCAGAGCTGACAACTGCTGCCTAATTCTGTTCTTTGTGCAAACAAGGTCCATGTTTTATGAGTGATCCCGCGGAGAATATTTTCAAAACAGGAATTAATTCACCAGTTCCGTGCTCTGCTCCAACAGCAGCAGCCCAGAAGCAACCTCTGCACAACGCTCTGCCACAGCGCAGTCCCAGCAAGCCTAACGAGTGCACATTTCTCTTTTAAACAGAAGCTCTGTCTTAACTGAAAACCAACTGAAAATATAAAACTTTGATTGTATATAAAACAGATAACATCATATTAGTAGTAGCAGCTGCTGATACCAAGTGACTGATGGAGTAAGAGAGCACACGCCATTTTTCTCTGCCTTGTACTTTGCTCATCTGTCTTGTCTGGGAAGATTCTATGATCACATCCATTTGCCATTTCTTGGCAACATTCATTTCTCATGTATATCTGCAACTCGTATTCTGTGACTTAATTTTGTCCACTCTATGTTCTGTTTTTGAGCTAGCTGTCCTACTTAGTTGCAATTATTCTCCGTGTATCACTGATGAATAATTTCCTAGATGGATGTTCGCTATAAGACCATTCATTGATCTTCCTGACTTGCCCTGAAAATCTTAACACCTTATATATTTCGCTGTGCTAAATATATATATATATATATGTATATGTATGTTTCATAGAGACATGTTATTTCTGCTCGATACATCATTGTTAGCAGGAAACATTTTTTGAATACTTGAAGAGAAAGTTGCAGAGACACTACAATCTGGTCCTGTTCTCTGATTCCCCTTCTCTTGGGACCTGTGCTCTTTAAAGAGCCAGCTTTACCCCTGGTTTTGCAGGAATTTCTCTTTTCTCAGAAATCAGCATTTCTAACAAGATCCACCCACATTCTCTTTGTTTGCTTTGCGCTCAGACCTCACCCTTCAATTTTATTTCATCAGTTTCCTTACCACAAACTCAGAACTCCTCAGCTTTATCTCATCTGGTATAAACATAGTAGGAGCTGTACATTTTAAATACTCAACCACTTTATGGAAAGTTTCTTTGTGGCAGGATGTAACCAAGCAGGAGGAATTAATATTTCTCACAAGCTCATTTTTCTTGTTGTGCCATCTTGACTGTGCTCTTGCCTTCTTTTGTTGTCATTGCTAGGACAATTCACAGCTGATATGTGGCCAGGAACTAACTTCCTAACTTCTAACCAAGATGCTTCAAATGTGAATGCTATAAGCACGGCATGGAATGTTGTCCAGTATTCAGACAGAGAAACTGCAGTTAAACAGCATGTTATTGGCACATTTGGCCCCTTGATTAAATACGGGACACAAATCACAAGGACTCCTCAGACATCCTGACACCACTTGTAGTGGGAATATAAACCATGGGTAATTTTTGTGCAGCTCATCTCCTGAGGGGAAGGGAAAAGGGAAGGTTGAATGAAAGACCTTGCATACAGTTCTTCTCACCAGCACACACATGACAATACTTGTCATGTTAGTAGCAAATCTGAAAATGGGACATTAGTAATGCCTAAGCATCAAGGTCAATTATCAATTACTCCTGCAATTCCCATTCTCCAAATTCTATTCCACTCTACAAAAACTGTGGGCTTTTAACAGACAGCTGGTTTCAAGGGTATCACTGAATCCTTTATCAGATAATTTCAAGAGGTTCATTCAAGTCAGGGTCATGATTTATGTAGTTGAATTTAAGATTTTTTTTTACTCTTTTGCAATAAAGTGTTTAATTCTTTTTCCAATTTCCAATATCCAATGTTAGCATATTCCCAAAGTGACGTAAAGTGTAAGAATAAAGTCAGAATGGCTCAAGACCTGGAGGGCTGATTTACAATTTATCTGATAGGAAAATAATGTTTTCCTTAAGTAGCACTGACTGCTGTTCTGTGCCTGGAGGAGCAGAAACTCAAGGCTAGAACTGCCCAGATTTTCCTCCCTTCTACTCCCATTTATTCTGCAAAAGCCAATCTCCCTTTACTTCTTAGTGAAGAGAATGGCAATTCTCCACGTTTTACAACAAACAGTATGAGTACAGTGGTTAAAAACTACCCTCTCTTGTGTGAAACCCTGGGAAACACTGCAATACAGATTATTGTGACTGTAGACAGAAGGGGACAGACTCTTTAGTGGGGTCTGTTGTGATAGGACAAGAGGAAATGATCTCAAACTAAAAGAAGGAAGGTTTAGGTTGGCTATAAGGAATAAGTATTCTTACAATGAGGGTAGTGAGACATTGGAACAGATTGCCCAGAGAGGTGATGGGTACCCCATCCCTGCAGACATTCAAGGAAAGGCTGGAGGGGGCTCTGAGCAACCTGATCTAGCTGTAGGTGTCCTTGTTCACTGGGAGGAGTTGGACTAGATGGCCTTTATGAGTCTCTTTCAACTCAATGAATTCTATAACAACAGTAGTTCTTACTATAATACTCATGTTCAACCTAGAAAGATACATACAGATCATTAAGAAATGCAGATAAAATTGAACAGTTAATAGGAAAATTTTCTTAGTTCCAAAATCACAGGTTGAATATTGAGTAAAGAATTTGAATCACCTCATTCTTAATCCATGGCTATTTTGGACAAAGAACAAAATTTGGCCTCCTATGCATTAATGTTTTCTTAATTCTCCTGGGCTATGCTCTGCTCAGGGTGGAGATCTGCTATTCCTCTTTGTTCTCTGAAATCCCAAGCACACTCCTGGGTCTTGTAATAAAAAAAGAGTCCTAAAAACAAAGCAATAGAACTGTTTTCAAGCAAGGATTTTTACTGTTTACATAGCACTTCTATACATTCCTCAAAGTTTTCCTCGTGAATTATGTTGCCTTTGATAATTACATTGCAGGAAAAGGAAATGGTCTTCAGCTGGCTACTGCACAAATGTAAGCTAACCTGTAATAAATGCATTCTTTCTCTGCTACACATATCTTTTTTACAGCGTTTTTCTTCATAGTTTATATGCAGCTGCTGTTCTTCTGTGCTCAGGTAAATTACCATTGAATAATTGCAGTGCAAGGTCAAAAATCAATTAAATGAAAATTACAGTTATTTGTTTTAAAAGCTCAAGCAATATTTTATATCACAAGTCTCTTAGGTGGCAGGCCAAACAGTTTAATCATTGCAACCATCTTCCTTCTCTGCTCTTGACTCTAATCTGCCTTTAGCAGGAGTGCTAAAAAAGGAGTCCCACGTGCTCACTTATGGACTGTGGCAAAGATGTGGGGGCTTTGAGGAAAATGCAGAAGTTATTGCCATGTATCACTCCTGCGATACTAATATGTCTTACAGCACCTGCCTAGCACAGATTTCAAAATAACTTTGCAGAGAATCACACTGTATACCACTGAATGAATGTTTTTCAGCTCATTCAAGCATTTGAAATGTCTCAAGTCAAGTGTTGCATTACACCATATTTAGGGTTCCAGATTTTTGCACCTATATGCAGATTTTCCAAATGGTCCTTACCTGTCAACATGAAGATAATTGTCAATTTCTTTATTCCTCTCTTTCCATGTTAATTTTTTTTTTCAAATTTCTCCTCATTTCTTGTGTCATAATTGTAAAGGGAATATTGAAATACCAGAAGCAAACATCTGCATGTTTAATTGTAAAAAATGGTATCAATATATTCATGATACCTGTGCTGGAACAGTAATGAGGATATTGCAAAATACTTGCAAAATACTTGGCTTCAGCTGTGATTTTAACTACTCCTGAGCTGATTGAGAAAATGTAAGGAGGAGGCAGGCAAAACTCATGGTACATGTGGGCTTAAGGCCATAAAGAGCATCTGACATATCCCTTATAATATGTCCGTATCATCTACTTAGGTTGCTCCAAAAGTAATGCTTTCTATTTATTTCCATGAAAATGAAAACAGATACAAAGATCACAATAACACTGTTTGATAGAGCAAATTCTCATCTACAAAAAACAAACAAACAAACAAACAAAAAACTTATTTTTCAACAAAGTCACCACCATTAGCTATGCATTTTTGCCAATGATGAACAAGAGCCTGCATACTGCATGCATCAAAATCTGCACCAGTGGAGGTAACCCACTGTCACTGCCACTACTGCTGAAATGCACCACCCATCACGTCCCTGTGCTCACATCCATAGTTTGGTCTCTATAAAGATTCATAAAGAGTCAATGAATGGGTGCAATCTGTCCCACATGAAGGAATTCAGTCACACACCTTTGCTTCATCCACACCTCCATGTCAAACACTATTTTGTCAGACTGCCCCTCTGCTGCCATCTGTTACACAGCAACAAAATGTAATGGAATATTGGTAGAAAGATTCAACCTTTACTGCCATACCACCAACATCCACCTCTGATGTTGTGGGCCAACATAATAAAATAAGAGCAGCCCTCATAGTTCTATATCTTTATCTTGATTGAAATGTCCAGCATGTTTCATCCTCACTTGCCATTAAGCCTTTCAGTAAAAACACAGCTAAACTTGAATTTCCGAGATGATCCATGCCTGTCATGTATCATCGTATCCTGGCACTGTACAAGATACCCCTGGTTGAGTGTTATGACAATCTCCTGAATCTGATCCCCTTGTATTCCCCCTCTCCCTTCTCCATTGAGACAAGACAAGGAGAGAATAAGAGTCAAGCACCTGTAGGCGATCTACTTGATAGGAAGCCTGGGGAGGAACCTCACTCTCAGAAGCTGAAACAGAAAATTCAAAGTAAGGCATTACCTAGATAGGAGATGACCATTTTCCATGTGATTCGTGGGAACAGGTGGTGTTAGGTTGTCTGGAAGCTTAGTTATATTGCTTAAAGTTTTTATTTATTTATTTGTTGTGTATGTGTTTTTGTGTGGTGTGTGTATATATATATACACACACATATATATATATACGCACACATTACTTGTAGTGAATGTTGAAACGTAACTTCCATCTCCAGATCTAGAAATAAAAGCTTTTATATCTAGTTGTCTTCCTCTAAATAAATACATAAAGCACGAAGTTATTTTCTGCACTGTAATTAATGTCACGGTGACCTCAATTAGGTGCATCATAAGATTGTTTCCTCTTGATTCAAAACACAGATAAATATTTAGGATATTCATATGGATTAGATCTCACATGAATCACGTGGATCAGCAAGTCTTGGATAACTATTCTCTAAAATACCAGCTCCATCTGAAAGCAGAGATCTTAATCCCCTTAGATAAGTTGCAACATCAGTGACATGTTCTGTAGTGTTGCATCTAATAGCCTTATTTTAGGATGCCAAACAGGATGATTTTTCTCCCTGTAATAATATCAATAAGTAAAATATGTACTGTATATCCTTTGGGAATAAATTTTCAGTGCACCAGACCATAGCAAAAAGTAAAATGAGACCTTTTTACATGAATACTCAACAAATTAATAGACTTAGTTAAGTAAGTTATTCTGAGGACACTAACAGGTGAAATGCAATACAAGAACGAGCACACTTGAAGGAAAACCTGACAAATAAATTCTGCATTGTAGAACAATATAAATTTCACATACCAGCAGGGTACTTCAATGAAAATTAGTTTTGTGTAACATGCTTATATGTGTAAAATGGGCTTCTACTGTACTTTGGCTTTAAAAACATTATTCGCTGTTTCCTAGTACAAAGCCCCAGCAGGCATGCACTTGGCTAGCTAGTAAGGAACTCTGCCCCAGTTTTCCATAATGCATTCATGAAGGGATTTGTAACAACCAGTGGTTACTGCAACAGAACGACTAAAATGTTGTACCGTGGCACTTTTGAAACAAACACAAAAGTTCAATTGCTGCAGCTCTTACGGGCTAATGATGTGCTGTAAACACTGGCATATTGCTAGCAGTGTATAATCCATACTCAAAGCAGCCATTCATTAAGACTTATAATTTTTTTTTTTTTATATGCTCCCCTCTTCAGGTTAAAACTATAGATTTCAGAAACTCTACTGATGACTCGGCCTCGTGGTGGTAAGTACTTGCACCCCCTGGGGCTCAGTTTAACAAGAGCTTTGCAGAGAATCCCCAGCATGTACACTTCTCTCCTACCTACATCTCTCAGCTCTCTTTTGTGCAGAACAGCCATTGTCTGAGCATCTGCAATGATGCTGGGAAGGTCAGAAGGGCTCATCAGAGTGTTGTCAAAATGCAGAGCCTCAGGCTGCAGCAAACGTGCTGGAGAGCGAGCAACAAACTGCATTCAACACAAGGCTGAGGACTGAGATGGAGAGCTGTGGTTGTTAAGCAAGAATAATTAGGTTGTTAAATACAAGCTGGGCTTAGCTGAAGATGAACAGCTCTTCTTCAGCCAAGAAAACTTGGCTTGCTGGAAGTGGTGTCCTCCCCAAACCTTATTTCTTTCTCCCCCACTTTAACACTACTGAGAGCTTGCTTTTCTTCTTTCCTTGCTGTTTTCTTTGTTTCTAGCAGTTCTCAAGCCTCTGTACCTTAGTTTCACACTCATGTCCTTTGTTCTTGGATTTTCTTTCTGCCTTTCATAAGCTCTTGTTAATTAATAACGACGTACATTCAAACTGCATGAGGAACAGCATGTAAAAAAATTGGAAGGAAACTTGATCATATGGCAGATTTTGTGTGAATCTCTATCAGAAGAGATACACGGATACAAAGAAATAGATGCCATTGGCCTCTCTCTTAGACCTTCCCTTGAACTTGACTCCATCAAAAAATTGAGCTCACAAGCCTGCTGAGATGGCACGGTACTCAATTACAAGAGAATGTGCCTTAGGAGTGACAGCACTGACTAGTTATGCTATTGCAAATTCAAGCAGTCAGGAAATGCAAAAACAGATGGATGGCCACTGTTTTGGATCTTCTTCCCATGTGCCCCTGAAAAAGATTAAGAGCAACATTAGCCCTGGGAGGAGTCTGGCCACTGTTCAGGAGCTCGATCTGGGCAATGCAGTGCTGGGAAGAAACACCCCATTAAAAGGTATGGTCAAGTTGTGCTACACAGATGGCATTTCATTCTCCATACCAGAAGAAAGGCACTTAATGGCACTGAGCTTCAGTGTTAAAATGAGTACAATAAGCGTTGTCCAATGCTTCTATTTTGGCATACGTACATAATGCCATAATAACAGACCATGCAGTTTTACACAGTCCACCCTTAAAAAAATGCAAGTTCCTTAAATTTTGCATTTTCAAGTTTGGATTTAATCTACAGTGATTGTACTTGAATCTGATTTAAACCCATGCAGACAGCTTTCATCTGTGCTGTTTGCTGGAACTGATCCATTCTACTCTTCTAGAGTATCCAGTATCTAGATGAAGAACAAAATATACTGAAATGTATAAAGCAACAAAAAATTTCCAGGAGTGTTTTAACACTGGCATTAGTGTAGACAATCCTTCTGGAAACTTAAGTACGTGTGTATCTCTGGAGGAAGAAGGCTTGAATTAGAAAAGTGCCTGTGAGAAAGTATTTTCCTCTCCTATCTCTAGGAGAAATTTTCCTTTCATTTCCTGAAATGAAACCAAGCATGTCCTGCAGCAGTTATGGCAGAAACCAAGTATCTTAACGAGACTTAGGAGCCCATAACTTTCTCATGAGTCAACCTGAAATGAACCACTTCATGAACTGCCATTCATATTGAAAACCTAGTCTTCCATGCTGTTTCTGCATAGGCTTTATTTTTATGGCAGAATGAGAACCGTGCAATCATGTAAGGGGATAACACAATGCACTGCATGCTCAAGTCAGAGTCATATTGTGTATGAAGCAGAAGTATCAGGGAGAAGAGTGGGGACTGAGGGAGCTGGGGGATAAGTTCATTCTGGGAGCCTCAGCTGGGCCTCCCAATACAACTGTTATGTCAATAAATCCTAATAATAGCAAAAAATGAAGCAGTTGGGAAGGCGTTATTATTCTTTTCTTTTTGCTGCAAGCCAAGGAAGTTATTAGTTTGATTTGCAGTCAGATCTCAAATAGAGCTGGATGGTTGCCTGGATCCAAAAGCATTCACCAAGCACACAGTGAGGAACATGGGGCCTAGAAATGTGGAGGCCAAACCATGTGCACACCTTGTAGGGACATAGGGCTACAGCAGCAGCAATGTTTAAAAGTCACCTCGCACAAATATCCAGCCTCTCCAACCAGAGTGACCATGCCATTCATTTTTCCCTCCCTGGTGATAATAAATCCACTTTAAAGTGATAACAGATGAGGGTGAAGTCCATCGCCAAGGTTTAGAGATGTGTGTTAATACTTAAGAAAATAATTCTGCAAAAAGAGAGTTTGCAAAAGCTGACTCCTTTTTTTTCCAAGTGATTTTCTGTTTGTTTAATTACGCATTTCTTTTCCTCCCTCAGTGGATCTGAACTCTGCTGACTGAATCCAGAATTTCCCCTCCCAAGCGGAGGAATGAACCCCCGCATTCTGGAGCTCAACAAAAACAGCCAAAGCCTACAACTGGATTTTCTTTCCCTAAAATTACTCCTTACCTTTTATAACTCCCACACAAATAGCTGTGATATTGTAAATATGATAAAACCCTCTACGTGAGCTGAATAAATTGATGAGAAGCAAAATAATCATGTGGGTTGGACTGGATTGGCTTATTATGGATTCAATAGCTAATTGCTTGTACAGTGGGATAAAAAAGAAGAAACAAATAGAGAAAGAAATATATGTTTGTTTGTGGAACAGCTGATGGGCTGCTAGCCAAGGCAGACTGAAAAAGACTGCAGGAGTTTTGGATACTGCAAGAACCTATTACCACTGGCTCACATGGAACAAAATTCAAAGGGAGAGGTCTACAGACCGCGGTGCCTGGAACAATATAGCTGTGGTTCAAGGGTTTCTCTTTTATGGCCTGATTACAAATGCAATATAATTAACTGCACCATATACTAGCACAGCTCTTTTAAACTTTACAGAGCATAATTAAGCAAGGAAAGAGATATGACCTGGGAGCAAAACTTGGAGATGGATCTCCCAGCTTCCCACCCTTTCCTGTCTTCTTTGTTAGATGTATCTCTGTTTACTGGATTGTGAATAGTTGGGCTGGAAGGCAAGTATAATTAATAGTAAAACTTGTTTGTGTGAGGTAGAAAGAGCAGGAGCATGTGCATTTGAGTGGCAATCTGGAAGAATCAGATGAGCAAGGCAGAAAAGGAACAGAACAAATCTGAGCTGCTAAAAGCACCTAGGAAAAATGTGGCAGCATGGACAGTGCTGCATCTGAAGCTGGAGAGTGTGATATCCTTTGTCTGCAGTTGCTCAGAAGTCCTGTCCCCTCTAATAGTAAACATTGTCAGCCTTCCTTCCTTCTGAATAAGGGCGGGGATGTAACTCTAATTGATCCCTAGCAGCCAATGCAAGGCACAAATCTACAGATTCAAAGAGAAAAAAAAAAAAACACATCCTTAAGTCTCCTCCTTTCTATTATTTTTCAGACATTTTTCAGCAACAGTCAAAGGACCAGATTATTTATCTCCCAGTAGATCTGCCTTACCCCAGCCAAGCACAGTCTCCCGGTGCAAAGAAGCACCTGGTCATTCTCCTAGCCTAAGTGAGCAGAAAAGGGAGCAGCTTAACATCATTCACATCTCAGGCAAAAACGGATCAAGCAGAAGAGAGCTGGACTCTTAAAAAAGAAAGGTAGGAATTGAGGAACATTTAAAGAGTCAGTGAACAGTTTTCACCAGATAAAGTGCAATCCTAGAGCTGTGGATGTCTTAGGTTTTATGTAGAAGGAGAATTCGCTATTGCTGCAGTACAGTTGAAGAAACTTTGAGAAATTCCAAGGATTTGGTCATTAGCTGATCTGACAAGATGGGCCACAGCCCTTTGGGGTCTTTGACCACTGAAGATCCACTAAAAACATGCAAAGAAGCATTTTTCTAAATTTGAGGACTATAGGTTGCATGGCATCTCAAACAAACAGTCCCAGTGAAGTAAAGTGGAATTTGAGCAGTGTAAACACAGTTAAGAACATAGGATAAGAATCAGGATAAAGGCACTGAAAACCTGCAAGCAGTAGATACGTGTAATTAATTTTTAAAAATAAAAATGGAATGATTAAAAACAGTCCTAACACATAGCACTAGACCTTAGGCAACTGCTGACTATAATCACAGAATCATAAAATCGTTAGGTTTGGAAAGACCACTAAGATAATCTAGACCACCACCAACTCATCACCACCATACCAGCCATACCATACCACTAGACCATGTCCCTCAGTGTCACATCTCCACAGTTCTTGAACACCTCCAAGGGTGGTGACTCAACCACCTCCCAGGGCAGCCCTTTCCAGAGCCCAACCATTCTTTTGGAGAATACATTTTTCCTGGCATCCAACCTGAACCTTCCCTGGTGTAGCTAAAGTCCTATAGCTGTTACCAGGGAAAGACTGACTGCCCCCCTCCTTACAACCTCCTTTCAGGATGTTGTAGAGAGCAATAAAGTCTACCCTGAGCCTTCTCTTCTCCAGGCTGAACACAATTCCATCAGTTGCTCCTCAAAAGACTAAATGCCTCAAGGTACCAAAACAAAAGGGTATAGCCTGCCCACCCAGAGCTCCTGCAGGACCCTGTGTTGAGACATCTCCCAGGAGGGGGTGTCATCAGCAACAGGAAGAGGAGAGCATCTCTGTCAAGGTGGATGGCGATGTTCCATTCCTGTGTGCACATAACGTGCTTGGAGATCCTTGACAAAAGGAGCAATGCAATATACATGTGAAGTGTTATTATTCCTATCACACAAGTTTATTAAATTTAATGAGGACACTGAGGGATTCCATTAATCCTAACCACAATATCAGAGTCTCTCAACATTTTCTTGACGATGCCATTGAAATATAACAGCTTTGAGTGCCTTGCATTTTTACGCTGTGAGATTGTTAAGTGCACTCTACATGCAACTGCATCTACTCATTTCACCCAACATCTATTCAGGCTCATGCTTTATCTGCTTGGCCTCTTTCACAGTAGAAGAATAGGATCCTCCATGAAGTCCACAAATATATTTTTCCCATAACACTTTGCAACAAATGAATGTTAATTCAGGCTAAATTATAATGGAGCTTCCATAGAATTATATACTACATCTACATGAATATCCAGGGAGCAGTTTGATTAATATCATTATCACAATGAATAGTAGAGAAATTAATGTGATTTTCTGCTAATGATAACAGAGAAGCATTTAGATTTTACTTTTGGAAGACATCTTCCTTATTTTCCCATACAAAGTACTTCCAACTTGCAGATGGGAAGCATGAAAGTGACAGTCAGTTCTGTAAGGTCTTTCGGGAGTGAAGCTGTTGGATTTTCACTTGCTGTTAGGCTTTGCTTTTTCAAAGTCCTGCTCAAACACATGCATGCATCTCCTCTACATTTTTTTTTTTCCCTTTCATAATTTGAAATATATTCTATAACAGAATTTCTGTTTGTTCATAGTGAATTTGAAAAAGCTTCACCGGTGAATTACAAGTACTGCTAATGATTTCTTTCTATGTTATTAAAGTTATAAAAACCAAAAAGAAAAATGATTATGAGATATAATCCTGAAGTTAAAAATAACAAATAAAAACAATACAAAATATCTATAGCAACCAGACAGCAGAGGCAGCCCCAGTAAACTACACAATTGTTTGTATCATTTGCCACTGAATGTTTCTGTTACAGTAGTGGCTGCAGAGATCAGTGAAATACACTCAAAGAAACACCTGTGTAAACTACATAGATGAGTACCATAAAAAGTCAGGAGAACCTCCTAACTGCTTAGGATTAACAAGCATTCACTGATGTATTCAAGATGAATAAAATTAACCATGAGGTATACAACTGTAACCTGCTCACTACAAACACTCACTACTGAAGCTGACAACTACTTAGGCGTGTGTAAGTCATGTACTCCTTTACTTCCAAAATAGCATCCAAAGAGAAACCATCACAGTTTCCTTCTGTAACACATAGCCACAGATTAAGCTATGAAAGTAAGCTAGAAGTTTTCAAAGAGATGTATCAGTGCCCTGCTTACTTGTTCAGGGCTTACTCAGAACACCTAATACCTAGTATTGTATTTCAATGAAAGGTCATTGCACATATTTAAAGGGAGATACTGCAGGGAAACGAGTAGGTGCAGAGCAGGGACCTGTTGTGAGTGGAAGAAGCCACGGGCACGTGGAATCATAGAATCATAGAATTGCAGAATGGCTTGGGTTGAAAGGGACATCAAAGATAATTTTGTTCCAACCCCTCTCCTTGTGCAGTTGCCACTTGCTAGATCAGGCTGCCAGGACCCCATACATCCTGACCTTGAACACCTCTAGGAACGGAGCATCCACAGCTTCTCTGGGTTACATCCTGCACACTGTTCCTTCTTCCAATACTCATGTTTTTGTTGAAGCTCTGCTGCCCTGAGCTGTGGTCTCAGGCTCTGGTTTTGGTCTGTTGCAAGGCTCAATTAGGCATATAGAGTTGGCAATCAAAATTGGAACAGCTAGGATGGAGGACAACAGGGCACTGGAGTCATTAAGAACCACACTCTGAAGCACTGTTTGGCCTGTTGGGCTGCATGAGCCACTTTTTGTGGGTAGGACAAGAGTAAAGAAAGACTCGCAGAGTGTAACTGTTCAAACTATGAATAGGAAGGACAAATAGCAAATGCTTTCAGAGTTTATGGCCATAAAAATTCACAGCCTGAAAGTAAAATGTGCAGAAAGCCTACTAGCTGTGCTTCTACATGACTTATTTTTTTCTTTTTCTTTTCTGAGATGGTCTTAGAAGATATTTACTTTTACACAGATTGGAAAAATATTTTTACAACAGATATTGGTTTCCCAGTGCCTATCAAATAAAGCAAATTTCTATACTTACTGCCAATGAGCTGTGGTATGTTCCTGTATCATTATATGCTTTAAAAAGAAAAAAAAAAGTAAAAAAAAAAAAAAAAAAAGGATTTCTAAAGGAGTTCCATGTCTTAAGAAACAATATGATAAAAAAACTCCTTAGTCTGTCTTTTTCCTAGCAGGAGTCCAAACCTTTTGCAGCAGCCATCATCACTTAGGAAAGCAAAGGTTAAAGCAGCACACAAGTGCTTTAGATATCAATTTGTGTTGTTAAAAGTAGTGAAATGAAAAACAAGATAAATTTAACTTGAAATTCAAGACATATATTCTGACCACAAGGTTTATCCAGCTCATTTTCCAAGGCAGAAGGCAGAAGTACTGCTGTTTCAAAACTAGGTTGCTTTTGGACAAAACAGTAGAAAATATGATGTAATAAGTAAATTCCTCTTCAAAGGTTGAAAAGGAGACAGATCTGCAGCATTTTACTGATCCCTAAATTATCAGCATGTTTAATCTCAGTATGCTTTTGGTGGGGAGCAAAAAATACCATTTAATAGCAACTCAATGAGCTCCAGATGAAACTTCTAGATCTGAGTTGCAAGTTAGTGCTTAATGTGAGGACACTTGCAATTTTATAGCTAAGAAAACAGAATATTCTCTGGTGTGGTTGTTTTGCTGCCCAATGCAGGGCAAAGCAGGTTCTCCATTTCCTACAGTAAAGATCAAACAAGCTATCTGTGTCACAATCTTACAAATACATTAATTAAAATGCGATTTATTTAAAAAATAATTGAGATTATGTAGCTCAGTGATCTGAAATTTTCCATGCAAGACAAGAAAATTTGCAATGTTTGAGCCACCTTTCAGCTTTTACTTGTGTAAAAATGAATTCTTGAGTAAAATGTATTTGCTAACAAGAAAATATCTTTACCAACCTTTTCTGAAAGGGCTTGTCCTTTGGTAAAACCAATGTGCTGTATTTATGCAATGAATGGTGTACTAATGGGTTTTCAAGCCCTTATAGATGGCGAGAATCGTCCATACAAATTAATACCTTAAAACACACTAAAGAGGTACTTAGATACAAAAGCCTAAAACTGAGAATGTAGCGAGACTGTTAGTTTGGTTACAATTGTACAGTTCTGGACTTAAAACATATGATCTACTGCCACCTCCCTCTTGTGGACAGCTGTTTATAGTGACAACTGAACTGCAAATAGCTGCTTAGCAGTTTGATGTCATAATTTATATTCCAGCTGAGGTAGAAAACCTCTTTGAGTGTGAATAAATACAATGATGATTCCACCTCCCAACATTTATACATTCATTATCTCCCATGTTTACAAGAAAGCATGCATGCTGGGATCACTGCCATGGTAGTAATTACTAATACTCAGCTGGCTAAAATACCTTAAAAGTTTGCTAGTTACCTTGAGAAATATTGCCCCCAGGAAATTCATGATTCAAAACCAGTTTGTACATGGTGAATGCCTACCCATAAACATGCATAATTCAAGCAGTTCATGAACCAATAGGAGCCTCACTTGTTACTCCTGAGACGACTAACAAATGTCATGGTATGAATAATAGAAGAACACGTATATTTGCGTAGTACATTGAATTATGTACTGTTACTCCTCAACTTACTGCAGCTACAGGCAATTATTTCTGTGTTAGCAGATACTGAGTAAATGGAATATTTACCTGATGGTTTTTAAAATTCTGAAACCACTTGTCAGAAGCAGAAGCTACTACTTTACTCTCTACAGGGGTTTCATCAAGAGCTCTCTAATGCCAACGGTTCATTTCACAGCTTGCATCTCATACTGATGCCAGTGCCCAGTTTTCTTTTTGGTAGGCTACTTTAATTTCACAACTGTGAGAGTAAATATAATTCAACTGATGTCATTCAGATGTAGTCACCATCATTTAACTGCATAACGAACTAAGCTGGTGGGAAGGAATGCACAATTTGTTGAGTGGTCTGTCTGGATTGTAAGGCAGTTCTGATCTAGTACACATCAGCACTCCCACAGTTTTGATTACTTGCATTGTCCTGGCTGGATTTTTTCTTCAACGCTTTTGATGTCTACAATGTAGATGTCAAGATCTCTGTATCATTTAGACTTCTTTTATACCCATTAGAAGAAACAAGCATTATTAATTTCTGCAGCTAGCAAAAAAAAATAGACTAATTTGGAAGTTACATGGCTAATATAGGACAGATTAATTTTTCTCCAGATGTGCCTACCACATCAGCTGGCTAAGCAGAGTCTAGAAATACCCCATTTAAAAAAGACACCTAAGTTGAAAATTTAAGGGAGATGGATCTTACCTTTATTGTCTACAGAGCAGCTGCGCCAGTGTGCGATGCTGAAATTGAATTCGCTTTCATTTTTTTGAACTGTCTGTTTATTCCATAAAACCACAGGACAGATGTTAATTAATCTTCTTAATCATATGAATATAATTACCTGAAAAAAAGTTTAAACATTTTCAGAACTCAGGTCCTCAGTATCTTAAAGTTAGTTGCTGAGTGTGTGTTCTACTTAAAACTAAATATAAAAAAAATAAAAAAATAAAAAAACAATGAAATTTTGATTTACAGAAAGTACCAAAAGGGCACTGCATGTCCACTTTTGTTTCTTTTCTAGTCCAATTATTGATTGAAAGGGTATATTTCCCAAGAAAAAAAACATTTTTAGCTCATTATACTTTGTCTGGTGTGAGACATTTGGTGTTTTGAAATGAGGATAGTACAGATATTCACCAGAAAATCCATGGAAAATTGTACACAGTTGAAGAAATGTGTATATCTGCTGTTGTATAAGACATAGTAGGTTGTCACTTGGCCTTTTTTCTAGCATATCTGGGCTTTTCTCTGCAAATGCCAGGTGAAGTTGGTAAGATATACAAGTGTTTTGTTGTTGTCACTTCTGTGGTTTTTAATGTGATTAACACACAACCTGCCCCTGAATGCAAGTGAACCATCTTCCCTGGATATTTTTTGAGCTTCCAAAAACAGTCTCAGGATAAAAATGGATGATATAAAGCAACTCAACAGTATCCAGCATTGTACAATGTACAGAACTATTGCAGTGTGGTAAGATTTGGGTGCACAAGTTGCACAGGGTGGAGCAATATAGCAGATAGAGATTTAGGCCAATGTGACTTCCAAAAGCCAGTTTAAAGCTTGGTAAGTGACATGAAAAACAAACTGCTAAATATTCAGTATCAAGAGAGAGCATCATTTACAGCTACCAAGGTCACAAATGACATGCAAGATACTCCACCCTGCAGAGGATGGAAGTACTCAGGGCATTCTGTGGCGCTCCTGGTTTCATGTTTCAGCATGAAAATTGTTTTTATTCAAACATAACTATTGGTTATTTTACTTAAGCTGAGTTTGCAATCCGTTGGATTCTTCTTTGCAGTGTTGCTGCCTAACACATCATTACTCCCTGTAATTGTCTGGGGTTGATTATGCCTATGTAAGTGAAATACTTACCACTCATCTTTACTGAAATGCTTCATATTGTATTTTAGACCATTTACATAATTTGACAAGAACTCTTTAATTCCTATTGCTATACTGCAATGTTTTTACTCTCTTTCATGTTGTCTGAAACTTTAATAATGCATTTTGTTATACAAACAGGAAATGAAAACTGACTTCAATAGTAGAAACAGGACAGATCTGCACAGAACAAGACTTGATACATTTCATGACAAACCATGGACAATTGCTTGTTGACTGAAGTTTTCAAATTGGTACCTTTGTTTCACAGAAGCTTCAAGCAGAGCATTCATTTCCTGCTTTTTTAAGGAGAATTTTATCATGTGTTTCCCTTGCTCACATACATCAGCTCTAGGAGGTCTCAGATAATAAACTAAAAAATAAATGTTTGTCATGGCATTAGGGCTCCTGGCCTAATTCTATTTGGCAGGATGAAACTATATGTCTCTGGGGATAAGAAGTGGCTACTTCAGGGTGATCATGCAGTGCCCATCACAGAGTTCACCGCTGAGGTTCTATTTGCACAATGAAACAATGACAATTAACAATATTGTGCATTTCCTCATATTTTGCCAGCTCCTATTAAGTGGATTGTGCATCATGGATTCTATACCATTCCTGAAGATGTTTCTCGTGCAATCCTGTCTTGTCTAGATTTTCATTATGTTTAGTGAGCACAAAGGTTGTCCACGTGGAACAGGAAGCATACAGGGTGGGGACCACTTGCAATCCTGATGGCAGATGTTGGTCAAGATTTGTTCTTTATAGAATCATTCTGCTCAGTGCTGGTGTTTCCACTATCCAAGCTGCTTCCTTTCCCATTACCTAATATTTCATTTCAGTATTTACTACTTCATTTTAAGAGACAAATAAATTAGTTATAAGGGGTTTATGTATTCAAAATAATTTTTCTTGAGAATGCCTTTCTTTCTTTTTCTTAGAAAAGCAGTTGCTATAGAAGAAAATTAACAGCTAGTTAATTTTTATATTATAGTACTTTCAAACATTAGTTTGGAATTTGCATCTTTCTCTGCTTTATTTTGGAAAAGCTAATTAACTTTAAAAATAGTCTTCATAACATGCAAAACATGGGAGAAAAGATGGTGGAAGCCAAAAGGTTGACTACAGCAAGATTTGCATTGAATTAAATTAAACTCCAGCACAGAACAAACTCTGTGGATTGCAGAAGGAGAGTCTAATTTGAAAGGGTGTGCCTTGCTGTGCAGGCTCTTTAAGTGTGATCTGCTTTTGGCCTAATTTTCTGTGACAGTGTATTTAATAACAGTGGTCCCTCACTGAGAATACCTTCTGCCTGGTCTGCCACTGTGGAAATTTTGGCTCTGTAATCAGCGTGTCTGTCGATTCAACACATAATTTCTTTAAAGAAAATAAGAACTCTTAGCGGTTAGTCATACAGCTCTAAATGAAGAAATTTTATGGTGGCATTAAAGTACCCCCAACCTAAGCTATTCCACATTAGTTCCTCCTCTGCTTTGTTCTCTGCCTATTAAAAAAATTAGGAACTTACTTATGAAACAAGAAGGTTCCCTTCTAAGACTGATAATTTAAAATCCTAGAACAGACTCTCAAGGGCAGATCAGGAGTTTCACAACAATATGGATTAATGGGATTTTTTTATGTGCGCTAAAAATATGTGGGCACTGCTGTTTGATAAACGTTTTATGGGTAATATGCATTTTTCATTTATGAACATTCATCATTAAGTGGCTTTATATTTAAAACATTACCTAATGGAGCTGCATGAAGTCAGGAACCAACATGTAGATGTACTTCAGAGCTGCTCGGTTTCCAAAGCAGCAGTCCTATTTAAATGTGTACATGTCTTCTGTGACCTGACATATTAGAGGTTCTAAATTCAATTTAGTTTGAATGTGCAATTTTTCTTTTTTTCCTCCACTGCAATTATGCGGGATATGAAGTATATATAGCAAGTCTATGAACACACTGCTCCTGAAGAGCCCAGCAGACATGCTGAAGGATTCTCTCTCTCTTTCCTCACCATTATACAAACAATTGTAGGATTAAAAATCAAAAGAATCTCTATTAAATTTTAAGAGCATTCTGTCTTGCTCTGCTAGACTTACTATAGACACAACAGGATAAAAACGGTACTTGAATTAAGTCAAACTCCCTCTATTAGGGAATTTGCATGCTGCATCCAGCATAACACTCTACGTATCAGTAGCACATGACCAGCTTGGCCACTGGAGCCATACTATACACAGTCTCAAGCTCACATCAAGACTGCAAGGACCCTGGTCCCTTGCTGCATGAGTATCCCTGTTTAACTACAGTGGTGAAGCAGAGCATACTTCATCCCAAGGTCCCCTCCCTCTAGCCCTTTGTGCTCTTCCAAAATAACGCTTTTAGCCCTCAGCCAGCTGTGGCCTCTCACCTCAAAGATGCACATGAAGGTGAGGAAGATGAACCTCAGGCACGTTGCATTGAAGGCAGCATCAGCAAGGTATACCTGTTCCCAGAGAAACCGGTGTTCCACTTTTGCAGCCATATGGGTGCAGAGCAATCTCTGGCTGTGTCAGCAAGTCCTCCAGCGCAGTGCAGAATGAGAGCAGTCACACTGATGAAAGACCAAGTGAACGGGTTTCCCATAAATGCAGACATAGAGCACTACATAGCTTGGCAAGCCCCTCTGAAGCTCTCCTGTTTGTGGTTTTAAGGTTAAAAGCTGTCATCGCATTCTTAGCTTAGGAACAAGGTGGCATCCTATTAAACAAAACAGAATTGGAGATTGCTTAATTTCTGTATTTTCACTTTCCATTCACTGTGCATAGGAAAGGAGGCCACAGTGAACTGTCTTAATCTAGACTGGAGAAACTGGATTTAAGCACAACTCCATTTTGTCAAAGGGGATGTCAGTTTTTGCATTCTGAAGATTTGGGGTTTTGCTGCATTAGAGAGCAAAACTCCAAAAATCTTAGCCATCCTTCCATTAGCTTTACCCTTCACCTTCCAGTTTGCCATAAGTTTAAAAGGGTTCATTACGCTACTACATTTTAAACAAGAGTTTTTGGGAGGAGTTGAATTTATACACAATGAATTATTTTATATTCTTAAACCACTTACTAATTTAAGCCAGACACAGGAATACTATGTGTCTTTTTATATAGTATACATATTGTCCAAATTATCTCTTTATTACTCTCGTTAAGAAGTGTATGCATTCAGTTCACACTGCATGTAGCCAACAGGAAGGAAAAATAAACAAATGTACTGGGAGGATTAGTTCATCATTTGTTTTGTTCTTGATACATCTCAGTTCAACACAAAGGATTTATTTAATGTTTCCTGAAGTATATTTGTCCCAGTGCAAAAAAATCAAGGTGAGTTCAAAGCTGTACACGCCTACCTTCAGCAGTATTAATTACTGATAATCAGTCTCAACTTTTTAAATACCTTTTCCAAAATGAGTACAATGACTTCTGGCTAGAAAAGAGAAAAAAATCTGATCATTCTACACTATCACCAGTCATCCCTGAAATGAGAAGAATATTTCTGTTATCTCTTCTGCGGTGAATGCTGTCTTTATAATGACTGTCATAACATACATTAAATTTACTTAGTGATGTATTCTTATGCCTAGAATAACAGCAATTGTCTCCCTCACGTACATTCCCCCTATAGCCTAGCATTAACTAAGCCTTGTCTATATATGCAGCTTTCTCAAGCACTGATTGCCTGCCATAGACACCTGTACTCTCTGCTACGTTCAAATGTTAACAATAAAACTTGCGAGAACAGATTGATGTGAAAAGGTGCAAAAGTCAAATGAAGCCATATCTAATTTTATCTTGCTGTCATCCTATGGTGCATTCCCAGTCACGTAATAATAAAGAGAACAAAGGTAAGGCTGAGAAGAGAGGAGAATAGTAAATTGCTTTTTGACAACTGCCTTCTGACTTTAAGTTTCACATACACCTCTTCCCCGGGCCTATAAAAGTGTACTTACTGAATTCAGCACATGAAAATGTAAGAAGTCACGGCAGTATATTCCAGAATGATGAAAGAAGCAACTTTATACAGGGACATAGTTAATGGGAAGCCCAACAGGAATTTTTAGTGCCTGCATTTTTTAATGCTCTCTTCTTGTTTAGGGGTGCTTTATTACAGTCAATTGCTCCTCCTCATTAACTTATAGTTTGGCGCTGATAGCTCTATAAACTGTCCTAACAGCCCCCAAGAGTACTGCTGTAGTGAAAGATCTGGTTGTGTTTCCATTATAAACCTACTTTCAGAGATATTTATAACTCAGCCATTTTAATTTGCATCAGGCTTTGGGGAACTTGGCTCACAGGTCAGCGAGTGAAACAATTTTCAGCTTATGTATTTGAAAAGAAAAGATTTTAGCCAAGAGCAGTTTACAGTACAGAAAATTCTATCATAATTTAGAAGCTTCCAGGATAAGAGAATTTATATTCTCTTATGCTGTAATTATATAATGTGAATTATACATGTTGCATTTGTTTATATAAGTAAGTCCAGATTAATGAGACATGATATTGATGCCTTAAGATGCACTTTGATCAGCATCAAAATATGTTATTTTTACGTATATCTGTACAGTATAAGCATGGCTCAAAAAACTTCAATTTTTGAAAATATGTCACTTTCTTGCATTTATAACTGCTTCACCAAATGTGAAACAGAAAGAAAATATTGATGCATAATAGCAAAAAAAAAAAAAAAAGTAGTTTTATCCATGTTGATGATAACGCAATGTTCCAGTACAAGAAAAAAATCTAATATTTCCTTTTTTTAGGTCCTTGCTTCTGCCATGAAAGTACTCAACACCATATTCAATCTCTAAGTTATTGACAAAGAAGTGAAAGAAGCTCATCTTTCTTTTAGACTTTGGGTTGGCTGGTAGTTACCTTTATAATCAGAGTGTTTTTCTAGTGTGGATATATTTACATAAATATATTATCTGTAACATGCATTCAAAGATTTGTTTGAATATTCAGTAATATTTGTCTTCAGGCAAACATTATTTTAACTTATATTTATGGTAATTTTCTCAGTTGTTTAACTTCGGAATCTAATAAACAAAATTTCTATTCTAGATAACATCATTGAGATCCTTCTCTTTATTAGAGTTTTCTATTGCACATCTGCTTGTCACTAGCAGTCTCATCTCTGCTCTACATCATATCATTTCTAGTCTAACTCAATTCAGACGCTTCTTTTCACTTGATAACTGGTCTTTCACTCCAGCTTCTTCTCTGTCAGAGAGCTGCATTACCTCTTCTAGGTCGCAGGTATTAGAAAAGAGCAGAATCATCCTTAATGATTACCCATGTGGAGGGCCATTAGTTGCACTCCTTTTTATGAAGTTCACTGAAGACCCTCTGTCTTCAGTGCCAATTGGCTTTAAGCCAATTTTGCCTCAGTGCAAATACCTTCTCTTTTCAGTGTACTTGCTGATCTTGGAGATTAGTGATTTTTTCACTTAACGTTGTCTACCAAGATGCCTTGAAGTAAAAGTAAATTGTGATGATGATTCCCTTTTCTTTTTTTCCTTTCTCCGCCTTTTCTCCCTCCCTTACCCACAAACATTTCTTTCTAATATGTTCATTCTCAAATATCTGATCAGAGTTGTTTCCTGCTTTACATTAATTCATCTTCACTATTTTGAGTACTGTTTACTTGCTGCCCCGTCTGTTTCAAAACCTTGATCAAGCCATAAGAGACACTTTTGTTTAATCTTATATATAAAGGGGCTGCCTCTGAAGTAAAAGATCATATCCTGCTGCTTTCTGGTGTGTATGCAAAAATGTATACGGTGCCTGTTGCTAATATTACTAGTATACAAGATACTTTGGAAACTGTATATATTATTTATGAATATGTTCACTTGGTTTCATTTTGAGCAAGATTTTAAAAAGGACATATTTTGATTCAGCACTGCTTTGTATTAAAAAAACTATCATTATTAATACTGGCCAGTTTTCAGTAATTACGTATTATTTCCCCAAATATTTTAATTCAGTTCAGCCTATCTGAAATAGCTAGTTTTAATGAGGAATAAAGTACATATATCCATCTTATCTGCTTTTTCCTTTGTCTCTTTTCAGGTTTCTGTGTGCTAAGCTTCGGGGTAGGGGCTAACATGTTGAGTATATGGTTATATCATGCCAAAAAACACTGATGCCACTTCTGATGGAGATGCTTTTTTTTTTTTTTTTTTTCTGTTTTTTATTTGTATTTGACTCTTTTAGTGGT
The DNA here is from genome assembly GCF_987193195.1 of Phasianus colchicus. Lineage (NCBI taxonomy): Eukaryota > Metazoa > Chordata > Aves > Galliformes > Phasianidae > Phasianus > Phasianus colchicus. The sequence goes on along the minus strand of NC_143439.1, from coordinate 8,367,660 downwards.
TGATGTTTTTAAAATTTCTGTAAAATTCTTGGTCTGTCGATAAATATACAGTTAAGATCATGAGTTTGTAGATTTTATATTAGGTACTTTCTGTTTAAATTTTGACATATGCAGTACTGTTTACAGAGCAAGGCTTAAAGCTCTGAAAATCTGATATAATTATTTTCATGAAAATCTCAAATCTTTCAGTCCCTGGAAAGAACAAAAAATTACTTTTACAAAAAAAATTTACAAATTTCTTTACAAAAAAATTACTCTTTCCTTTCATATCCTGAACTCCAACAGAAGGTCAACAACATTAAGTTCCTACACAATGAAATTTCTGAGAATTTTCATTATCAAAAAGTCAAAATAAATTTATAAAAATAAAAGATCTGCATTTAGTAGGGACAAAACAATTTTTCTGACCCTCTGTTGGACTTCCATCATTCTTAAATGTCCTGTATGGGGATATAACAGTTAGAATAGTCAAAACATGCACCCAACACAGTCAATGTTATCAAGACAATCCTTTACAAAGCCCAGCAAAGAAATACATTGTTCTGATTTTGACAAAAATATATTTTCTGACTTCAAATAGATCTGATTATTCTAGAAAAAAACTGAAATATTTTCCATTGTCATTGTGAAGTTTGATTCATGTCTGCAGTTTTCTGAGATCCTCAAAGGGAAGTCTCTATAGGTGGAAGCATACGGGTTTCACTGCAATGATGGCCACAGTTTCTCAGGTTTCTTTAATTTTGTTTTAAACAAGCAATTTTTTATTTGTCCCTTGAAAATTCAGAGTGGTCTTACAAATGAGAAATCTGGGGGACTTTCTGTAAAATATGGTAGAACTGAGTACTCATTTAAGAATTACATGCAGCATTTTCCTTGGCTATATTAGGGACAGAAAGATCTCATTATCTTCACTTTACATTCAGTCCCTCCTTAACTTCCATTTAAAATCTTTCTCCTTTGCCTTTTCCTAGTGAATTATAATTGAGCTTCAAGAGGACTGCAGAACTTGCCTGCTCAGAAACCTCTAAAATAATAAAATTGAATTTTTCTCAGATTTTCTGTTCTGCAGTGCCTTCTTAATCACTTCTTCTACTATACAAAGGCTTTGATGGGATAAAAGAGGCAGTGCTTTATTTTTCTTAGAGCTTCCTAGTCTTGTTTTTTGATTTTTCTTCCATGACTGTTCTTCAGGATTATGCTCTCATTACAAATAATGATACTTCTGTAAATAAGGTCTGTGTGTAATGAATGAGTGGACTGTATTATATTTTGACACCATAGTAAAATTCATTTTCGAGAAGAAAAAAAAAAGGCAAAGGGATAAAAATGCCTAATATATGCCTTTGAAGAGAATGTAAATAGTCACGGAAGAATACTGTATTGTATATTCACTAAATGGCGAGGGGCTTTGAGCTGTGGAAATCATCTACTAGACCACCCAAGCTCAAATAATACGTACCATGCTCTGTGCCTTATGTATTCTATCAAGTCTTTAACATGAGGATACATTTACCACACAGAAATTTAGCCACAGGAAGGATTGTTCATACATTCATTTAATCTCTTTTGCATGTATGTTGAAATAATCACTCATATTAAATATTGCAAATTAAAGAAAAGAACTGTTCAGCTGCCACTATTTGCAACCTAATAGCTAGCTGAATAAGAAGGAGCTAGATATTTTGAATAAACAATTATAATTAAATATCTGGATCTTATCAATATCAAATTAAAGCAAATGCAAATTCAAATAAGTAAGAATTTTCAAAAGTTATGAGAATGAGCATAAACAGCAATACTTTTCTTCAGAGCCTTAACCACCTGTTGAAGAGTTGTGATGTTCACTGATATTTGTTGTTCTGTCCACAACAACATACAACGATTGCAAAGACAATCAATTCAAAAGGAAAATGAAGTTTTCAAAACAGCTGAAGGAAAAAATAGCATGTCTTAGAATCTGATAGCCTTACAGACTCTTCTTTCTCACCATGGAATAGAGAAGGAAGAGTCAAGCCCTGGAGGAGGCAGTCCTCCAGCAAAGCAATAAAGTATTACATTGTGAACCAAACTCATCAAGAAGTCAAATCTTCTAGAAAGCCATACGATTGACACTCCTTCCTAAATTAATAGAAAATAGAACTGCAAATAAATGAAATAATTTTAACCGGTAAGCAGACAGGAGAACATTCTGACCCTCATCTATGGGCACTTCCTTTGACTCAGAAAAACAGCAAAGCAAGGTTATTTCATCTAAATGATATAATTTATTCACAGTTTTAAGAATCAACATTTCAGAAACAAGTACCCTTCATCTTGCAAATATGACACCCAGAAGCTCTCCTCCTGTCTACGGGGTCAGGATGCCAAACAGCAGATGCTCTTAGGAAGCATATTGGCATGATTTTCTGCAGCTACTTAACTCTCATTTCAGGCTGCCTTTTTGCTATGAATAAACCAGGAAATAGCCTAATGGAGGTCTGTGCATATTCAGATACAATGAGAAATACAAAAAGATATGCACCATTGTTCATATTTTCTATGATGTCCACATAAACTCATCAAACAAGTCCTGTCCTATTCCAATTCATTGAATGATTTTCTCTTTACTGCATTATATTTACATAGGATCATTTATCACTCTATTCTTCTTCTTTTTTCTTTTTTTTTTTCCTTTTTCATTCTTGATTTTGCTCGTTTCAAAACTACTCCAATCACTCTGCATAGGACCTCACAGAACCCTGACCACAGGCCTTTGAATAGAGCCACTTCAGGAGTAAGTCTGAAGGGAGCTTTCTCTCATTTTGATGGAACCAGGAATTTACTTGCTGCTGAATCTGATTTAGCCCCTGGATCTGCCAGTGCAGTATCTTTTAGGGACCCAGGGTGTTACCCTCCAGAGAATCCACAGAAAAGTCCTGTACAAAAATTTCTAAGAGCCATATGGACCTTAAAACTACCCAGATTTCCAGCAGAACTCGCTGGGAGTCCATTTTTCAGCTTATCCAAATTCATTTCTAACAGTACAGATTTTTTTTCTTTTAGAAAAACTGCCATGCATATACTGAACAGATAAGACAAACCTACTTTTTCTCTGTTAGAAGAGCTTTCTTGCTTTTCTCACATTTTGTTCTACAGCAAATATAAGGGCTGCTCCAAAAGTAATGTCTCCTATTTTATTAAATTGATCCACAATGTCAGAAAGTGGGTGCTGGTGGTAAGGCTGTATGAGTTGAACCTTTCCATCATTATTTTATTACATTCCATTATGAGTGTGGCATGTAGGCTCCTATTCAACACTGACGAAAATGCATAGCCAGTGGTTGTGTGTTGAAAATTAGTCTTGTAGCTGAGAATATGCTCTATCAAACAGTATTGTGCTCTTTGTATCCTTGTCATTTGCATGGAAACAAATAGGAGGCATTACTTTTGGTGCAACCAATGTATACCTTATTTACATGCTATGCACTGCATGCAACTGAAATGTGCACTAGTCCAACTGTGATAATGAAAACTGGAATCCTTCAGCATCCTTGCTGCTTTCATTTTCCTTTACACTTTCAACAGAATCTCACCTGCAATAATCTTCAGCATTCAGTTTATCCTTTCTTTTTCTCTTTGCACATTTGGATTGTCTACAGAAAAAGAAAAAAAAAAGATCATACTAATGAATACATAAGATTATAAGACATCATATTTCTGTGATGGAGGACATATTTTTACTTTGTTGTGGCTATACTTTTCAAGAATCATGCTGCAAAAATTGAGATTTCTCTATTCTGAGAGCTAATTGCTACTTACATATTTTCAGACCATTTTTCTTAATTACTCTTTATTATATTATTTATATTACTCCCACGTCTAGAAACAATATCATCTATGTATGCACACATACAAGTTCATATAGAAATAGATTTTGAACGAATGTGACATTCCATAACATATTCAGTTTTCACCCAAGCCAGAGCCTTTACATCTGAAATTTCAAATGTGTGTTTGAAACTATTTCTACTAAATCACAAATACTCTGGGAAGATTTGTATGTTTGTGTGTTGAGATTGTTTAAAGCGATCTCCCTCTTCAATGCTAAATACTGCCTCTGCCTCAGACTAGCCCTGAGACCCAAGGCAGATATTCATTTTTTATTCCAGATGAAGTGAGTCCCCTGAGAGATCTTAATGATCTGAGCTGGGAGGGAAAATCGCATGCAAACCTCAAAGGACTTACAAATAAGGACTGTCCAATAAGCTAGGGTCAGGGAAGTCTTCAAAAGGAACTTTACTGCTTGTATCCTCCAGCTTCACAGTGATACTGGCTCTGGCAGAAGACTACACTGGATTCCTACAGGGAGGTAGCTGTGGAAGCATTAGTTCTGAATACCAAAAGGCTCTGTTATCTCCCCACTGACACCACTGCGGCCATTTCATCCTTTATGCTATAACTTTCATGCTCCTCCAAGACTACTTCTGTGCAATTGTTACACTCCATCCTCCCAGATAGCTTGTCAGAGTCTCAGTCTTGACTGCACAGTGTGAGGGTCACATTTGTCCTTCCCTATCCTGGCTCAGCTGTGCATCATGTAACACTGGAGGCTGCTCTGTGCCTGCTTACAAAAACTCCTATGGGCAAAAATAGCAGATGGAAAAGAGGCAGGCAGTGATGGATCCTTGCATTCCCCTTCCTACTTCAGACTTCAAATAAGCAGCAGATGATAAAATCATTAGAGAAATTTCATTGGTTCTAATCTCCATGGTGGCTATTTTTCCAAGGCTAGCAAAGGAGCCATTTCCACATCATCTGGTTGCATAGAGAAATTAAGCCTCAAAAAGATTCTAGAAAACAATCCACACTGGTTCTTTCTGTTCCCTACCAGTTGCATTCTTAGGTCCCTACTCATAAGACATCTGGGAAAAGCCTTCAAGTATATTCTATTTGGTCAAGCATTTTACTGCGCTACAAGGCAAAAAATGTTACCACCATCATTCATTCTATTGTTCCAGTTTACTATTAAGTTTACCTGCTTTCTCTTGGCCCACACTTCAATCTGTACTTCCAATGTCATCTCTATTTCACAGACTTTTCAGGGTACTTCGATTCTGTATACTTCTTGATTGAATTGCATATAATAATAATAATTAAAAACAAACAAACAAACAATATTAATTATAGTAAGGAAGGGTAGATTCAAAATAGAAAGAATGAATCCAAATTTCTCCTGATCTGAGACTGCACAGCTCTGGGTTTTGGCAAGTGTCCAAATCTAAGAATAACAATGCTCAATGACAATGACATTAAAAATGAGGTTTAAAAAAAAATCTGTACAAGCTAGTGGCCACATTTGTCACTAGAAATTCCCAGTATTACAGGGAAGATGGATTATCATGAGAAGAAGCAATCCCATCAAACTGTCTGCTAATTCTATTAAAATTATGCAAGTGACAAGTGCTCTCTTAAGCACTGAAGAACCCTTCCAGAAGTATCTCTATCTATCAAAGCATGTTGATTTTGTATTAGCTTTCATCAGCTGGAGAATATGGTATTCCATATGAAGGTATATGTAATACTTATTTTTAAAAAGACACAAAAGTTTTCACTTTACTGCCACCATGTCATTGGCTATCACATAGCTCAAAATAAATAGCTGACTTTTTTTGCTTCAGTAGATATGTACTCCATATTTTCAAAGCAGATAGCACTGCTTATAGCAGCAACAGTAACATATGAACTGTACACTGCACTTGATATTTATCACTTGGGCTTTTCTTATGATAGTGTATTGTTTTTTACCTTCTGTTTTCCATTTATTAGCTAGTATTTTACTTCAACCTGATAACATTTTATAATGATCCTCTTTTGGTAAGTCATAGAGAAACATGCTTACAAAGCCCTTCAGATACTCTTTTTTTCTCTTTTGTCATTGTACTGCCATTTCATTGATACAAAATTATTTAAAATGGATGCAAAGCCTTACTGGCCCCCAAACCATCAGTTTTCTCCATCACTGTACTGCTGTCAGTGGAAGGACAGAGATCTCTCAGATCACGATTGAATTGAGAGCCATTATGGTCTATATCCATGCATGACCTTGACAGTTGTACTTGGTGAATATGCAATTCCATAAGTACTTGTGATCAAAAGTTGTGGTATGCCTAGCTTACATAATTTCAAAATAATTGGAAAATGTGATTTATCTCCTGCCAACTTTAACTGATCTTTATAAAGTATGTATTATGTCCCAAAATGTTAAACTGTGTCTCAGGACTGCTAGATTTTACACATATGCATGGCTTTAAAAATTAGTCCTAAAGCTGTTGCTTTCAGGTTTTTTTTAATGTAGTCCACAGAACTGATACTGCTCCATTTTTACCATTCTCTTTGGTATCCACACAATGACAAGAATTGCATTTTTGACCTTTAATCTAAAGAACATTCAGACAAGATTGAGAAAGTGCACATTTGGAAATATATCCTTCAGAGACATATGAGAGAGTAAAGAGAGTCTGAGTGAGGGAGCAAACAATAAAACACCTCTTTCCTAGTCTCCAGAGTCTCTGCATGACACCTGGGGAATCCAGATGGGGAAATGGTCTCAAAAAATGAGAAAATATAGCAGATTTCTTGCAAAGGAATCTACAAAAAGAGTTTTAAAATGCTGTACCTGTCAGTGTCTAAGCTCTCAATTTGGAACAGTAAATACATCTTTTTTGGAGGTTGGGGAGATTGAGCTAGTTTCTGCCACAACAATCATTTCTCCAGCAACATCTCCCCATTCTCCCTTTCCATGCACTTTAGGCTTGAAGTGAGAGTAGGAGGAGAAGCATAGGAAGTCTGCTAGAAGAGCTCTCCTTTCACCCTTGTCTCCTTTACTTGGCTGAAGTTGCACACATCTGCTTTGCCAGCTTTCTCTGGTGCCTTCTTCAATTGATCCCCCCCTGCCTGAAGTTCCCTTCCTGACCCAATCCTTCATGCCTCCACCACTTATTCTTTTAAGTCTCTTCTCAAAATACTCTCGTCTCATAAAATCTCCAAACCCCAATCCTCCCATTGAGTCCATCAAAGTAGCATTGATAAAAAACAAACAGTCCCCTGCAGTTCTACTAACACATGAAAATGAACCAAATACAAGTGCTCAGTAATTCTTCTTCTTTAGAGTTTTTTTTCTCATGTTACTTTTCTTATTTTGTCTATTTAAACTGATTACTAATTATTCTTCTACAGTTTTTTACCTAGGCTGTGACTTTCCCATGGCAAGATCTTTTTTTTTTTTTTTGATAAAGAGACTCCATAAAAGATAAAACCTCCTCTTGGCCAACAGGGAGAATTTTCGTTCAAATGTTCTCTAACCAATTATTCAGCATCAAAAATGACCGAAAAGCTCGTGGTGGGCTATCACCACAAGATTCCCATCATAATTCACTTAGCTGAGAAATGCAGATAAGTATCTAGGTTTTCGGATACTTCTGGAAACAAAGGACTGTATTCATCAAATGGTTGGAAAAACAAAGTAACAATAGAGCTTACTTTTTTTCTGGTCAAGGAAGTAGTTTTACAGATGTTTTCTAACGTCAGAATGACTATAACCATATGGATGATTCTGGTCCCAAATCTTCTAAGGTCAACCAATCACTTGCTTTTAACTAGACAGCTGCAAATTTAATCAGTTGAATTCTGATTTCTGAACATTTAAAACCTGTATTTAAGTCTAGCAAAGCTCAGTCTGAATCACATTTTTTTCTCCCCTCTTTCAGAATAGCACTTACCTCCATGCATAAGACAGGCACAGGGCTAATTCACAAAGGCTGTCCCACTTAGATGCCAGATTTCAGTAATACTGAAGTGAGGTAAAGACCTTCTGAGGACCATTTGTAAGGTAAGCGCTCTCTTTTTTAGCCCAAGATTTATTTCTCAAAATATGCAGAACTGAGGTTGAAGTCAGACCAAGGTCAGTGCACTGTGATTTTGTTTGAAGATGGATTTAACTTTATGATTTCAAAGAACTTTGTATCTTCTGCACTTTAGGCAGTTGGATTTCTCCATAATTATGTGTGTCATTTGGAAGGTAAACATGTTGATTTGCTCATTATTAAGAGCATCATGGAAGAAGATAATTTTCATCATTCAGGGATGAAATGTGAAAAGATTGTTGCTACGAAAAATTTTGTTATTCTGTTTTTTAATGATACAGGATCACCTATCCAGCCTAGTTCAAAGAGTGATCTATGATCATAGCAGATTATATCCTAACTCCCCAAAGCCATTTTGGGGGACAAAAAGATTACTTTTTGTTTGGTTTTAAAAATGTTGGGTTTTTTTGTTTTTGTTTTTTTTTCTCTAATTGTGTATCAAAAGCATGCAAATCACAGACTAGAATTATGGAATCTATAAGCAAAATAAGGAATTGACTCTTTACAGAGGAAATAAACAGGAGCATCTCTTTAACCACTGCATCAATACTTCTATTCTTTTTTTCCACTGGAAGTTGCTCACTACAGTAATAAAATTCACAATGTGTTCATAGGAAAAGCAGGATTTTTAAACTGATGAAGTCTTTGGGGTACATGTTCAGTTATTTATTGAAGCCCATATGCCAAATTTTTAGTGTGAAGCAGTGGTGAGCACTCAGCAGCATGGTTCATATTGATCTCTTAACTAAAGGGACTTCCCCCTTGGCTAAGGTTCAGATCTTTGCACTTGTAACTTGAAATCTTTACGGGCCTGACTGCTTTCCCATGGCACGTGTGCAGCCACAGCCAGTGGCCAGTCACAGTTCTGAGTAAGGCACAGTTCTGAGTAAGGCAGATAGGATGTGTTTTCACAGCCTCCTTCCATCTTCCTTACCAGCCAAAATCAATATTCACACAATGAGTTCCATTTTAAGCAATTATCTCAGGCTACATGTTTTAGTACCTTTCTCCTGCTTTGCTCGGTCCACTTCTTGAAAAAACTTCAGTCTTTTTCTCACAGAGATGCTGGATGTAAAACATAAAAGGTTGATAAAATCTAGAATGCAAGAAAATGTAGCTCTGGCCCAGATTAGGCATCTACATAATATAGAAAGTCACAGGCAGGTCAGACAAAGTCTGAGGAGTTCACAGTCTCAGTTTATGGTTGACCTTTAGCCAAACATATTGCAAGCAAAACTTGACAATGCACAGAAGGCTGTTTCTTACATAACAGAGTAACTGGCCTGCCCAGTCTGAGAGCTGTCGCTGTCAAATTTTTCTTTGGAGACTGATGGATTTCTGTAACCATTAAAAGACACTAGTTCTAAGTGGGAGTTAGTTTACCACTATGGGCCAACTGCTGTAGCCAGTTGACTGGTCGGACTACCGAGTGCCACCAGGAAACTCACCTGGCCATGTGCTTCCATTAAGCTCATTTTCAAAGGAATGAATCCAAGCAAAATGTACTAGAAATTGAGAAAAGGGAAAAGAACACATCTTATGCAACTGACCTGCTCATCTACATTCCACAAAGTAAAAAATGAAAACTGGCATTTAAGTAAAATGCTGTATGCAGAGAAAGACATTAGGTTCCATATTCCCACATAAACTCTTTTTTTTTAATTACCTCTGCATTAGATCATTAGGTGTCGTGTTTTTCCCCCCTCTGGGGCTCAATTTCCATGAAAATGGAAATGCATCTGCAGATGGGGTATGTCTTATTTAGAACAAAAATCTTCACTCAAGACAAACTCTGCTTGCAATGGCTTAGTCTGCCAGCTCTCTGGAAGATGGGCAACTTGTTTCCTTTCTCACAGCTAGATAAGCCTGTTTTCTTTGTAGAGGAAGAAGGTAAAGGTTCTTGTCATTTAAAAGCATATGGAGAAGGAACCTCGGAAAGGCTACAGCTTTCTAATGCTCAGAAACGCTTCATACTTCTGTTCCTCAGTGGCAACAGCTCAGCATCTCAGGTGGCAGCACTGTATCCTGAACTTCCCTCATCAAGGTAAACCTTTTTGGTGGCTTCTGTCCTTGTGATCCATAAGAACATTTGCAACACGAAGAGGACATTACACGACACTGCATCTCTCTGAGACATATGGGATTGAGAAATAGAGAAGTTCTTCCGATGTGTTTATAAATACTACTACAAAGTTTACCCTAGTATTTCATGATTGGATAGGGTAAATGGAAATTTAAATACTTAGCTATAAGTAAAAACAATTTTAGTTATTTGCCTACTCTTCCATCCTATTTTTCAAGTGTTTCTATTTTTGCCATCTTTCTTTCCACTGTTTTCCAGCAGTCCAAAGGGCAAATATACAGCTAATATAAAAGTCTTACATCTCTTTGACAAAGCAATGACATTTATTTATTATACTGCTTTCCAATCCTAGTTACAATAACACTAGCAAAGCTGTCAACTTCTCCCATGACGTAAGAGAGACTAGTAGCATAGCTATTTGTTTTATTTGGACATCTTGCCTACTAAGCCAAGAACTTGCCTAATTAGACCTAGCTTGTAGTAGAAGGAAAACTGATAGCCTTCCGATGTGTGAAAAACTATCTTCTTTAGATTTTACTTTAATCAAAATTGAAACAAAATATAAAATGTTTCACAAATTCCTATGAATCAGACATTCCAATAACATTTTCTTTCAGAACCTAAGGTATATAATACTTCCTAGATTATCTTTCTACCTAGAACATGCATCCTCTCAATAAAATTGACATTTTTCTCAGTTTTGCTGATGCAAAAAAGGTCATTTTTTTCTGAACACCTGCCTCTGACTTCAAGGTTTGTAGTCTTTGGGGTTTTGTTATAGCCAAGTCTGAGCTTTCTCCTTCCCATGCCAAGCAGAGAGGTGGGAAGAACTAGCTCATCCCAAGCTGGTGACATTGGATTCCCAAGCACCCCAGCTCAGAAGCAAGCTGCCCCAAAACTCCCCATATAAAATCCTGGGCTGCATTTGGCAAATATTTTGTGATAGAAATCTTTCAGACTTAATACAACCGTTTTTGTTTTTGTTTTTTGTTTTATTTTTCTCTCTGCTGGAAAATAGTATAACACTAACTGAGAACAGCATGGGGTTGTCCCACTCCAGGGGAAATTCTGGGGATTCAGAAGAAATCCCTGTAAATAGGTTACAGAAAAGAGCAAATACAGCTTTCCATATCTGTGCCAGTGAAATTGGCAGGACTATGCCCAGGGCACATACTATAGGAGAGACTCTTGTCTGCAGAATGATGATAAGAGGCTATTTTCTGGCTTCTATCATATGTCACGATCAGGATTATAAAAATGATGCACAGAATTTATGGCAAGTTTCTACAGTTGCTGAAGCCAGGCCCTGCTGATACATGTTTCCTCCCTGCCCTTTTCAGTTGATGGTGGGACTCAGCTAAGGTCATGGCAGCATCCTCTGCAAAAGTGAGGACTGGGAAGGTGGAGTTCATACATCACTTCTTTGTGATTATCTACACACCAACCAGGCTTGACAGGACGCCTCATCTCTAAACATATAAGAAATGCAAAAGTATTGGTGATGGCTCTGCCGTAAGCCAGCTTTAGAGTTTGTTATGTTTTTTTCTTCTAATCATGCGTAAGAACAAAACTCCGTAATTAAAGAAAAAGATGCTTATATATCATTAATTTAATTAATTTAGCCAACATCCAGTGGCATATTAAGGGTCATATTTTATGAGGCCATGTTTTTATACTTACATATTCACCATTGTGTCTCTTTTTCCAGGTGTAGATATATGCATGTATAAATTTATATGCATTTATAAAAATATACATAATTTTGAAAAGCTCTCCTGATACACTTTTGCCTATTGACAAGACTGCATTAAAGGTGCACAAAGAAGGGAGGAGATGTAACCTTGGGATCAGTTGCATTGCTGTCTCAGTGTGTGCACGCATGTGCTTATGTCTGAACCACTAGCTGTCCTCTGCAGTTGTGTTAGTCAGCACACACACAACACCACGTAGTGTGAATGGTGACAGATATCTGTGCCAAATGTGGTTGGTCTGTTAGATCTGAGCCTGAACAAGACGGGCTAGAAGCAGTTATAAACTGAAATAACTGCATGTAGTGGTATGCCCCATTGGAAGCAAGATGCCTGATTTTCAAAAGGTAGTTTTAGGTCTGCAGAAATCTGTAATTTGTGCTTGTAATTTATCAGCTGCATTTGAACCAGTGATAAAAGTGCACTCAGAATTCCCTGCCTCATTATCCACTCTTTACGCAGATAAAAGTGTCTTACTATTCAGACTGGGAGTGGCAGGAGGAAAGAGATGTGTCTCAGTCTGCTTGAATATGTCATACCCTTCTACCACATATGTGGTCCATCACAGAACAGAAACAGCAAGCACTAAAACAGCAGGCACCTTGTCCCTCTCACATGGAGCTTTATGAGCTGCTGTAATACACTTTGAAGCCAATGCAAATCCCATTAGTAGTTTCAAAGTCCAGCTAATGCACACCATGGCCAAAAATGTTAAGTAGGCAAGGCAATAACCACATTGAACGTGACTTTTTTTCTTCAGAAAGATGCTTAGATTTCGGAAGAACTATTTTCTCAATATTAATAGTTATAAAATTACATTTGTTATATGGTTTAATTACATTTGATAGTACTGTTCCACTTGATTGTATTTTATTCTTTTGTACGTTGTTCTGCACAGACTTCTAGCAAAAAAGATTAGGAGTGAACATGAATCTGTCCCAGAACTGAGCTTCCTACCCCAGCTCCTGGGGTGAAGGCAACTGTGCCTCATGTGCAGTGGATCCAGTACCAACTGCACATTTTCAACTTTCATGCATTATGTGTAGCTGGGACAAATCCTATAGAACAGGAGACCAGTAACTCACTGGGGCAGGGGAAAAGTCAGAAACAAGAGTGACTTTTGGGGCAACAGACAATAAGGATTTAACATGAGGAGGGAAAGACTACAAAGGAGAATAAAGCAGAAAAGAACTGAGAAAGTCTGGGAGAACAAAGCAAGAAGACACCGTAAGTACCAGAGCGCACCTCCTCACAGAATACATAAAAGACTTTGTAACTGTACCAATAAATGTTAAATAGTATCATTGTTAATTAAATTATTTACTATGTTAATAACAATCATTGTGATGGTAAGCTTATCACTATTCGGTTAATAACTACACCAATAAGTTCATTAACAAGTCAATTGTTCTAGTGTCTAGAGCTATGACATACCTTTACTGTCCAGGACATTGCTACTAAATTACTGATGTCTCTCTGCTCACAATCAGGGCCAGCAGGTACCAGTTCATCAAAAAGAACGAGCTTCTGTTTTTAAATCCAGAAAACCTGACTCTGTTGGAAAACATGTAGAAGAACTTTGTTACAGTATGGGTGACAGAGCATGGAACAGGTTGCTCAGAGAGGTTGGAGAGTCTCCTTTTATGGAGATATTCAAGACTCATCTGGATGCCTACCTGTGCAACCTATTGCAGGGTACCTGATTTAGCAGCAGGGTTGGACTTGATGATTTCTTGAAGTCCCTACCAACACCCAATTATGTGATTCTGTGATTTGTACTGCACACTGAAATTTCAGGGTGGGGAATTCTTCATTTCAAGTTCTCTAAGCATTTAGGATTCAGCAATTAAAAATATGACACTAAGAGACTTTTAGGTTTGCATGCTGAAGTAGCGACTGCGAAGAATTGCACTTCTTGCTCCTTGTCTGAGATATCTGAAGAGACCTTAATTTTTTTTTAAGATGATGTTGAGCATCCTCCTAAAAGAAGGCAGCTCTGTATTCAGCATATCTTGAACTTTGTACAACTCAGTCCATTAGATGACAACAACAGTAAAAGGACAAGATGAACACATTTACAAGTATTTCAGGGTCTGTTATGCAGGATCATCTTGAATGGCTGTTAACAGTTTGCTAAAAGGATGCCTTTAAAAACTCCGTAACTTTTTCGGTAGAGCACCAGCAACATCACTTGAAATATACTGTTCACTGAGGATCTACATTAATTTTGGTTCATGAAGATTAGAGCAGCAGAGAGGTGCTTCCTGTGACATTCTTGTAACCATTACAATTGGATGTTTTCTTCTTCCCCGTACCACAGTAACCATCATGGCAGAGGTTAAAGGGAAAAGTGAGAAGAGGAATTGTGCACTTTGACTTCATCCTGTGGTGGAGCTGGTAGAGCACTGAGGATGCCTTCATTTATTTCCATCCAGAGGCACCAAAAACTTTGCTGTTCTGAGATGGAGAGGCTGGATGTGGGAGCAAAGGGAGAAGAAAGAGTATGAGACAAGGGTTCATGCAGAGACATTTCAGAATGTCTTAAAAGATGCAGAAAAATGAAGAGTTCATTTTTTTCACAGATCACTTTAACATTATTTTTAACCTCGCTTCTTTTATAATGACCCCTCTTGGAAGGGTGAAACATGCATTCTTACCAGCTCTTTTTATTCAACTTAAAACATGCGTGCTGAGTTGTTGTTGGCTTTTACACTTGGGAAGTAAAAAGGAACAGGATGTTAGGGGAAAATATATTTCTGAAATGTTATTTGTTAAAATGTCTACAAAGAATTTTGTGGCCTTCATAAATAGATGAAAGTGAAATACTCACAGTTTGACCTTCCAGCCTTTCCTGGGGTCTCAGTAGGTGACACTGCAAAGCATGGAGCTGCCTGTTCCTGTTTGAAACTGCATTACAGTAGATTTGCACCATAATTTGCCTTCTTCCTATCTCCTTCAGTCCCCCATAGTCTCAGTGAAATTATCAGGGATCATGTGTGCCAGGACAGTCCTTGCAAAGCCCATCACCTCTGAATCTTGCTCCAACAAAAAATAAATGAACTAACTTAAAAAAAAAAAAAAAAATAGTCAGCTCTAAGAAAAGGCAATAGAACCAGGGTTCACCAAATTATACAGAATTGTATGGGTTGGAAGTGACCTCTGGAGATCATCTAGTTCCTGCAGCAATCTAGCTAAAGAAGATGATGACAAGATATCGGTGGATCTGAAAAGGTGAAGTGAAAAAGTAACAGATTCCTACCCCCCAGCCAAGCAGAAAACAAAAGTGCATTCGTGCCCAAATAAATGAAGATACTGCCAGACGTATTCTGTGCGGAGACAAGGATTGTTAGTATTGGTGAGTAACTTTCAAAACTACACCTGCACTTCAAAGAACTGTGTTTTGACGATGTTAGCAGGCTCCTGTAGGAGGCTTTGAACAGAACAGATTTCGGTCTACTTTCTAGAAGTCTCTGACCTACACTGTTTCAAAAATTGTGGTAGCTAATAAAAACCTTCAGCTAAAGAAAGGCATACTCCCAATCTAGGAGTTCTGTATGAAAAAGTCTGTATAGAAAACTCGATCTAGAATGGTACCTATATCAATGGAGACAGTGAATAACCAAAGAAAAAGAGAGACAATCATCAGATATAAATCCACGAAGACTTGCCTCAGCACTATGTTTAAATATCAGTGAAGCGAACTATTTCTCAAAATGTCAGAAACCAAAGATTTCACCCATCCATCTCAGGCAGTATTATTAACCTTTGATTTCTTAGAAGTTCATATGAGATCCCTGGAGATCTTTTATCAGCATGGAGTCTACAAAGTTTTTTCTTGTGCAACCATAAGTCAAGAATGTGATTACAATAGGCAGAAATATAGGCTCAGGAAACCTGTTCAACTAAAAATGGAGACAATTATAACAAGGGATTGAAACGATCATAAGATTTCATGTTTTTTAGCCACTAAGTCAAAAGAGGAAATGGAGACAACTCCAGATGCAAGCTCAGCATCCCCTAACTCTGTTTTAAGATGAGGATATTAAACATACATTGTAACTACCCAAGCAGAATCCATAATGCAGATCAATAGTCTTACTGCTCTAGGAACATTGTATTTGATGAGTGTGAAGTGTAGCTAGTAGACAAATTTCCTACAAATAATGTCTCAATTGCCCATGTCTGTATGTGCATATATTAATTACTGATAATTAACATGCTAATTAACCTCTTAGAAATCATAAAAAATCAGCATTCTTCAATATTTATGTCACATCTAACTACTCCTGTTAGCAAAGACAGCTATTGTAGAATCTTAATGTGGGTCTGGCTTTAAGGATTAGGGCAAGGCATTTTCTTCCTCTACATTATATCTTTCAGAGCTTGTAATGTGCCAGACTTGTGAGAAGCTCTTTTCTTTTGATGCACCTGCTCATACACTCTGTGTAATGGGGCATGGTCAGTCCCACCAAAATTTGTATGTCTTTCTATCAAAATCAAGAATTAAGAGTTCCTAGATACTTTCCTGAACTATTAAATGTGAATTGCTTGCAGGCTGTTGATGTAGGGTAAAGGCAATTATTAGAAACTGGGACTGGAAATATTTTTTCCCCTAAAAGCACTTTTTATGCCATGCATTTTTGTTCAATTCATTGAAATTCTGAAAGAACCTGCAGGTCAGCCCCTTCTTACCAAGGTCCAGCAAGAAAAAGATGGGAACAGGATGATCACACAACTCCTTCCATAGCTGCTGCTGCTGGAGGTGAAATGAGGAATGTATTTTGGCAAACCAAAGTGATTCAGCTCTCTCTGCATTACATCCTGTGGAATAAAAACACTTGCAATCTCCAGACTGCCAATCTTCATTTAATACTTAGTCAGAGGGATTTGAGGTGGAAAGAATAAACACAGATGGTTAGAGTCCAGTCTTTGACCCTAGGAATGGCTGGAGATGTCTGGCTTGGATTTTATGGTTACCTACTGCTAACCAGCTCTAGTACATCTTTTAAAATATCAGAAGGTCTTCCAAGCTAAATTTGGTATTTTCATTAAATGTATTGTCTACTCTCCCCTCTTTCACAAGCACAGCAGTTTAGTGCCTTTGTCAGTCTTGCATGGAATGCACAAAGTTCATGCTCATGTCCCTCCTTTCCATTGATGATTTTCCCCAATATTGCATAATTCAACCCAAGTTCAAAACAGATTTAAAGCACATCCCTTGTTCAGAGAAATTCCAGTATAAATACAGCAGATAAAAAAATACTGACAGGAAAAGAGTACCAGAGCAAGACAGAAAGCACAAGGGACTGTACATAAAATGGGCTGTTTGCTGGAGGTGGCAAAGGAGCAGGTAATCAGACACTGCATCCTTGGATCACAGAATGTGCCATGTGGCTGTGAACCCAGGGGTTTTGGCTTGGCCACTGCAGAGATAAGGCCAGCTGCAAAGCTTGGATCCTGATCAAATGCTTGCAATTCAAACACCCTGAGAGTTGGGGTTATTTGGCATGGGCCCACATCTAGTTTATATTTATGTTTATTGCCCCTTGGCCATTTGGAAACTAACTTTCATAATTCACACCTCGGTAGTGCATGTTTGGCTGTCCTGATGGCAGGCTACGAATCCAATTCTGCTATCTAGCAGCACTCCTTTCAGCTGTACGGAACTGCCTTGCATGTGGCTCGCATATTGCAAATGACAAGGGCCGAATGACAACTTCACGGCTCACTGTTAGAAGCTTAGCCAAAAGAGCACAAAAGGCATGTCTCCTGCTAGGGCTTTCATCTTCACATCCACTCAACACTGTTTACAGCAATTCCTTGGGTGAGAAGATCAGCGCTCTCTTTGCTCACCATCCTGTCCAGAAGTCTCACTTGGCACTCTGTCAATCACAGCTGCTCCACTGGTTCCTTGGTCACATGATTTAGAGATTTAAGAAGGCTCAAAATCGACCTCTCGCCTCTTATATATGGCTTAGACTTATCCTATGATCTTGAAATCTTCACATTAGTGTACTTAGAGATCTACATTCTCTTCATGCTAGCCAAATAACAAGACCAAGGGAGAACATTCTGGACTCAGGCTCCTTGGAGCAGTAGGAGAAGTCATTCTTCATAACGAGTAAACATATTTCTATAACTCCAGAAGGTGAAGAATTCAGTCCAAGATTCTTCTGTTTCAGTTTATTTCTCTGGTAAAAATTATATTTTATTAACCAGACTTTTACATTTAAGCCTGCTCCATCCTTTCAAACTCAGAAAAAAAAAAAACAAAAAACCAGAAGATATACTTTGCAGAGTCTATTTCTAAAATCATGTTGGATACTTAACAAGTTCATCTTCCATGAGCAGCCATTTCACGTATCAGACCATAATGATTGCCTTGGTTCAGTCTACAGCAAACTTTTGCACTCTCTGCTAGAACCTATTGCTCAGAGTAGGAAAGCCAAAGTAAATGGATTTTTCTTCTGCCCACTGCTTTTCCTCTGTCTTTAGTATTTCTCTGATTTTCCTTCCACTACTTCTGTCTTGCTATTGCTGGGCGTCTTCACAGGTGATCGAGGGAGGTAGTAACACTGAAAAATACTGTCTTCTCCAGTGCTACTAGAAGTCAGTTCTGGAGATTGCTTGTCTTCTAAAGAATGAAATGTGCTAGCACTACTACTTCCTTTAGTAGTTTCCCTGTTTATATTACATAATAGGGCTCAGCTTGGCCTATTTCTGGCCTCATGTTCTGTAATAACTAGCATGATTACTTAAAGTACGCATTATGTGAAATACCCACCATCCGAAGTGCCGTTTTCAACATTATCACTCAATAAAAATAAAAATATCTACAATCCCACAACCTCAGCTTGGACAATTCAATGTTACGATGAATGATTTTTCTTGTTAATACTAACTCAAGGCAATTGCATCTCGGGCTCCAGCTGACTTGACCTAAATAACCTTTTGAATGCCCTGTTGGCTTCTGTTGTTAGGAGAGAACACTTTCTCCAATCAGGAGCCCTGCAGGATTTTTAGTGTCTCTGAAGTCTGCATTGTAGAAAAGAGGCTGCAGTGGCTCAGTTTTCATCTTTCTCATTCCCTATGGGTCCCCTGTCTTCTCTGAGCTTGGCTGGCACAAAGTGCTGACAAATCATACTTACGGAAGTGCTAAAGCTTCACACCCAGTCATCAGTGTAGAAATGACCAAACAAGGTGAAAAACAATTTTCCACTCATGGAATTAAACCTCAATCATAAATTCCTGACTGAAATACATATACTATTTTTTTTTTTTTTAAATGAAATCACCATCTCAAAGCAGCCCAGCATGTTTTCTTTTTTTTCACGGTGGCCATCACCTCACCAGGCCTGCAGCTGTTCCACGGCCTTGCCTGGAGCAGCTGAGGGCAGCTGAGGGAAATGTTGGTAGGAAGCATTTTCCTACTCATATTACTCCAGCTTTTGCCTGGCCAGTGGCTAGAACAAGCTCTGGCACATTTTATAGCAGTCTTAAAATACTCAAGGTTGCAAACTGTGTAGCTAACTGATGGGGGAGTGAAGGTCTGCCAGTGCTCTGTGCAGCACCACTAACCATCTGCACACCAGGAGCTGACCTTCGTGCACTTGGGGTCCCTCCAGATGCCTCCCAGGACAGGGACAGGGACAGAGAGCTCAGGGTGAGCTCGCTTGGCTTCACACCACCCTCTGGTGGCACTTCCTCATGCTGAGGAGATGCTCGTGAGTGAGGAGACACTCCCTCTTGCAATGTTCCCATAGCACAGAGAGGTCCCAAAGTAAAGTATAAGAATCTCTCAGGTGGCACCCTTCCTATTTGGAGTACAATGAGTCTGCAGATAGGACTGATTAGAGAAAGCAATTATTTTTAAATTTGCACTTTGATATTTGCTACTTACTTTAAACTCAGCGTCGCTCCACAACACCTACTGCAGAACATTTTATCCACTCCTGGAGGCAGCCCTGCTGCAGTGAGTGTCTGCAGATCAGACCCCATGTTAGGCTTGAGTTTTACCTCTAATGATGAGAAATGAGTGACAAAATATCAGCAGATTATTACTCTTGTTCGTTTATACATTCTTGTGGAGAGGAGCTCTGGCTCCTGCTCCAATTTGAATTTTAGTTACAGAAAAATATTGCTATCCAGCATAGCCTTGAGAGCTACATCATGCTGTTTCCATTTAGCTGTGCTGACCCTAGAGATAATCTGTACACCTTAAATACAAATTACATCATGTTAAAGAATTTATAGTAGTCAAAAGCAATCTGTACAGGATAGATTTGAAAAGCTGAAGTACATATATTAATATACTTTTTAGAAAATCTGTATTAAGAATCTTATAAAATGCAGTTAATTTAATGTAACAATGCAGACAATTTTAAAAGGATGCTTTCTACAATATTAATGAGAAAATTAATTTTTTATATTTAGTTCATCAAAACAATTCTTACAGTCTTGTGAAATGCACAGTCCTAAGTTTCTTCTTTACCTAATGCTAAGCAATAAGCAGAGTTATAACTTTCCTGCTTCTGCATACACCAACTTCGTTTGCATACAAAAGACTCCGTATTTTGCAGTGCATAGGATGATCAAGCCCTGCAGTAGAGCAGATTTTCAGAATACTCATTAAACCTGATTAATAATATAATGGATTGTTTCTTTATCATCAGCCCAAACTTGTCACCTCAGAGCTTTCTAATTTGTAGCATGACCTCATGATCTCTTTTAGTGTATACAAAATAACAATGCATATTACTTAAATAGTATTTCAGCAAGCTTTTTTTTTTTTTTTTTTTTTTTTTTAATATTTTTAGATAGCTATCTTGCATCCCTCTCTCTCTTTCTTTTTCCTTCTCTCTCAGCTTATTCCTGTCTTCAGAGATCAGTGTTAAAACTTACCCTGGCACCATTAAGGGCCCACAGCATGTAGACAGAAATATGACTCTGCCTAGTAGAGAAATGAAAATATTCTCTCTTAAAGGAAACTTAAGAGGGAGAAAGGAGAAAAAAATGAAATAATTTCTGCATGGCTGATGCTGTTTATTTTCTAAGAAACTATATTGTGTCACGTATTAAACTTCAAAATTGCACTGAGGTTTTATCAAATGCATACCTGTATGCATACACTCAAAATACTGTGGAAGGTAGTTGAACTGTGAGTAATGGATATTGACCCAAGAATCCCCTTTGCTGGTGTATATTCATAAGCAAGCAGACTGGCTTCTTTAGTCCTCTAACACACCAGAGGTTAACCTTCAGTAAGGCTGTTCTAATCATTTTCTTTCTAATGTTCTTATCATTTTCTTTCTCAATTATAATGTTCAGTGCAAAAAGCTCATTTTCTTCTTTTTTTTTTCTTTTTAACAGGAAAAAAAAGAGCAAGTAGGAGAATGTCTTACTAATAACTGTTTCTTTACAAACTTTCTACTTTCTAGTTTGAGCACTGCAAAATCAATAGCTGTTGTACCAAAAGATGAGTTTCACATAGAATCTCTGTCTCCCATAGCCAGTTCTCACTGAAACATGAGTTCTCAACTCATTTTGAGTTTTCGAGGGAGTGTACCATCCTACAGCTTATAATTTAACCAGAACTGTAAGAACTGTGAGAGAGAGCAATGGTGGAATCCAGAAATGTTAGATGTATCAGTTCACACATACTGATCTACACAGACTTACCCTGCAGTATTCCTCTGTTCAAATTACTATAGGTTTTGTTCTCTGAAAGGAAAAATTTATGTGTGTTATGATTAAAAATTGTCCTGTTAATGTTTCCTCCACCCGCCAGTGTTTTGTATTTCTTCTCTTTTTGTAAACTGAAAGGCATTTCCTTAATCAATATGTCTACTGTGGGTGAATTATCTTTCTCAGAAACTTCTCCACCCTCTGCTCATAGCTGAGCAACGTCCACTCCTGATTACAACTCCATATAATATTGTGAGCCATCTATTTTTAACAAGGACAGTAGATAAATGATCTCAAATTTCCTGAGCATTCCATATTGGCACCTTTTTAATGAAATGACATCACCATTGTTGTATTTCAGAGTTTGTTCCAAATACACCATTCCCTGCTCAGGAGATTACAGAGCTCCCATGTAGAGAGGACAGCTGCTTTTAAAACATGGGCAGCAGTGGGCAAATCAGGGGAACAGAGGCAAAAAGGAGCTGTGTGGGCAGCTCTGTGTGAATGAGCAGAGTCTGATGAAATCCTGTCAAGCCTAAGCCAATGTGTTATCTCATGAAGTCCTCAGAGGTACTAAGAGGCTTTGTTCTTAACCTCTCTTTCCTCAGCAGCATACATTCCTAGCAGACCCTTCTTGTGCATCATGGCAGAGTCACTTCCAGTCAGCTCACCACCGAGGTGGGAGCTGAGAGATCGTACGAGCGCAAATCAGAGAAGCCGAACTAAAGCCCTAACTTTGCTCAAAAGTTGGCATCGATCAGACTGTGTGGGTGGACAGTATCTCTCTTCATGCACTAGGAACATGGAGTAATGATTAGACTTCTGTTTTCTTCACTCACTTATGCTGGCTTGTTGCTACTGAACATGTGCTAAAATACTATGGTGCTTTACCCATAGTCAGTCTCCATGTCATGCCACAGATGGCAGGTAACCTGAAATCACCCAGTGGAGGAAAAACCAGTGCTGCACTAAGACAGAGACTTAAAAGGAAAGATTCTTCTTTTTCTCTCTCATTTGATGGTGGCAGAATAATCAGAAATAGCACAGAATATTAAAGATGTGGTCGATACTGTAAAGATATCTGAGCATCTGTTTAGTAACAAATTCTGCAGAGGCTATCCAGAAAAGGCTTTTGTTTTAAAAAGTATCTTTAAATAGAGCTGGGCTACAGAAGGAAGTTTGACTCTACTCCCTCCCTTGAACTTTGAGCTGAGCCACAGATTTAAATCACCCTCCAAATCATGGGCTACAAAGCCAAGAGGTGTCTGTTTTCTAGCCTTTTTTCTTGACAGTGCACAAGGTGTTTTAAAACCCTCCAGGAGGAGTTTTTAGTGTAGCAGAAACGTAGGTGATTAGCTTTGGACACCCAGAAATGATTTGCAAATGATCTTCCTGGCATTTTCTAAACTTTCAGCTAATTTTTCCAAAACTAGAATTTAGTGTATTCCTGAAACTGACCGGGACTGACTGTCTCTGGTATCCAGCTGTGCCCCAGATGCAGCCACACTCAGCTGGAATGTTCAGCCATGGCAGGACTTGCCTGTCTCATTCGTCCCCATGTATATCTCTGCCAGCGTTATTCCAGGATGCCATGACATCCAAATATTCAGCAACATGGTTAACTAGCAGTGTGTGGAGCTCTTGACCTTGCTAGCTTCATCCATTTTGGCTGTGGGAACTGCATAACTCCATTATGTCTAAGACACTGCTAATAGCATGGTATGAGCCAGTGCTCCTAATTTCTCTCAGCTGGGCTTTGCTCTTTCTTCCTGAATTCTGTTCACAACAACATATGCAATCGTGGCCACACTGTTGACTCAATTCTCCTGATAGCTATGGGTTTCTTGGCACAACACAAAATATTCTTCACTGTGACCATTTTTCCAAATTGCCAAAGTGCAGAACTTACTGAGAGTAAAGTGGTTCTGAGCAGAATAAGGGAGCTGGCATTGCTTTCTGTTTAGATCATATGCAACTCAATCTACCTGCTTCCAGGCAGATAATACCTTTCTCAAAAATATAAATAGTTGAATGAAAAGAACATTTTGGGGGGCTGCCAATCAGAAAACCAGCTATTTGAGCTCAGAAGAAATTTAAGCCCACTTTCTGTTGAGCGTGTTCTTATGAGTGGTTGGGTCTGGCACACATGAAACACAAACCCAGCTGAAGCTCGCTCCATGTTTGGAGCATTTATAGGGGTCTTTTTCCCATGTGGCTGTTCTAGTGCCTGATGATGTGAGATACCACTCTGCAGTTTTTCCCACAGTAAGGGCATTCACAGCATCTGTCTCCTCTACCCATTTGTCTCTTTTCATGATGTTTGTTACTTAATTATCTGAGAGAGCTTTAGCCCTCTGTCACATTTGTCTGAAACCTGCCACTGGGCTCAAAACTTAGTAACAGACACAGACATCCAGTCAAACCCTACACTCCTACTAGTTTCATTCCCTTAAGAAATAAGCACAACAGCAATGACAAAATCAGCAAAAACAGCACAGTGAGAAAAATAGCACACTTTCTAAAGCAATCCCCACAATCTTTGAGGAAACAGTGGGAAAGGCACGTGAAGGACACTACCTCCTCCCTCCCCTTTTCCAGGACAAACAGAAGGGTGTCCAGGAAGGACGGGGGAGGGGAACTGTGACAGCAGCCCAGTGCAATTGGTCAGGCCTAGGCTTCAGGCAGCATCGTGCTTTAGAGAAGGAGGACTTTGGCAGACCACCCCTCCTGTGGCAGCTCCTCTCCAGGCTCACATCAGATGTAGCTTTGTCTTTGAGCCCTGACTACCAACATCCACTGAGCAATACTGAAGACACCCACAGAATCATAGAATCATTGAATTGCTCAGGTTAGAAAAGACCTTAATGCTCATCAGGTCCAACCGCAACCTAACCATACTACCCTAACTCTAACAGCTCTCCACTAAATCATGTCCCTGAGCACTACATCCAAACAGTTTTTAAACACATGCAGGAATGGTGACTCAACCACTCCCTGGGGAGCATATTTCAATGCTTAACAACCCTTTCTGTAAAGAACTCTTTCCTGATATCCAACCTAACCCCCCCTCAGCAGAACTTAAGGCCATTTCCCCTCGTCCACCAGTGAGAAGAGACCAACCCTGCTCTTGCTGTAAGCACCTTTCAGGTATTTGAAGAGAGCAATAAGGTCTCCCCTCAGCCTCCTCTTCCCCAGATTAAACAGCCCCAGTTCCTTCAGGGCATGTTTTCCAAGCCCTTCACAAGCCTTGTTGCCTCTCTTTGGACCTGCTCCTCCTCAATGTCCTTTCTGTACTGAGGTGCCCAAAGCTGAACACAGTACTTGAGGTGGGACCTCACCAGTGCTGAGTATAGAGGCAGGATTACTTCCCTAGTCCTGCTCACCACGTCATTCCTGATATCAGCCAGGATGCCATCAGCCTCCTTGGTCACCTGGGCACACTGCTGGCTGACTGTCTATCAGTATATCAATGCAAAGGGAAACACCTATGTTTTCCCTTGCATCAAAGCCCACAGAGAAAAGACTTCTGCTAGACCAGGTTTCCCCTCGGCAGCCTCTTTCCTCCCCTGCTTCATCCACAACTCTGTGCTGTGTCAGTGCCGAGCAGGAGAAGACATGGGGATGATGGCTGTCATGAATTGTTGGACTGGGTGATCCTGTGGATTTTTTCTAACCTTGGTGATTCTGTGATTGATACCACTGGAGTTCAGTGAAAGTAGTTCACGCTATTTTCACATGCTACATGGGTTCTGTGATGCTTTCCCACCTAATATTCCAAGATACTCTGTCTGTTGAGCATTCCCTCCTAGTTCTCAGAGTTGATTCTAAATAGAAAAAATACTTATTAGTCTTCTCAATATGTAGCCTTCCACAGAATCACAGAATCATAAAATTATAGGTCATAGGAAGCATAGAATCATAGGGCTTGGCACTCTGGAGATCATCAAGTCCAACCACACAGTATCACAGAATCACAGAATGGCCAGGGTTGGAAGGGACCTCAAGGATTAGGAATCTCCAACCCCCCTGCCACATGCAGGGCCACCAACCTGCCCATTTAATACCAGACCAGGCTGCCCAGGGCCCCTTCCAACCTGGCCTTGAACACCTCCAGGAACAGGGCATCCACAACCTCTCTGGGCAGCCTGTTCCAGCACCTCACCACTCTCATAATAAAGAACTTCCCCCTGACATCCAGCCTAAATCTCCCCTCCCTCAACTTAAAACCATTTCCCCTCGTCCTGTAGTTATCTACCCTTTCAAAGAGTTGATTCCCCTCCTGTTTGTAGGCTCTCTTTAGGAACTGGAAGGCTACAATGAGGTCACCCCACAGCCTTCTTTTCTCCAGGATGAACAAGTGCAGCTTCCTCAGCCTGTCTTTATACGGGAGGTACTCGAGCCCCCGATCATCTGTGGCCCTCCTCTGAACCCTCTCTAACAGCTCTCTGTACTTTCCTGTACTGGGGGCTCCAGACCTGGACACAGTACTCCAGGTGGGGCCTCATAAGAGCAGAATAGAGAGGGATACCCCCACACTAAAGCATGTTTCCTACATTAAGTTGAGCAGGAAAGTATCCTGGTGGGTCTTGAATTTTTCCAGAGAAGATCATCTGCTGCCTAGACAAAACAAAGCTAAGAGTTGTATATCCACAAAATAGTTATTTCCTACCTTAGTCTCCTTGCTATAGTAGAGTGGAGTTTTTCAACTATGTAAACTTGCCAACATTTTTTTTTTCCTAGGTTTTAGAAAAATCCTCTCATACATATTTTACCTTTCCTTTTTTTTTACTTTTATCCATACAGTACAACTGTCATCTGCAGCTTTCCTGTCACAAGAAGTGAGATCCTTGGATTAGCACAAAGGAAAATAAATCAACTCCCACCAGCTACAGTATAAGTGTAAATTACCATGTGGATAGTTGGGAACTCAACACTTACACCAATTAAAACATTAATGAAGAATTCTAGTAGATTTTCTATATTAAGGAGGCATTTCTAAGTACATGATTGCTGTATAATATGCAATTTTAAAAGACCTCTTTGTTACATGGTGCTCTAAATCACATACCTTTAAATATTGGATTGAGTTTTACCCCTTGATCTTTCTGAGAAGCAGAACAAAAGTTAAAAGCACAGTAAAGAAAAGGTATGAGGCAGCCCAGCCTCCCTGAAGTGATGGATTGAGTGGGTGGTAGTCATTTGTCAGGAAAGTTCATCTGGTAAATTCACAAGTGACTTCATGTCAAAGGGAATAACTGCATTTTGTCTCCATGTTAGCCAGGCAGGTCAGCATTTCAGAGATAACTGGACTGCAGTAATATTTCATAGCTCCCATAGTTTCTTACGTGGGAGGATCATTTTGAAGTGCTCACCTGCCAGAAAAAAACTGACTGGATTGAAAGGGAAATGGGAAAAAAATAACAGCATAAGATTTTGTAGGCTGGTTTTGTTTCTAAGGCTTATCATATTTATGCAATGCAACTATGATAAGGAAAAGTACTTTACTGTTTCTCCACATTTACTTATTTCCAGCCTGATCTTATAACAACAGGTATACAGGCTTGCCTTCTTAAACTGCTGATCAATGTAAAATATTGATATATCATTGATGTATGCTGAATGTGGCTACCAGCCATTCTGGGATCCTGCAGGTACAGACGTGCTCTCCATTGTCATATGCTAGCGTTTTTTTGGGAGACAGAAACACTTTCTTTTTTCTCATTAAATCACTGTGTTATTAACCCTCAGCCATAGCATCTCGCCTTATGGTGCTAGGGAGAAAAATACAATACTGCACATGTAGGGGTGGCTAAGACAGCCACAGCCACAGCGCATTTTGGTGCTACCTAACGACTGCGAAATAATACTTAGGTGAAGTTGGGTTAAAGTTGAAAGCAGATTACTTATTCTTACAAAATTCAGAAAAGAATACCAAACTACAATGGTACAGATTAAAAAGAAGCAGAGAACAAAAATTAAAGGAAGTTGGATTTACACAAAGGATGAATTTAAAAGATTGCTCTCTACTCCTCTATATCCAGCTGACAAGCTACAGAAGTTTATCTAAGCCATTTGGTGGGAAGCATGTCCTCTTGCATACCTACCTCTCACACTTTACCCAGGAGCACATTCTCTCTTGACAGCATACAAAGACTTTTGTTCTGGGTTCCTTTCTTGGTTTCCCAGTCTCTTCTACAGACCAAACACTATATCTTATATCAACATTGAAGTTATGCTTAATATAAACACATAAACAGACCCAATGCATGCAAAGTATGCGGTGGTTTTGCAGGCACAGTGAATTTGAGGTGAATGAATCTTAGTCCTACCTGTAAGTGAAACCATGACAAAAACTTAATGAAAGCTCAGCTTCTGTCTATTAGGAATGCCTTCAGATAAATGGCACCCTGTTGTTTGTAAAGAATCCATTCTTTGCACAGAGAAAGCAAAGTTTCTCCTGCTAAGAAATGCAGAAATACAGTATTTTGGTCACAAGATTTACAAGAACTATTTGCAAAACCTGTTTTGAAGTTTGTCCATGATAATCTTCTAAAGCCAAGCTTTGGCATACAATAAAGAAGTGAGATCAAGCCAAGGGGAAAAAAAAAATTAAAACAGAAATTTTAAAAATTGGTATATATGGGGGAGTAATTAAGATAGCAACAGTTACAGTGGCAGAATTAACAATAAAATTGAAGCACAATCTGTGAATATTTATATCTTAAAATACCTCAATTATAAGGCCTTGAAAATGCAGGACTGGATTTTCAGCTCTACTTAAAGACAGTTTTGCTCACGATGATCTCATGCAAGTTGAGAATATGCCCCTGTTGTTGATGAGAAACAAAGGATTAATATAGAGAAATATAACTTTCAGAATAAAAAGGTGACAATTCTTGATGATAGTTCATTGGTATTGAGTAAAGAAATGCTCTAATGAGCTACAACAAGCAAAAAAGTGGTTTTTTGTTTTTTTTTTTTAAGCTATATTTAGGTTTGGGTTTCTTTCTTAAATATATCATGTTCCTATAACACAATTGAGGAAATTTATTTTATTTTAACATTAAATGGAGTAATTATTTAAAGAATACTAAAGGAACAGAAGATGTCAGTTTGCCTGTCTTCTGCTTTTGTCTGTTAATCGTGTGAAAAATAAGTGCTTCTTGCACATTTTTGAAACCTCAAATTCCAACACTGCAATAGGGAAAGAAACTATTTAACAAATGAAAACCATATTAAAAATAAACATTTTACACAATTGTTTTAAAGGTCTTTTCCTTATTTAAAAAGAAAACAAAAACAACAACAAAAAAAAACTCATCCAAAAAACTGTGCCATTTGGTTAACATTGTTAGACATAAATAAATTTCCATATTTCCC
This sequence comes from Phasianus colchicus, assembly GCF_987193195.1. NCBI lineage: Eukaryota > Metazoa > Chordata > Aves > Galliformes > Phasianidae > Phasianus > Phasianus colchicus. The sequence goes on along the minus strand of NC_143439.1, from coordinate 8,338,864 downwards.
CCAGCAAATACAACCTTAAACATAACCAGTACAGACCTTTTGTCTGTGTGGGTTCAACTTCCAGTGCTGAAGACATGTTGTATGATTAACTCTTACTGACAAATGTACTCAAGTTACAAAGCTGGTCACAGGCAATGCTGAATTATCTCCATTTAGGAATACGTTCTCAACTGTTAGTGCATCACACTGAAAATACCCACACTGATTTATTTTATGCTATAACATTAGGACAATTTGGGTGGTATTATTGGAATATTTATTTTTTTTGGATGTTTCTCATGCACATCTACATTCCTTAGGAGTTCATGTTTTTTAAACACGGGATAAATTAAATCAAACAAAACAAACAGCTCAAATAAACTAGCATAAGAGGCCTGCAGACCTACTCCAAAGTCTTTTCCCCAGCTGTTTCCTCTGGGATACAAAGGAAGAAACAAATACACAAACAAAAACCTCAAACCAAACAAAAACCCACCAACAAACCAGAACCACAAATAACCTCCCTAGCTGCTGCATATATGGCTTGAAAGAGGTGCTGCCACACATATACACAAAAGCAGTCAATAAAATCTCTCCCTAGGGAAAGCATGGAGCAGCTGGAATCCCTTTTTTTGTGTGTGTGTGCCCTGATCAGCCACAGAACTGTGCAGAAGAGTGCTAAGCTGGCAACTGAATTGCAGACCCAAGGACTACTTTACACCCACACAACTTTCTTTCAGTAACAGGAATTACTCGTTTCAGTGCCCTTGTCGAGGAAATTCATGTCCTTTTTATAGCAAGACCCAGCATTTAGTTGCACACCATCCTTGAAGACTCAGTGATGTGCTTCATAGACCTTCGGCATGACGGTATATGTGATTGACTTGAAAGGAGAAAACGTTCCTAAAACAAAGAATAACCTTCTCCACTTCTCCCTCCTTTCTCTCCACTTCATTCTGAGCTCCCATGACACACAAATCCCCTGCACACCTGAACTTCATTGAAATACCGTTGTTGTTAAAAGCCAACAAGCAGTGATTAATAAGGGAGTTGTGCTAACACTAATTCTTATCAGAGTCAGTCTGTCAGAGTAGTCATTTGGTGATGCTACTGAAATGTATGCATTTGGTTAAGTGGCTGTTTCACTTAGGCCTTTAACTGTGAATAAAACTTACGGATATTAGATCAAATGAGATTGAGACAAAATGACAATATGATAACAATTCCAGACAGATGCACGAGCAGATTTTTGGAAAAGAGACAATTACATGAATGACAAAAAAAAAAAAATTAATCTTATATGAATTAGGCTAATTGTTGAAGATAGCTAGATCTAAAATCTACATAGATTGCTCCAAAAGTAATGCCTCATTTATTTCTATGGAAACTAGAACAGATAAAAGAGCATGATAACATTATTCAATATTAAATTACATTCTCAGCTACAAAACACTGTTCTTCAGCATAGTCACGCCCTGAGCTATGCATTTTCACCAGCCATGAAGAAGAGCCTGAAAGCTGTGCTCACAATCATCTGTAATACAGGAGGCAACCCACAGTTGCTGTCAACACTGCTGAAATGCACTACCTATTGTCTCACTGGGCTCAAATCCACTGTTTTGTGAAAATTCTTTGCTTCATACATGCGCTTCCATGTCAGATGCCGTATTGTTAAAGTACCTCTCTGCTCCATCTGTCAGCGGCAACAAAATGGAATGGAATATTGGTAGGAAGGTTCAGTTTCCATTCTCATAGTGCCAACATCTGCCTCTGACATCACAGAATCAAAGAGTGGCCTGGGTTGAAAAGGACCACAACGATCATCTAGTTTCAATCTCCCTGCTGTGTGCAGGGTTGCCAACCACCAGACCAGGCTGCCCAGAGCCACATCCAGCCTGGCCTTGAATGCATCCAAGATGGGGCATCCACAACCTCCTTGGGCAACCTGTTCCAGTGCATCACCACCGTCTGCGTGAAAATCTTCCTCCTAATATCTAACCTAAACCTCCCCTGTCTCAGTTTAAGACCATTATCCCTTGTTTTATCACTATCCACTCTCATGGACCAACATAATAAAATAGGATACATTACTTTCAGAGCAGCCATTGTATCTTTATATTAGCTACATTCTCTAATGCCCTCTTTTTCAGCATAGGTTGTACATCTATTTTTGAGGGACTGAGATGTGGAGAACCTACAGCAAATTCTCCACAGCCCATTATTTCACAGAAGCTGATCTAACCAAGATTTTGTTGTTGTTGTTGCTGTAGGTTTTTTAAAAGGCTTTGAGGTTACTCAAAAGAGGGCTACTATCATTTTCCTTTTTTGAGACCATAACAGGAGTCCATTTTGCAGCCCACCAAAGTGCATGTTTGGGGGAGAGGAGAAGGGAGTGTCTTCAGCTCTCACTCTCACAGAAAGACTTGGAAAAAAAAACATCTTAAATGTATACTTTTTTTCTGCCTTACTTCTTCAATTCCCCGACTGAGTAACCATTAGTAACCACTGAATCTCCAGGATACTGACCCCAGGTATATAACAGGGCAAAATCTTGATTAAACGTGACTCATTTAGTGGGACTGCAGCCAAGAAAAGAATTACCAGCAGTCCTTTTCATCACACCTTCTGTATCGGAGGCACATTTTTCCTTTAATACACAAAGAAAATATTTATCTCATAGAAATTATATATTCTAATTCTGAAGATAACTTTTTCAGATTGTCAAACAAGTAAAAGCAGAGTTGGACAAAGTGAGGCTCGCTAGGAAAATAGCCAACTGTAAGGCAATATGGTTTGGTTTTTTTTTCCATTTAGCATGTATTAAATAAACATTATTATATTAGTAAACTGAAGGGCAAACAGGGATTTTTCAGCTTGCTTATTTTTCCTTTTCTTATCTTTTTTTCATAAACGTATATGTACATATGTTTTTTCTCTTAACAAAGGACAACAAATGTTTCATATACAACTGAAAATATACTCCTCCTGAATATGCACTAGGGAAGCATTAATGAATACACTATTTCTGTTTCAGCTCAAGAAGATTACCTGTGTGTAAAATTATTCTTACATATAAATTTCTGTAGAAACAGTCTACACTATTTTAGTTGAAAATCTTAAAATCAGAAAAGAAAAAGCTACTCAACCATAAACACTGGAGATATTTTATGAATCCAGAATTTTGTGTACTCAAAAGCACAAGGTGGGATTTTTTTGTTTGTTTGTTTGGTTAGATTATTTATAGTATTTTCCTTTATTCTTCACTGTGTTCTCTAGTCTTAGCCTTACTTCTGTCCATATATTTTGGTGGAAATATGTCAGCATGTGTCCAGTGGAACCTGCTGGAGAAAAAATATCAGATCTCTTGTTCGTGAAAATCAAGTAATTATTGATAAAGAAAAAAAAAAGAGGAATCAGAAAAAACATTAATGGAAATGTTGGCTGATAAAAAGAAGGGTAACATATTTGTAACTACTTTGTTTGTAATTAAACATCTACTGTTAATTTTACATGTGAAATAACATATATTGTGCATATATAATTCCTCCTGAACAATTAAAGGAAGTGCAAAGATGACAAATTAACTTCCATAAACCTCTTCATATAAAGCCTATATATATAAGAATTATTATTCCACTCCAACAGATGGCAAAACTGAGTAATCGAGATTAAGATCTGAAACAAGGAAGGGACATGGGTATATTCCAACAGCAATTGAAAATAAGGGTCCTGAACACTCTTACTCAGCTGCTATCTAATGCTGTGAATCCCTAACCTGGGTTTCTGGCTTAAATGTGCTCAGGGTTCCTCAAGCATCCTCTTTGAGCATGCTACCATTGCTACAGTTCCTTCCTCTGGTTCAAGCCCCAGCAGAAACTCACAGTTAAACCTTTCTGCCTCCATGTCATCTGACAAATTTTCTATGGTGGAAAAGAGGCATCCATGGTAGACCTACCACTAAAACAGTCAAAATTGCATGGCTTTTCTGCCTTTCTCTGACACACTGACCATTGATGTCTAGAGAGTTCACAGAAGGAGCTATGGATGTTTCTCTGTCCATGGCCTGAAAAAGCCAGAGCCCCAGCAAAAGCACCACAACTTATCTTAGGGAAGCTCATTTTGGTGGGACGCTGCACTCTTACAAAGCCAGTCTGCTCAATATTGAGTATCTTAAGATTCATTAAATTAAAGAAGGAGGGGAGGAGCGCAGTAGTGTCCAGCTTCAGGTTCTGAGATGGCAGCAGGGCACTACCTTTGACTCCATGAAACATTCATGTGTGGCCTACCGTACTCAAACTGGTGGTTTGAGCACTTCTCTGGGGAAGCAATGCATGCCTGCTTGCAGATGGGTCTTTGCTGATCTGCGTCACTCCTGGACTACAGGGCAATTACACATGAAGAGGTGCTGTCTCTGATCTTATACTGTCTGTAATCTTCACATAAACACAAGAGCTTCCCTTCAGCTCTTGAGTACAAGCTGCCTGCTTTCAGGTTTCAGGATATGAAAGTGAATGGATGGAAAGTATCTCCGCAAACTACAGAATAAACCACTTATTTTCCCCCCAAAATGTTTTCCTTCGTATACCCCTTTCCCTTCATATACCCTATGAGCATGCTCTAGGCAGGAACTTAACATTTTCCATCTTGGGGCTGACTCTTAATGCATGTGTGTGTCATTCAGCTCTGTACCAGAGTACTGTACTAGTACTCTGTACTAGTACTGTACTAGATTTTCTTTACTTGATGTGTAGATAATGCTCTTTATCTGTTTGTAGCTTATCCTAAGATCTTTTTTTTGTGGCTTATCCTTAGATCTTTTAATAGAATTTCTGGGAACAGTGGTTTATGTATCAATGTGCAGCTTTGCAGTAATAGCTATCATATTTACTCCCAGGTCAACAGTCTTCATATTTTGGCAGAGTATTTGTTGCTGCTATGTGGAGTTCATCTGGGCTAGAAGCAGAATTGTCATCTTTGCCTGAACCAGTTGCGCTCTGGGGACCTCTGCAATCAATTAGAAAATGGTGCAACTCACTGCCTTTTGAGATCTGTATTTCTTCTTCTGGCTACCACCCTTTTAAGTGGTGGTCCAAAGTATGTAGGTTGCAGTCCTGTTCTTGATTTGTTCCAACAATATGTTTTTCATCCTTCTGTACAGGTGCTGATGGATTTTGTTTGTAATATTTTTGTGTACTAAAAGAGCCCTGCTGCCACAAAAAAACCCTGTAGATTTCACTCTGTAGGATGTCCTGAGTGACTTTCTTCTGCATTAACATTTATAACCAGCACCTTCCAGCAGCTTTGTTCAGTTTCATTGTGTTTTTCAGTAGTTTCTCTGAATTTTCCTCACAGCTCCCATTAGAACCCAGTCCCTTGAAATCACAAGACTCTGCTCACTCGGAGCCAATCTCACACATATCCTTCATTTTTACATGGAATTAAGGGTTCCTCACATTTCTGTACTACCACTTCACAGTCAGCCTCCACTCTGCCTAACAAAAAAGCTATTAACTGCAATAAGCTTTTTGTAACAAGCCACTATCAAAAATAAGGCTACCTTCTGAAGGTCTTACTTTCGGTTGGCATTGCTTGCTTACAAACACAGAGCAAAGTGCCTGCTGAAATTCCTCCTGTTGTCTTCCACATTTCCATAGAGTCTTGGCTCAAGCAGAGATTTTAAGTTCTCCATTCCTCCACTCAGACTATTTTTGTTCTTGGTACCATGTGGTGCTCTGTAACCACTTGGAGACAAGGTATTTTAACAGAGCTCTACTCCATTAAGTGTCTCTACTGCAGCTGCCTCTGTATTACAGCAAATGAGTCTTTGAAAGATATAACTCCTCACCTTTAACTGATTGCACGCTATATTTTCATGGATTTGTTCATTTTCTGATGGAGAGGATTTTCAGAGCAACCTTATTTCAGGCTGTATTTGTATTTGTGGGACTGTTCACCATGACAATTTATTATTTTTGCTGTGTGATTTAACATAATACTGCGTCTGTCCCATAGCTATTTCTTCAAAACATTTATGTTTGTTTTTTGGAGGGGTAAGAATATGCAAAAAAAAAAAAAAAAAAAAAAAATCAGATTTTACAAGACAGTTTGCAATACCAGCATTCTTCTTTGCAAACAAGCTCCTATGAACATTACTAGAAAATGCAATTAAAGATGTTGGAACTGTAGCTGAAACAAATCAAAGTTATTCAAATGAATGGTTACAATCTACTTTTTTTGAAACATATTTTTGCAGCACACATTAACTTGCAGCTCTTATGCTGCTTTGGGCAAACTGGAATTAAAAATATGGACGTTTTCAACTACTAAGATGAAAGAGCAATCCCAATGGAATATGAATCACACGTACTTCAGGAACTATAAGAGTAAATAGGAGGAGGCATCCTTAACTGGTATGACTGCTACAACTCCATTGAATTTCCACAGCTTATTCAGAAAGTAGTGACCAACGCAAGAGAAAATTATCAGCTATTTGAAAAGTCAAGGCAGTAACCAGGGTAATATGAATTCACTGACTCCACAAATCTGCCTGTAGTGATAAACATAGTTTTAATACAACTTCACAACTTCTTCCAGCAGCTGAGCTGCACTGCATGACTCACGTGACTTGTTTACTAAGAACTAAATCTTCAGGTTATGAAATGAGCAATTTGATGGGACACATTCTTTTAAAAGTGATTGACTGATGAAATTATACGTGCATATAGCCAGTACACAAGCGAACATTACACTGCATCCTAACCAACAGTGGCTCCAAAACTGAATGTATTTGTGAAAATCACAGAAGTTGTCTGGAGGCTTTTTAGCAGGTAAAGACTATGGCTGCTCAAACAGTAGGCAGAAGATTTCCTACACATGCATACTGCTAGTTAGAACTCTTTAACTTCAATAAGGCAACTACAGATGCACTTGAAAAGGTTTTGTAGGAATAGATAGAAAGGGAACTCTGCATGCACATATATTTACCAAGAAGAAAAGTTTCCTTTGCAAGCTGGCAGTTATAAATATAGTCTGTGCCTCATAATTACTTTATAGAATTTCTTTTTTATACATCTCCTCCTGCAATATTCCTTAATTCCCACTTTTTATAAACTAATTTATTATTACTAATTTATGTTCTTGTGTCATACACTGAGCCCGGTCCAATTTCCCCGAGCAGCAAACGTCATATGTTGAAAAGAACTCTCACAATACATGTTACCCATGCTTAAAGGCACAAAATATAAGGAATAAGGGGGACTAAATTAAGTTGAAGGGAAAAATAAAAGCTGCGTACTAAAAATAAATATTGCATTTACCTTGCTCTGGGAATGAACTGGAGGGAAACGAATATCAATCTTGAACACAACAGATGTAAAAATCTGGAAAACTGGATGATAGTTCAGCCCATTTCATCCTGAGCTGGAAATGGAGCTCCCAGTTCTGTCCTGAAAGTAAGCATATTTGACTGTTCACACTGATCAAACTGGAAAAACTGTTGGAGAAAACATTGTCCTGGTGGTGAGATCAGAATGCAGTCTCTGTAACAAGAGCAAAATTTGAAGGTGAGGTTAAGTTTGGTTAGTCTTTTGCCATTCCTCAGGCTGGCAGAAGGATATGTACAGCCTTGATGACCTGTAAAATGTTCGGGGATTATTATTTTTTTAGTAAGATGTATGTTCAGCAATAAGGCCCTTGATAAGTTTAATACAGCCACCATAGGGTCTGAAAGGTATCAGAGAGCCTCCCTACCTGATGTGCTCTTGTGGTGAACAAGACCACCTCCTCTCAAGGGGTTAAACTTAGAACGTTTGGTACAAAGCAGCTTTTTTGGATTGTCAAAAGTCTTTCAAAGTCTCATTTCCCACAAGTTTTAAACGTAATTGATGAAACTCAGTGAATTTTTAATTCAGTTTTTGGGAAATTAAAAAATGATGAGAAAAATCAACCTCCTTTCTCACTATTAAATCACATGGTAACCTTTGACCAAAGCTAATGTTCTTGTTTTGATATCAGGTAGGCTGAAACCTGTTGAGAGAAATTGTGAATATAAATCAAATTAAAATTCTAAGCCAAAGACCTTCATTTTTCATGAAATGGAGATTAAAAAATGCTGGGCAAACAGTGTCTGTCTATCAGCTTATAAAGATGTCACCCAGAGTAAAAAATACATCCATTTGTCCCCTTGCTAGAATCTTATAAAGAATGATGATTTTATAACCAAAGACACATTGCCCTAAACAGAAATGGGTCAGCTGCTCTGCTGCAAATTGGAGAGCTCCAACAGAGATCTCAGAATTTCCCCTGATAAATGTTACAGACAGCTCAAAAGAGTCTCCACCAAGGAGTTGAGAGATGTGCACGTTAGGGTTGGAAAATACAGAATAATTAGAAGTCATTTCCAAATATTGAGACCCAGGGTCATCTGTATGTTAGTCTTCAATACTACAGCAAATGGGTTTAGGTTATCTTAATGCTGTACATTTAGTCCACATGGCTCTCTGAACATACTGCTGTGGTGGCTGAGCAGAATACTAGACTTGTAAACAAAACAAAACAAAACAAAAGGTAAAATGGCTTCACTTCAGTATCTAATTTTTCAATCTACTGTAAATCCATTAGGCTTGTATTGATAATCACTTGCAGGTGATGCAAATGGAAAATAAAGGCAGGCAGTTATAGAAAAGACTTGCATTAAAAGGACTGAGAATAAAAATTGCATCAGACATCTTAGATGTGTTCTGGAAAAATCATGCAGAACAATAGATTAATGACTTAAAATGAGCTTAATTAATTATTAGGCAGTAGGCTGCAGGAAGGCTCATATCTGAACAAAATATAAATCATAAGAAAACTAGATGCAGGGCCAGCATCATACTGAGAAAGAAAATTAGAATTCATTTACACACAGACAAAAATTGAAAAGACATTGCTCAGTATCATCATTTACTTAATCGGGGAAAGCAACAGAGTTAAAGGTGCACAAAAAATGAAGTTTAGCAATAAACTTAGGCTGAAATATTTGCAGAATCTCCCTTGCAGACTATGGTCTCTGTTTCCACAGCTCACATAACAGAGAGATGGAAACAAGCACAAATAGAAGAAACTAAAGCTGAGGCAAGAATCATGAAACAAGTTCTTCTTGGCTGATGCAAAGGCCAGACTATTGGGTCAGACAGCTTGCACTGAAACTGTCACTATGTCATCGATCCTCAGCAGTGCCAGGCTTTGCTGCTAATTGTGGCTATGAAGACATACCTTGCATGGCTGGTTAAGCTGCATATTGTCAGGAGGTGTCCTTAGACTCCGAGGGTCACCTGTCTACCATACAACTGGTGAGTATGTAAGTGGTTTCAAAGTAATTATTTTCAGGAAAAAAAGTGTCGATAAGCTAAAAGTGACTCTATTCAAAGCCTGTGAATCCAACCCAAGACTGTCTATCTTGAGAAATAGCTGTGCATCACTATGACCAACTCAGGGAAGCAGAATTTCTTTCCTTCTTTAAACAGTTTGACCAACACATGAGAAATCAACTCTGAACGCACCATTAATATCCATCTTTCACCACTGACTTCCCATTCCTGAGCAAGATAACAGAGCTAAATCCTAAATTTCATAGTAAGGTAAAGCTAGAATGACATGTATTCCCCTTCATTTCTCATAGGATTTGTCTGTGCTTAAAGCCTATGTGTGGGTATGTCTCCATGCTATTTTCCAGGCAGAAGCAAACTCCAGCTGCCTATGTTTCTCTTTGGACAGATGTGAGACAGCTCCAAAACAGCAGCCATGTTGCTGTGGTCGGTGCAGAGCCCAGACTATTATACTGCAAAGCACATTTATTCCCAGGCTAACTGCAGCGACGTGCTTTCTTCTTTAGAGCAGGCTCACTTGCAGAACAGACAGAAAGAAATCATGATTTCCTGTGAAAAAACAGTACTGGCTGGCTGCACGAAAAAAAACAAAAAAAACATCCTTATGAAGATGGAGATCTTGCTACAGAAAGTCAACAGGGAAAGTAAGTCCTATTGCTAATGTAAGTTATTCTGTTTCGTATTTAAGTTTGCCTCCTGGCAGCATTACAGCAAGCAAGCCTGGCTTCAGGGGACTTACCCTCAGGAATGGCTGTAGGCAAGCAAGATCAGCACAGCTGCAATAGGCCCCATGCTCTGTAGGATCCTGAGCTACACACCCTTTCATGTGAACCCAAGCTTTGGAGGGCTCTGAATTTAGCAAACACTACAAGCCCAGCCCTGACACACATCCCCTTGTTAATTATGGTAAGCACGTCTCACACAAGGTAAATGCACTGACGGACACCTGTTACATCTGTTCAAACGTACTCTAAAAAGCAAATCACATTTATGCCTGTCCTCATGTCCCAGCTTAGGCAGAATGAAGTGAATAAATAATACATAGCATTCGGGGTTAGAGCACAGCTGCTGGGACTTCCCAAGTCTTGTATGCTGGCACTTCCCACAGAGCCAGCTGACCCAGCTGATTGTAGCGCGTGTACTGTGGACATGTTTTATGAATGATGTTTTGTTTGCTTCTCCATCATCAAACCTTGGCAGACTACAATTACCTGCCAGACACAAAGTCCTTTAACTACTGTGAAAGGCTCCACAAAATAATGGTCAGTGCAGTTCAAACAAAGGCTTTCCACACTGGCCTCTTCTGCCCTTTCTTTAGGTGGCTATTTATCTACCTATCTACCCTACTACCCACCTACCTTTGTCTCTCCTTCCAGTGCCATCTTTCTTCACAAGAAATCTCTGACAGTGGAAATAATGAAATGAAGAGCTTCTGAGCTACAAAAGCGTATTTGTGTGTTCACACATATTAATGTAATGATTTCAGTTTTGATGCTTGGCTTTTGGTCTTTATCTAAGAAACAAAATGCCAAAAGTGTGGCAGCTAAAGAGGCAAGGACCTAGATAGATAGAGGTCAGAATAATTGTTCTTATCACACGGGATGGCTGAGACCATGCCTGCTTAAAAATGCAAACTTAAACACAGTACACTTATTGCACACAACAAGAAACTACAAAACATGCAGGAAACTGAGAGAGGCGCTGCTTCATAGCAGCACAAAGCATCCCATGGACTAGTGGGGCACATAGGGTATGAGGCCAACGAGCTGCCTGTAAGCTGCACTCACTATCAACACTGGGAATGATTTCCTATTCTAAGTACTCCACAACCAATAACAAAGAGAAATGTGTTTATGCTTGCATGTGAAATAGAACTGTTGTGGGAAGAATTGTGTTTGCCTGCATGCAAAACACAGCTAATACAGAGTGGGGGTCGTATTTTCCATTCACGAAGGAAAAGAAAATGCTTTTTCATCAAAATCAAAATGCTCTGCAAGAATATTTTCCAGTGAACTATAACCTGTGTACTTTCTCATGTCCAGAGCAGAACTTCTGCCAAAAGAAGAGAAGAAGGGCCCCCCTATAGGAGCTTCTCCCACCAGAGAGGCAGAAAATGACAGCACATCCCCTCCAGCCCAGACTCCCTGAGACTGGAAAGATTCTCCTACTACATACCTAGTAGGAATGAACTGCCTTTTTCCTGAAAAATATATGTCAGACTAAGAAAGGAAAAGGAGGCAAAGCTTATGTTTTGCAGGATGGAAAAACGTTTCCAAGCCAGTTCAAGTTCAGGCTAGCACAATTCCAGCTCCCACAAGTAAGTTCATCCATTTGCGGGGGCTGATGATAGCTCTAACTCTGGACAGATATTTGAAAGCAACAACATTGCATCAACTTCTGTTACTTGCTCTTTCCCTCCAAATATTTAGGGGTCAGGAGGAGAGATTAGACCTTCCATGACTAACCTAATCCTACCTTTGGCTTTATCTGAACAAGTTGCCTCAATACAATAATTTCCCCTCCCTAAATGAGTCATAGGAGCATGCATGTTTTCAATTGTAGGGAAATTTCTTGTCTCTAGCTATAAACCTGGTCACAGACACCTCTAGGGATTTGTCCTGCATATAAAAATGAAGCCCCAAACTTCAGTTATAATTAACTCCAAACATCAGTTATTATTAACTCCAGCTTTTGGTTAAGAAGCATAAATATATATATTTTTTGTATTCCTTTCATACTACTGTCTGATATGCAAGATCAAAATAATTGCTGTAAATATATTTGTATTGTTTTTGTTCTACAGTATGGTAGTTTCACCAACTGGATAGCTTAAATCTCAAACTTCATATAAGATATATTATATCAAGCTTGTCATCTGCAAAGTTACAGTAAAATATTTTTAGTATAATAATGAGGGCAGGCTGGAGATTCTGGTCTAATCCATTTAGTCTCCAGGCTAATTCAGAGAATCAAAAAATGGTCATACACATCTTTGTGATTCCCTGATCTTTGCTCATTACACAGCAGGCTGGACCCAATTTTCGACTTAAAGGAATTTCAAGACTTTTACTGCACAGCTGACTGCAAAGAGACCATTCCAGCACCTCAGGAGGGAGTGTAGTAGAACAGCAACTCAGATACAGTCTCTTTTCTGTAGGTGCACACAAGAAATCCTGAAAGAGAGGGTTCAAAGGAGCTTCAAGGTTATTTTGGGGTCTTTAAAGCAGCTGTCTTGCATGTAATTCCTGCTCTTAATATGCATGCTGCTGTTGTCCTTTTTGTGTGGTGATTTCCAAAGGACTAACAGTGATGTGTGTTTCTAGACAGCCCTGGTTTTGTAGACTGTAGCCTAGAAACCCTTTGACAAAGCACAGTCTTATCTCAGCCTGCCAGGCAGCCCCTGACCCTGCGTCAGCACAGAACTGAGGTGCAGCAGCCACCATACATCCTGCAAATGCCACCAGCTGTCAAGTGCCAACTTCATTCTTCACATAGCAAGCACAGTAGAGCTGGAATGTATAATCCAGGCCATAGACAACCCCACACCAGTTCTACTGGTCACTGCAGGTAATAGCCAAAAGGGTTACTATGCTTTAAGCACATGAATTGCCATTCCTGCTGGAGCCAGGGCCTGAGGGATGCAAGGATGCTTTGAACAAGATGAAGCTCATACCCAGCTTGATGAAGAACAACTTTGTCATGTCAAGTGGACAGCCAATTCCTGAGTATGGGATAAGTACTGTCAAACAAAGATCCAATTAAGGGTTACGTTTTTCTGACTACCAAAACTAATGCACAGTAGTCACTTTCTGATATACAATAACAAACATAGCACAACAGAGTGATTGCGCTGCATTTATCATTGTCTGTGAGATCCACTTGCCACACCAAGTATGTCCCTTTCCTTTAGCTTGAAATCCCTCTTTAAATGCAGCTGGGGAGTAGCAGGGGGTCCCTCTATTTGCTTGGCAGGTGAGGGTGGGTGGTTCTAAAAAACAAACAAACAAACAAAAAAAAACCCAACAACAACAAAACCGAAAAAGCCTCAAGTTAACAGCTCTCAGTAAATCAAAGTTAGAGCATGGGACAGCATTTTATGCTGAGTGCCAGCAGCCCTGGCAGGCAAGACAGGGAGGCCAGGTCCAGGTTGATGCAGGGGGTGGGAAGAGATCAGGCCAGGCTGGGCAGATGATTGGCCAGGCCTCCTCCTTCCCTTCACTTTGCTTGGGTTTTCACTTAGGCATCTCTAAAATACTAACCAACCATGCACAAAAATCTCTTATCCAAGGTTAATTTAGTCCTTTCAGACTAAGTTAGTTGGCTTGTACACAGCTACAGGCGAGATTTCCCCTCTGACTGTGAATATTCGCTCTGCTGAGAGGAGTTAGGCTAAATCATGGAAGTGCTGACAGCCTTCCAACATTTTTCCATAGTCTCCTTAAGTGCTCCAAAAGTCATTTAACTTTTCGACAGTTCACTTGGGAAGAAGGAATCACAACTCATCTGCATGCAGGTCAGGGATCAGGAAGCTCCCTGACCATCACAGGGTGGGTGCTCACAGCTGGCACCAAATGGCCACACTAGAGCTGCAGGGTCACACCACAGCAAACCTCACTGACAGCCCCAGCTTGATTCATGTAGAATCTCTGTATCACTCATCTCCAGTGCCTGCTTTCTTCTCCTCTGCTCAAAGCTTGGGGAACAACAATCCAGGTAAAGCCTGCTTTGGAAAAAGCCACTGCATCACAGCAAGCTGCCTATAGAAGAGAGTACAACAGTACAATCATGATGTGATATGCACAGTCCCAAAACCAAAAATCTCTACATGTGATACATGCTCTGAGACACTTTTGGTAGCAGAGAAAGTTTATCTGAGTTTCAAAGAAGCTGTTAATTTGCTAGATCTTGTTAATCTTTGATGCACATCAAACTCTGTCCCTGCATAGGAGTGCCTGGATTCCTTACCAGTTAAATCACTGTAACAGTGGCCACCCTTAGCTGATTGCCCTTCACAACATGGACTTGTACTTCCAGGTGGCGCTCTTTTCAGCTCTTTGGTTGATACTGGTTTGGAGTCATCTTTCCCTCCTAAGTTCAGTGTGCAGAACGTGTGGCTGTTCTCACTAAGAAGATCAGTGACTCTGATCTGCTCAGGATTCAGAATATTTCCAGTCATTCTTGGCAGCTGTGATCAGGTCTGAATAACTTCAAAGTGTGTTAACTTCCTTGCTTAACTTAAAGCAAACACTATGTAACCCCTTTGGAAATTCTAGGGAAATGTATGGAATGCTACAAAAACTGTGAATAGTACTATATTTACTTAAGGAGAAAAGGCTACACTGTAAGGTTAACTGTCATGGGTGAGAATGAAGACATTCTCAATTTTCACAGTCTATATTAAACACCAATAATCTTCCCATCCTCATTCTCTGAACTAGAGTTACTTTTCAGGTTCCTTAGGGGTTACAGGATCTATCAAGCCAGGAAATTCTTCAGGACATTACAGTAAATATCCCTATGTATCTCCTAATCTGATAGAACACACATAATGCGATGAAAAAGAACAAGCAAAATCCTGTCCATGAAACCTCAGTGCAGGTGTGGACTGCTGGACACCATGGACAAGGCATGAGAAGTATCTGAGAGGGGTGAATAGGCTACCAGTATGACTCAAAGATAACAATGAATTATTTTTACTACGATATTAAAGCAGTTGACCAGGTTCAGGTCAGTTGAAATGCCACAGAACAAACATTCTGGCTGGTCACAAATGGCACCCCACACTCTAGGCCTTGACAATCTGCCATCAGGAACACTTGTACCAGATGGATGCAGAAGGCCAACCCTCAGCTGTATTCTCTACTTGAAATTATCTTATACTGCTTGCAGGTCAAGCTAAGCAGAGGCATTTCCTTTCCTTTTTGCAACCAGTGATGACTACGCAGTCAGAACATACACATTTAAAATTCCCTGTTAAATAGTCTTTCGCTCATCCAGCCAGAAGCCTCTCAATCTGACATCATAAGGCATGGCTGCAGGGCACATTTTCCTGTCATAATGGGAAGATTAGAGATGAAAGAGGGCTAAACGGGGAAAAATTTGATGTAATGAGGATGAATTTGCTCTGTAAGCTGAGTGATTAGGAGAGATATCTAGAAGTAAGACACAGAGACTAATTCTTTTCTGACCAAATGAGCAAATGAGATACAAAACGTAGGATATGGGCAATGACAGTGCGAGACACACGAGCACTAAAAGGCAGAAGGCATCTCCCCAGCTTTCCAACTCCTTGCTCACCTGGCACAGCGGTGAGCTGGGAGCACCACCGATCTAAGCTCTGTTTATGCTGCCCACCGCTTCTGCACAAATACTTGAAATAGAGCAGAAGAAAAATGAGACCGAGCACTAACCTTTCAGACACTGATCAAACCTCATATTCCACAGTCTTGCTTCTGTGCCCTTTTGACTGTGCCTTAGGGAATGCCTCTCCCTGTTCACTCTTCTGTTGTCATGTGAGTAGCCCTTCTGGACTCAGAGCTGGCTCATTTCAGTAAATCTTCCTTGCTAGAAAACAAATTGCAACTTATTGTTATTCTTGAGATGCTCACATAAACATTATGTCACTTCTATAATTACACACCTAAGTAATTAAGAAGCCTAATTGAGCAGATTGTTTACTGTTATTCTTTTATAAATCTTTTTATTTCAGTTGTTTTCTTTTTATTAAGATGATAATATGTGCTCTTATCCTAATACAGTACAAGACGCATAGTAGGAGAAACAGATTATTGACTGTTGTTTTAATAACTATTTTTATTGAGTTGATTTATATTAA
The DNA here is from genome assembly GCF_987193195.1 of Phasianus colchicus. Classification (NCBI taxonomy): domain Eukaryota; kingdom Metazoa; phylum Chordata; class Aves; order Galliformes; family Phasianidae; genus Phasianus; species Phasianus colchicus. The sequence goes on along the minus strand of NC_143439.1, from coordinate 8,322,682 downwards.
AATGTTCTCTTTTATCAGCTGGGGAAAAAAAAGTTTCTAGAATGACTAGTCAACTGCAACAGACAATAATAGCCATCACATTTGTAGCAGTGCCTTCAAGCAATTGCAAATGAAGATGATGTTTTACAAAAAAGTACATATTACGAAACATGAAATTGCATCATGTTTAAGGTATTCTGCATGCAGTATATGTTAGTGGAGTGAAAGGGCACATCTGTGCTGTACTTACTCAGATGACTGGATGACTGTTTTATTCACTGGATGATGGCAATTTATTCATTGATTTCTGGACCCCAGATCTCCTGGAAGATATCAGATATCTGGCTGATGTTAAAACAGTTGGACTTTGTATTTGAATCTCATTGTTTGTAGCTGTTTAAAAATCATAACTGAATAGTAAGCAAATGAAAGAGAACAACAAAATAGAAATAAAATGTCAAATAGCATTCCTTTCTCTCTTATCCCTCAGAGGGAACAACGTGCAAATACATACTTTCAGGAGTATGTGCATACTAAATTGAAGCTTGCTTGCTCTTTGCAGATATTCAAGCTTAGGTCCAGACATAAGGAAGATGATGTTATAAGGGACGGCTGTAAGTAGTAACTGTCTGGCAGTATCATAAGCAAGCTGCCAAAACTTAAAAAAAAACAAAACAAAACAAAACAAAACAAAACAAGGAAGGAAGGAACAAAGAAAAATAAAAGAGGTGGCAGAGGGAAATCTATTCTTTCATTTCCATTTGTTACCTGAATCTCAGGGAAGTGGGGAGGTCTCACTTGGCCTTCCTTCCCAAACTAAGAGCGAGAGGGTCGATTGGTAAAATTTACCAAATAGAAGTGCAATACACCGCTCTCTAGTGTGGCAGCAGCCAGAGTACCAATGTCCCTTCCCTATTTCACTCACAAACCTGTGGGCCCTACGGAAAAATAATCTAGTGTGATGCTTTAGTCACTATGCCAGGGTCCTCCTCACAGTCTGCTTGATTTCCACGTGTGGGTGTCACTGCCCCAGGGACTGTACCCAAACATCTAACCCTTACAGCTTGAGAAGGAGTGCTCCCAGTGAAAATCTCACTTCTCAGGCTTCTTCATTCAGGGTAAAAAATCCATAGAAAACAAAACTCTGCCCAGAAACATGAGAAGATCCCACTTGCTCTCTGATATCCACTGCTTAACAGATTGCATAGCCTTAATGACATAGAGCTCAGTGGGACAACGCAGAGGGATACATCAAAGCACCATTGGTGCTCTGTAAAATGAAATTAAGATAGGTTCCCCTCTTGCTCTCATCTCAACATGCAGTCTTTGTAAGCAATCTGCTAAAGCCCACATATCGGAATGTGGCTGGAAATTTTAAAAACAAAAAAGTATACTCCCAGCTTTCCTTTCTGTGCCTAAATCTCCAAATATAACAAAGACAGAAGTATATTGAACAGATATTTAGAGCAAAAAATGAAAAGTTCATTTCTACTAGCATTCACATATTTTTCTATGCAAAGAATTCATTTCATTGTCACAGAAAGCATCAGTGTTTTCTCAAGTTATTTTATTCTTCTCTCCCTTGGAAAAAGAAAGATATCACAGCTTTTCCACACCAGAACAGTTAGTGATGGAAATATTAAAGGTAGAGGAAATGTTTCTCTCGTAACATCTCACAATATTATATTTACCTTTGCCCGATCGACTCCACAGAAAATACTATTTATGTTCAAGTAAACTAAGCCAAAATAGAATTTTTTCTGGCCTATGTGGTTAAGTCCATCTCAAAGCCATAGAGGATTGTTTCTATTAAGAGGAAAGAAGAATGATATCAATCAGATAATTGTTCTGGAAAACACACTGGTTCTACCACAGTCTTCCTTCTGCTGTGCCAAAACAACCCATCCACCACCAGTGCATTTCCAAATATACTCACAGCTGAACAAACACAGAGGAAAACAAGGGGACGCAGGGCATTGCAAGGCATCCCTCATCGCTCCCATGCAGGTCAACCACGGTGGGTGGGCTGCAGAGAGGAGGCCCTGGGACAGCAGTGGGCACCGATGGAATGCTCGGTAGGCACTTGCCTGTTAACCAGGCAAGTTTTAAGGTTTTTCACCATAAGAAGTGGAGAAAAACAATAAGTCCTCCACCTCATTGCAGGTAGATCAACAAAAGTCACAGTTAGGATTAAGCAACCACTGCTCTGTTGCCAGTGATGGCTATTGCCGAATTTCCCTCATAATATAGGAACGAGTGTTTAAACTTTTGCTGAAGGAAACCCCAGACATGATCTTCTTCTACCCTTGCTTATAGATGGATTGTTGGTACCATGGTCCAGGTCACCGTTGACAGCACTGAGTCTTGAAAACCACCAGGGACAGTCTCTCTGGCAGGCACATTCCAGTGTCACACATGTTCCTTGTGAGGACACTCAACCCTTACTGATTTCTTCTCTATACTGAGAAAAAGAAGGGGTGATCACTCTACTTGGAGCACAAGGATTTGCCTTTTCCTGGCACTGCACGTTCCCAGTGATTCTTGCTCAGACCTTCCAAAATGGGGAAGGCAGGACAGCATCCCCTCCTCTCCTCGTATGACTGCGGGCAGGGCCAGCCCACACAGCAACAGCAACGGGCGCCCTGCAGCTGCACAGTTGTGATCTTGTGAATGCATTTGCAAGAGAGGAAAAAAAAAAAAATTGGCATTATAGAAGGAAGAGTGTGGTAAAAGCCGTAATTTGGCTGGGATTAAAGAAACCACTGGAAGTTCCTTAGTTTTAAATGTTGCACAGATGTCAACTATACTTGTTCCTACTGTCTTTAATTTAATGTCTGGAATATTGTGGTAATGTAATTCAGATGACATATGACTGGGAAACAGCCAGACCAACAGATTTGTGAAATTTTCTTTTTATGTTTAGATTTAATAAGAAAAAGATTTCTCATGTGTGGCTTTTCTACACAGCGGTGTAAGAGAATGAATGCTCTCAAAACCTATGAAAATATCAGTGCAGTGCACTCGAAAATGCCTGCAGCCAGGCTGGGGGGCTGGGATGCCTTGTAGCACTGGTGGCAGCTGCCATTTTGTCATGCTTTTCCGGCCCAGAGCATCAGCTCTCTCCCCCTTTCTGCTAAGGAGAAGAAGAGGGAAATGCAGATATGGTTGTCATTTTCTTCAGACTATCAACCCCTTTTTGGAGGTTTTTGGTAAAATGACACAAGTCATTTGACAAGTGGTCAGGGCCAGGGCCACGTATATCTAACTAGTTGGAGTTCAGATCTGTTTGTGAAGTATTACTACCAACAGTAGTTGATCCAAAATCATCTTGATCTCATAGAGATCCAATATTTTAGCTCACTTTGCTTGTTATTTTACCAAAAGAGCTTCAGAAATAATCTTTAACAAATAAAGATAAGGACCAAACATTTCATCTTGCTCTCATTACAAAATTTCTGAGTCACCAGAGAGGAGAGCTCATCACTGCCCTTTGCTCCCTTTGTGAGGAGCTGTAAGCTACATTAAGACTTTCCCTCAGCCTCTTCTTTCCTGGGCTAAACAAACCTGGAGGAGTTCTGTTCAGGACTTAGAAGGATTCTGCAATAAATGATTTCCTTCAGTCTGATTTCATTCTGCATGCAAGGGAATCATTTTGTTTGGAATTTATTTGCATTTGTTGCATTATGCAACTGCAATAATCCAAATTTCTCCTCAGAAAACACATTAGAGCCATGTTCAAGCGCAATGAAAAGGGTGATGGTAGAATCCTAGTCTCCTGTCTCGAGTTGCCTTCACTAGCTTTCCAAGTTAACTGCTTTTTCATGTACTTTGAATATGAATTTACTGACTTATTGCCAAATTCTTATCTTTGATTTAAAAAAAAAAAAAAAATTACAGTAAAGAATATGGACCAAAATTTAGCTACCAAAGGAAACCCATAGCAATCTACTAGCATCTTTCTACTGATCTCATTCAACTGAACATAACCAACTCAATAGCCTCAGCAGCTTGGAGATCAAAACTGTTATTTCAAGAAATTTACCCTTTCACCATATTACTGTAGGTCTACAAACACGTGCGTTTTTTTCACTCAAAATGTTGACTCTGCTTTAATTTTAAACATACGGATGTCATTCTCTTTTTCCTCAGAGGCACGGATGCAACTGAAGAAAAACATTAAGCTTCTGGAAGGAGGCCAAGCTGGAGAGCAGCAGCGTAGGATGTACACTGCCTCCATTGACATCAGATCTGGAAGCAGATCAGATGTGAATGGAAGACCCTCAGTGAGTCAGGTTTGCATGTAAACTTCCACCACGCCTGGATCAGCTCCAGAGGCTGATGTGATATCAATGAAAGAGCTGCACTGTGCCCACTCTCGGATACTTTTGCTGCAAAATCAGATCAGATCAGATTTAGTTCAAGGATTAAAGTTCAGCCAAACTGTTGTTGTTTTTTGTTTGTTTGTTTGTTTGTTTTAAATGGACTCATTGAAACTTCATTAAAGGATTGTTACACAAAACAATCAGAACATAGAAATCCATAGTTAAATGGCATACTGTGACTGTTTGTAGACAAATCTCAAAAGAAGAGAGACTTTGGACGCTGCTGATTTTACCTTTTCACATTTGACAAACATTTAACTTTCAACAGAGGCCTTTTGCTATTATCTTTCATTTCCTATTGGCAGTTTTAGCTGTATTTATTCCTTGGTTGCCGATTGATGGATTTATTAGTTCCTGGAATCCAAGACAAATATTGTCTTGGGATTAGAACAATTTAGAGTGAACGAAACAGTAATTCTTTCAATTATAAATGTGTAAGCTATCAAGCATTCCCCTCCTTTTTCGTATATGTTTATCTTTGTTTTCTGAAATGTATATTTCATAGTTACATCCCTGAAGTTCTTCCTTCCAGTTCTCTCAACAGGTTTTTGAAAAAGAATAAAGCAAATGGAGAACACAGAAAGAAGCAAAAGCAAACCAATTCCCATTAATAAAACACCATCTTTACTTTTCTGAAAAACAACATGCATTTCATGTTCTGCAAGCCAAAGCAAAGTATATACGTAGGTCGTTCCAAAAGTGATGCTTCCTATTTATGTCCATGGATATTAGAACAGATAAAAGAACACAAAAACATTGTTTGATAGATTACATTCTCAGCTACAAAACACTATTCTTCAGCACAGTCACATCATGAGCTATGCATCCTCACCAGATATGAACAAGAGCCTGCATAATTGTAAACATCTGCACTGTTGCTGTCACCACTGCTGAAATGCACCACCCACCACCTACCTCTCTGTGCTCACATCCACTGTTTGGTCTCCATAAACGTTCAGCAGGTGTTGATAAACGTCAGTGGATGCAATGTTTTCTGCATAGAGGAATTCTGTCACACCTTTGTTTTATACAGGCTTCCAAGTCAGACACCTTTCTGTCAGACTGTTCCTCTGCTGCCATCTGCCTCATGCCAACAAAACGTAATGGAATACTGGTGGGAAAGTTCAGCCTCTACAGCCATACCACCAACATCTGCCTCTGACATCATGGGCCAATATAATAAAATGAGAGGCATAACTTTCAGAGCAGACCTTGTAAATGTTGCCAGATCCTCACTTCTAGTGAAAGGTTAGAGCTCTGACTTTTATAACCTTGTAATCTCAGGACTTTCTCACTGATTTCTTTCTGTTTCTGCTGAGCAGGAAGATAAGAAATATGAGTCCATTCTTATTTTAGTGGGTAGATCTAAAGGTGCTCGTGTCATTTCCAAGTCAGCTCCTGCTGTGCAGCCCCATTCTAACTCACCGTGCTCATATTTTTCTGGGTCTCTAAAATATCATTTCCTCGAGCACTGTAAACTCAATATTTGCTTTTCTGTATGCTGTGCAGTCAGTTACATAATACAATAGTACTGTAAGAATTTTTACATTCCATGGCACCAATTCAAAAGTAAAAACCGATTTTGCTACCTTCACAAGAACCTACTACAATTTGAAGGTGTTTTATCTGAGATATACCTGCAGCCAGTAGGTTTGATGTGAACAGAAGGGATAAAGTCATTTGGGCTGTATGCCAGGGCAGCAGTAAGTGGGTGAACCCTAACAGTGCCCCTGTAATTTCGGAAGAGCTCTCTTCATTACTGCTTGCAGTTATTAATGCCACAATATCCAATCTCTTAGGCTTACAAATAATTAGCAGGTCAAGTATCATGTTATGCATACAAGACATTGGAAACTGCAGGAAGGTCAGAGAAACACAGGTCTTTCATTGTGGCCAGAAAGCTCATACATTACTCTGCTCCCTCTTCTCTCTTTCCAAGTACATATTATGGATACGTCATAGCCCCCCTGCACTTTTCTCTAGATCCCAGCTCTGGAGTTGCCTTTCAAGCTGCCTGATGCCTATGCTGTAAACAAAGTAGCAGCCTTGATTTGCTGGATTTATTACATCTTTTTTTATTATTATTATTTTGTGCTGTGTACAAGAATGTATTAACAAATAGAGATGAATTCTGTCTTAGCAGTAGATACTCAGTACAAGTTCATCCTTTGTTCATTCTAGGGCTATGAAACAATACACTCCTGTAAATCAGAAACATGCTAAGCGTTAGCCGTAGTCATGCTCTTAAGACCAAACATATGTAAACTGGTTCCCCACTTCTGTTGGAACCTGTCAGAAAATCCCCACTTCAAACAGACTTTCTCTTCTGAGACCACAGTGGGGACCTTTGCTTTTCCCAGCTTGTGAATATGTCAGCTTTCTCCTTCCCATGTCTTTCCATTCCTGTCCTGCCCTTACATAAGGACACAAGGAATCACTCCTGACGCACCAGATGCATCCAGTCTTCCCTTCCCTTCCTTGCAAGGCAACATTATATGCTTATATGGAAGGTTTTCAATGGTGCTCGGAGTTCTAAATTCAGTGCAAATGCCCTGTTTTATCTTTACTGCCTTTGTTAAATTCACCTTGCTGCTTTTCTTTTTTTAAACGCAGCAGAGATGGAGTCTGATGCTAGAGTATTTGCATGTGTGAACTTTCTAGGTAAATGCCAGCTTGACTCATTCTGTAATTAAAACTTGTCAGAGAGAGATCCCAGTTATATATCTGAGCAGTATTACTGTTTAAGGGACAAGAATAAGCAATTTATCTTAATTTGAGATAGCGAAGAAATGAGTGAGAAAGAGTAATAGCACTTTGGTTTCCTTTGTGCAGTGCAAAAAGAAAATAGAAACTAAACCTCTGAGTTATTGTTTGTGTAAGCATATTAAAAAATATATCAGACTTGAGTCAAGGTTTTATCTCAGCAGTACATTTTTGTGCATTAACCCCCTCATTTTATGCACTGCAGGCTATATGATGTCTCCTTTGTTGTGCAGGAGCACAGGGAAAGGGTAAGTTTCTCTTTTTCCTCCTTAATGTGCAGGAAACATAGTTCAAATCCAAGTACAGGAATAAACAACCACTGTTGATTAACATATTAATTACACAGGGAGGAATTCTTGTTAATAAAAGTCAAGGACTGTTCTAGAGTACCAAAAGTTTTCTTGCACCCTCACTCTGGAAATACCCTACATTTCAAAGCAATAATGCCATGGGAATGTACATCCATTCTATCTGTCTCATGAGCTTTAGGCTACCAAGAGCTACGTATGACTCCTACATGCAAGAGGCTGGTAAGCAGGTAAAAACCTTTTGGATTTGGCAGCTTTAGGGTAGGTGTAACTCTGAGAGATGGTCCTGAAACATACATTTACTTTGGAGTAGCTACTTGCCTGCCTAAGATTGAACTGTACTTTTGTCTCGTGACCCATTGGCTGTAACATGCAGCAAAAGAAAAAAAAGAATAAAAAAGAAAAAAAGAAGTATTGGAGGTAAACTTTTCTTTTTCTCTCCACAATTAGAGTTAGAATAACTTCACTGAGATCCACAAGCTGTTCTTGATTAGAACTTATGTAAATAAAAAGATTTGACCCCTGGAATCAGACATAACAAACAGAGTTAATCTGCCAAAGATAAAAGGATAATTTTATTCCTTTGTACTATTTTTTAAGTCATAAGAAAAAGTTTAACAACTGTTATACAATCCCTTCCATTTGAGCTCTCACAGTTTCCAGTTTCACCCTCTGTGCTGATCATATGCTCTGTGTACATCATCCTGATGGTATTCTCAGTTCTTTTATCCAAGAAAATACCCATAAAGGTGTATGTGGTCTACTTTGTAGGTTTTTCTGAAGTCTATGCCCTTTTCAGAACACATCACAACCTTGCTGCCTCCAATTCAAATGCTCTGTTACATTTTTCCTGTCTCTCCAGAGACTCCTCTTCATCTCATTTTTTTTTTTTTCAGGGCAGCAGCTGTTGGACTCCTCTTTTGAGGCTCTCAGCAATGTTCAAAAGCCAAACAGAATGCACAGAATCCTCTGAACTAGATTTCCAGTTTTCTACAGGACTCTTGACCTATTGGTCTTCTCAATCTTAAGGGTCAGTCACCAAGGACTAGCTCCTACCCTGTAAGTTGATAATGGCCCTACGACAGGCAAGCTACTCTTTGTCACTACTCTTGTCAAGCACACAAAACCTGCTGGCTTCATGCAGCTCCTCACCACATCACTAGCCCCCCTTTTATCCCAAATACACAACTTAACCTACCTGCACTCGTGTCCAGCTGACCATGGCTGTCCAAACCCTCAGGACTCACCACTGAGAGATGCCAAATGCAGACACCTATTGTATTAGTAAGTAAGGGTGGGGAAAAAAGATTCAGCTTTGTCTCACAAAGTTTTCATTTTAGACCTAAAATCAAACCTAATGCCCAATTTAATAAACAAGTTAAATGAAGGTTTTTGACATCAGGATAACCACTTAGATACCATTTAGGTTAATACTCACCTTTGTAGGTGCTTGCATGTGGGAGTAAGGCATTACCCCTGGCTTCAGTGGATGTCCAAAATCCAGCTCATCACTGCAAAGAATTTGATCCAAGAGCAGCAAACGGTATTGCTTATGAGTTGCCTGTACTTAGTATAACACCATATAAAAATATGTCCAAATATTACCAAGTGCTGCAATTGAAGAAGTCATAAGAGAGTTGTATAAACAATTTAAATGCCAGTTTGCTCACGGCATTGTACTTAATCAATGTGTCATCCAAACACATATTTGTAATTAAACAAATGGATTTTCACAGGTGAAGTAGTATTAGCAAACTTGTAGATGATACTGATGATACCATTGATGACGGTAACATCCTTTTCATTTTCATAAGTGAAAGTAACATAGGGTGATTAAGTGACTACTCCTAAACAGAGGTTTATGAACACCTACTAAGATGGTTGGGCTGCAATAGCAATCATTGATCTGAGGAATTTCTGGTGAATTCTCCCGAAAAAAATAAAATAAAATGAAAAGAGAGGAAGAGATGGATCCAGACAGCAGTCCTTATAAACACAGTTTAAACAATGTGATTTCACAGTTGCTTAAAAGTCACAGAGCAGCTGCGTTGAAATTGTAAAATCTGCAGTTTTATTATGCCAATGACTTTCTATTGGCCTCAGTCATAAAACAACATACTCCTCACTGAAGTTCTCTGCTAAACAAAAAACACATCCAGACTGACTAAAAATCAAACTCAGACAAGCAAAAAACAATTTGGCCTTCATCTAGCTGGGCTTGATTGGTCCAACAATAAACAATTTTATTTTTCCTCCTCACTGCTACTCCTACCGATAATAGTGATAATAATACCGAAACCTTATTCCCAATGGAGAAAATAGAGCACTGAAAAGTAACTATTGCTGAGAGGAATTCACAAATAGTACTTCATGCTCCTGCAGGAGGTAATGGCATGCTGAAATTTTCCTGACTTTTTTCTATTACTGCTTTTGTACAAATTTCAAATTTGCCAACTGCAGAAAAGGATCTGCTGAGGAGGTTTCTCTCCAGCAGAGAAAGAATGCACGTCCCAGTCATTCACTACTGCTTGGGAATTCAGGCAATGGCTTTCAAACAAATTATTGCTTCTAGAGTAATAACTATTTTTAGCCCCCATCCTCAGTGCTGCATCTGTACACTTAGAGGGTACATTAAGGTCTAGTGTACTGTATACTTTAGGCAGAATAAAAGAAGTTCTAAATATAGCACTTACTTGAACACAAAATAGATGTTCCAGATAATACTTCAGGCAGTGAAACTACTACAACGCTGTACTGCTCGTAGGTATAATGTCAAAGCATTGGGGACAACAGCCCTTTTGACAATTTCTGCAATGGCAGGCAACATTTTAATCACATTCATCGAAACAAGGATATAGGTAGGAATATTGCCCTTTGCTCACTTAATGATAATGTTCAACATCTGATTTCTTCATGCTTTTTAGACTCAGTTTTCTAATACTGAATGTTATCTTCTCATGCCTTAAACTCTCTCACAAAAGAGACCCGTCAAATATTCAAAGGATGGCATGCCAGGATAGAGGGGGTATAAAATCTTGAAAAGTCTATAAACAATCTAATATAAACAGAATCAAGTTAAGCCTGTATACTTATGTCTATTAATTTTGCATTTATATTGGTATTTAACAGTCACACGACAAGATAAAAGATAACATGGTATGCCGTGGCTAGGATCAGGGTATCAAATATTGAATCAGCAAGAATCCTCAGAAGATATTCTGATTATCCAGATACATTTATTATATTTAATTTAACCTTTTATTATGGTTACCTTTAAACTCAGAAAACGGTAAATATTAATCTTCTGAAAGTATAAACAAAATTTATCTCTGTGGACATTATCTGATGACTCATCTCTTAGACTATGTAGAAATTCAGTTACTATCAAATCAATTTTATTTTTGTTACAACTACAGCTAATGTAGTCACCATGCTGGCGATGTATACCATTTAACCTTAGGACTAATATTAATTTCATTGAACTAAAAACACAGACTGCAGTCATTTAGTATACTACCTAGGTACACAAGCATAAAACTGAATTTAGATTTCTCTGCACTCAAAAGGACCCCAGCCGAGACTGTTCAACTTTCAGGGTTAGTAGCCAGTTGAATTGGAAGGAGCCTTCTGTATTTCCCAGAGACATTTCAGAATGCTCCCAGACTCAGTCTGATCTTCTTGAAGTATTTCTTGTTTTCTATTTGGATGGAAATGGTTAATAGATTAACTCATTCAGGTCAACAGGAGCTATTAAGCCTTCTATCTGAACACAACCTTACTCTTCCACTGAAAGACTAGTACATGAGAGTGAGAACATAATCCATGTCCCTACCTTGGGACCCAAGAGGGCCAAAGAGGAGTTATACACCCCAAGGATCCTAAACCTCAACTACGAAAAAACTGACAGCTAACAAAATTGACTTTTTAAATATCTGATGCAATGTCTTAAAGAGGTTCCCAGGCAGTTACCGCCTCCTATAGTTATTGTTTCATTTATGTGAAAACTCAGCAACAAATGCATTGATTCTCTAAAAATTAGCAGCTTGAGTATTTCTTAAAGCCAGAGATTCAAATAGAAAAGATGGCATCTGGAGACAAATGGTATACCACATGTGCCTTCATGCAATGTCTGTATAGCTGAAAAACGAAGTGTTCTCAAGGAGTACTGGATGATTCCTGGAAAGCTGGGATAAATCATACTAAAGGTGATTCAGAGCTGCCCAAAGTTGGAAATTGATGCTTCATTGCATTGAATTGTGAATATTCCAATAGCAGACCAGAGTCCTAATTTAAATACCCAAGCTCTCATAACCTATATTTGCATTTGGTGTATATGTAAATTCTCTTGAACAAAAATACCAAGCCCAGGTTACACAGACTGTGATAAAAGTCATATGTTCCCCCCCCCCCCCCAATAGTTTTTTCAGTTTTGTAAGCCATAAACTTCCAAAAATTCTGTATGGTAAAATATTGCCAATTATGACAATAACAAAATTTAAAACTAATTTTTGGAAAAACTCGATCTCCTGAAATTTCCACATCCTTATCAGAAACACTGTATAATTTGCCATCCTTAAAAGACAGACATCCTTACCAAAACATGCTGTCAGATTCATTTTGATTTTTTCTTTCCTATAACATATCAATTCACAGAATTAACCTTTCCACTGCATTTTATTTTCAGTAATCAAAGAAAGGAAGCCATCACCCAGAGCTGTACTGTGAAGCAGAATGTTACCTAGTGCTGCAAAACACAATACATGATCTTTGTTTTCTTTAACTGATTCTAATCACAGCTACATTGCAAATCCCTCCTTGTCAGAGAGAATGTAAAATTTGGTCAGTTCTGGAGTTCTAGCAAACCTGAACATTGACCTTGCACATCCCTTCTTTCCCTTTTTGAAGCCTCATGAACTTAATTTGAGTGTGTTTCAAGGATCAGTCTGAAGCAGTGTTTTTGAACTCAGCTGGGTCATAGGAACTTTCTCAGCACTCTATTCTAATTTGCAGGTTTGCTATAATAAAAGCCCCAAATATATTGCTACTGTCTAGACATTTTATCTGAAACAAGTGTCCTTTGTAGTCTCAGAGGACTTTTCTATTTTATTTCCAGTAAATCAAAGTCTGCGAAGAGCTTTGGTTCTTATTAAGACATACCCTTCACAGTCCAGCGGTTGCCAACGGAGGCAAGTCATTGACAGTTCATTTACATATAAGTGATGACTTCCATCAGGTAGTTGGCTCAAAAATACAATGGACATTTAGAGCATATCCAATATTTCTTGTTCTTTGATGAGCATCAAGTGCCAATTTATATATAGAAACTGACTATTGGAAAGTGAAGGCTTCTTTTCAATGACCTTACACTGTCTTTTGCAGACATATTGGAACAAGTTCATTCCCCTAAAAAGAAACATAAAGCAAGTCAATACTAAGAAATAGCAAAACAACTATGAGTTTAATAGGAAAACACCCTCTCATATGTGTTGGTAGTATGAGTTACTGTTCTGCAAAGCAATCAGTGGGTCAAGATGTGAGTTCCCAGGGGGCATGAATCCCACAGTGCCACAGGGCAACATGGAGGTATGGGACTGCTGCTCTCTCAAGCAGCTGAATGAATAGTTGCACCATCAGGCTAAAAGCCCCAGGGTAGAAGCAGCAGGAAAGTAGTGCATTCAAGCATAACCTGGATGTCACCCTAGTACCAAATGCTGATGTAGCCACAGCAGATACTAATATAGATTGACACAGCAGAGAGAGGTGATTGGGCTGCTGTGGGATGCAGCTGGTTCAGGCAAATGCAAAAGGGAGTTTAGTCATTGATACAACCTTATGCTTGAGTGATATGGGTTACTGAAAGAATGGAGGAACCAATGGTGACCCTCATCCATATGCTTAGCAGCAGTAACAGATTTTGGATGTGCATCCTCTGCTCAGAGAGGATGCACATTACCATTCAGGCAATACCAGTTACTTTACTTTTTGTGTTCAGTAGTGGAAAGTTATCCACAAAGTCAAGGACAAAGTACAGGAATTTTTAGAAAATAATAGAAATATAATACAAACAATAGAAAAATCTATTTACTAATAGAAAACAAAAGTAGAAACAATAGAAAAGCAAATATAAATATACACATATATTTTCAAAGCCAGAAGCAGGCAAAGGTACCTTCCTTATAGAAGATGGATAGAGCAGAGTGCATGTTCTGCAGTAGCATCTACTCAGAATATTATCTTTTACATTTATGCTTAAGACATAAAAAGGCAGAAAGGAGGAATCTTTCCTGTTACCCCACTATTTTCACTGAGAGAAAGCAGACAGAATCCATACAGCAGCATCAGCAAGTGCTGGATTTTCTCTTATCCAAGTTTTTCACTGCCCTCAAAGCTATCGCAAGAGTTGTGCATATGCAACACACCTATGCCTTCAGACTACATGAAGAAGGGCAGTTACCTGATAACCTATTTGGTCATTTCTATTTCTGAAATGATAATTGATTACTTTCCTTCTGCCAGATGTTTCAGCACCTTCTTTGGGCTGAAGGGGCAGAAACAGTTGCTGATGAACAGCTGAACTCCTAAACAGTCAGCTGACAGTGGGTAAACACTTCTCCTGGTGCAGCACATCTATTCTAGAGGGTCCCCATTGCCTCTCACCTCCAGGTGGGTCTGCATGCTGAACGAGCTGCTGGCATGCCTGTGAGGCGACAGAAAAAAAAACCTCTGTGAAAATAATAATGAGTTAATTGCACCTGTTGTTGGCTGTGCTTACAGGGCAAAAGAAACAAGCAGTACCTTTTCTCCTTGATTCTTACCTCTACATTACACAACAGATTTATGAAAGTGTTAAGAACAGGTGTCATACTGCACCCACTGAGAAAAATCAGAGATGCAGTTGTTTTTTTTTAGGCCCTAAAATCTGAAATACTTACGGACTCTTTAGTGAACAAGTTGCCTCTCCATTTACTGAAAGATGTATAGTATAAAGCCCTGTCCCTTACAAATTTGAAAGACAAATATCCTATTAAAAAAAACAACAACGTTGGCTTATCCATTGCTCTGTGAGGATTACCGATTGGTACAAAAATTTTTCTTTTCAGTTGCCTAAGTCATGGTGTTTTAATCTTTGAATTCGCTGTGTACACTGCACACTGATTCACCCTATCAAGTGCAAACTGTTTGGTCAAAGAGTATGTAACGTGCTGGATTTTCACATTTATTATGTTCTAGTTGAGGATGTCTTCAACATGAAGGAGTTCTGTGTTCTGCTTACTCTCAGATGCAATATTCTTTCCCTATGAGAGAATTTGTCAACTCTGGAGCTTGATTTCTTTAGACTTCTCTAGCTTTTCAAGCAGATGTACTATCAGTTCTGATCAGAGAGGCGTGCTTCTTTCTGCTCTCTCATTGAAGAAGTCACTAATGCAGCTGACACTTGAAAATCAGGCTTTTTTGACTTTCGATGAGAAAATACTGCAATTAAAAACAACAACAGAAAGCCCTTAGAAGTTTGATAACCAAGGCCAATATTTCAACTTCAAAACAACAAATACCAACACCAACAAAAACTTAGGATAGATTTTCATCTCGTTTCAGAAAGATCAAACTCATATTCTAAATAAACAAATCTTCAGCAGAAGTGACTTGACCTCCCCCTGTTCACAGATCCAGGCTGTATTTGCAAGCCAAACTCAATGTTCAAGCGTCCAAGAAAGGCATGACATCACTATATTTATTCCTACTTTCATTTTTCAGTTACTGGAACTCCTCAGTCAGTAAGTTTGCAGGCAATATAGAACTGTTTTCCATGTGATTAAAGTGAAATAACTGCTGTTTTAGATTACTCTCAATTCTTTATAGGATCTTTCTTATTCAACTGACAAACATGATATCATGTCCTTAATTTGGCCTCGGTTTAAAAACACAAGTTTTTAAACTAATTTCAAGATTTGCTAACACAGTTTCTCAGTAACATTTTACATTTTTTGAACAAGACGACGTTGCGTCAGATATTTAAAACGCAAACCTCACAAAAAGGTAAAGAACAATGTTGAAAATCTTATGAAGGAAAATACTGAAAAAGGAAGATAATTACCACATGATCCTTTAACTCCAGGAATCTTCCTCTTATTTTTTCTGCCCTGAAGTGGGCCATGTTTTGCTGTGAAGAAGAGGACTGTGAGCTCTAGCTTAAGACATCATAGCATCATTGGAAGCGACCTCAATGATTATCTAGATCCAACTCCCCTGCCACAGCGGGGCTGTCAAACACTAAATCAGGCACCAGATCAGGTTGCTCAGTGCCCCATCCAACCTGCGCTTCTCATCCTAATCAGGTCAAGAAAGAAAAACATCACCAGCACACAATAAAATTAGAGTTCTGGCACCCATCAATAAAGAAAAATGGGACCAAAAATGCACCAGACAATGATATCTACAGAAGGACAGTTCACACCAAAAGTCCTAAGTACTGACACATTAATTCCTCAGAACAAGACGACCTATGATCATCTTCATGTAACCTGGAGATATTCTCCTAAAATGCAAGAACAAAGGGAGCACTAGGGAAATCAGGCATGATTGCATTACCCAAAAGAGGACATGCCAAGAATAGCAAAACACATGTTTTTACTAAAAGGTAAGTTCATCATAAGGAGAGGACAAATACTTCTGTCTGTACTGCATTTGTATAACATCTCCTTACCAGCTTGGATGGTTGAAGAGAAATGCCTCTCACAGTAAATACTCACTTGAAAATAGGACCAGCACCGTGAGAGCTGTGTTCTTGGTATGTGTTTTGGCTTGCTTTAAAGTAAAATGAAATAGCATATATTTAGCTTTAAAATGGCACATATTTGGCACAGTTTTGATGAATAGGAGTTTACCATGTGGCTATTACTTTCTACAGAAAATAGACTATTCAAAAGAAATAACAAGAGCAGGATGCTTTCTAATATGTTCCAAAAGTAGAGAAAACAAACACAAACACACAGACAAACAAACAAACAAAGGACTTTGTTCTGCAAACAGTTTCACATGTGAGAAAACAGCACTTTGCTGCCTTCATGCCCATTGTTATTTTTGCAGGGAGGAGGACCGATTCACTTTTGACAAGACTAGGAATAATGCCATCTCAGTAACAGGTAGGCAAATGACTTCCACAGACATAAAGCAATTTGTTTTCTTTTAAAACTACATATTATTAATATCACAGATGGTTGCAAAGATGCATACAGACAAGCATGGAAACATACTTCACTTTTGTGCATTATCTAGCACCACACGATTGTAAAAAATTATGTCAACAAGACAGTCCCACAAATCACGCTTTTGCTGACAGTGATCTTGCAGAGTGCGATTATCAAGAGGTAGACATTGTGAAGTAGGCTAGGGACTAGGTAGGGAAAGGAAGATCTATTTTAAAAAGATTCTTTCCTGCATTGCTTCAGTCAAAATAGCCAGCACTGTTCTGTTTTTGGCCAGCATGTTAATCATGCTGCGCCTTCACCTCCAGCACGTTCCTTATGAACCAGGTTAAAAGGTTATTTGTACCTTCAGCATTCAGACTGAACAATGCAAATCCTCAGCTGGAAAATGCAATTGGAATTGCTGGAGAATAATTACAAAGAGTATAGAAAGCAACAATTGCCAAGAACATATTATGATTTCAAAGTCTAACCAAGCCTCTCCTCCATCAGTAGTGAAAACAAGGAGACAAGAGGAGAATAACAACAGAAGGGATAAAAAAGAGAAGCAGCTGGAAGAAATAAGCAGAAAGCCCCAGAATGGAAACTCTCTTGGCAGGATCTGTGGAAAATAGACCATATCCATAGAGTAATTATATAAAATAATCCATTACCAAATAAAGATTTATATAATACACATATTTAAGCTTTGCTTCTCTGCTCAAGTAAAGAAAAAAACGGACATTTGATTGTTCAGAGAACAGTCCAAATAGGAAGAGTCAATCTAAATTGATTTTAAAATTTTTCTTCGTCTGCATGTGATACACTTGGTCTCTTGATCTTTTGCATATGAAGAAGACTGTCTCACCTAAACTCTCCTTGTTGGGTAGAGTACATGTGGTTTCTTAATGTCTTAGCATTGAGATAATACCAGAAGTGAGACTGGGTAGTGGAAACAAACATGAAACAAAACTAGGAGTATCCCATAAAATAAACAACCCAAAACCAGAGCACTAAAATTTGTTTACAACAAAACCTGACCATAGAAAGTATTCTCATAATTACTCCTCAAGACATTTCAAGATACCTATAGAGCAGAGAAGTAAAACTCTGCCATAAGCCAGATCTCCATAGTTATCTGATGCTAATTCAAAAACTAACTTGCTGTACAAGTATATTATAAAGCAAAATAAGCCACTTTACAACATCTTAATGACAAGTTGTGATGAGATTCTGGCTCCTGTGGGCCAGCCTAAAACAGATCATTTTGCTGAAGAGCTTGTGATTTGTTAATCTTTGCAACTGTTCTTTGTTTTTCATAAATGTTTCAAACACACTTTGCAAATATGTTAGTAAACTTACCTTGGTTGTTTAAGTTTTTCTCACCTTGAAAGTTAGAATAGCATGCAACAATTTTGCAACCGTTAGTTATCTACTAATTTCTAAAAACTGTAGGAAAAAAAAAAGAATGTCTATCTCTAAATATTAAAAGTACAGCAGCAAATAGACACGTTTCATCCACCAGCATCAAGGCATGGCAGCCTAATTTTCACTAAACAAATATGCCCTGAACTGACTAAAGACAGAATTGCATGACTTTGTCACATGGTTGGTAACAACTCTGAGAACTGCAAGATGCAGTCACAGAGGTAAGATGGAAAACTACAAATGATGTTGAAGAGAGAGCCTACTTAGGTAGTATCACAAATACAGATATTCAGATTTTGCAAAGCCAGCCATTAAAACCTACTAAAATTGAAGGCAAAATCAAGCATGACCTGGTGCACCGAAAAGTAAAGGAAAAAGAATCAGTTTCCACCCTTCTATGAAAGTGAGGCTATAGGCTGAAATCTAGAGTGACATCTCTCCTGTGGGCCTTGGGTAACTATTTTTAGTTTGAAAGAACCATACCTAAGTTACTTTTCAGTTTTAAGATATTACAATAGAGATGCATAAGTCACCTTGTCTGTTCAGATGGATGCTACTGCATCAGTTTACTGTTGGTAGTTATCAGAAGTTACAGTAATTAAAAAGGGCGATGAAGACATGACCTTTTATTTTTCAACCTCTCTATGAACTTAAGACTATAACTATTTTGATTACAAAATAATAATATTGGTTTTTTCTTTTCTTTTCTTTCTTTTTTTTTTTTTTTTTTTTTTTTACATCTTTCTATGTTCACTTCAGCTTTTTCCAGAGTAATAGAGATGTAAAAACAGTTTTATGCAGGCTGAAGTTAGCTGCAATCTTGTAAAATAGATTTCTTTGAAGAAAATTCGTTAAAAGCAAATACAACAGCTTGACTTTCAGATCACGTGCAGAGTTACAGGACTGGCATGTAAAGAAAAGAGTCATACTAGATATGGAATTCTCTAGGAAATATGAAATATGGAAACCTGTAACTATGTTTTTGGTCAGTCTCCTGAATGTAACTATTAATCAGATATTCTCCTGCTTCACACCCTGGTTTGTTACACATAGGCAGACTTCCCAACTCAAATAAAAAGCAGGATGTTCAGAGTGTCAACAATGTCAAATAATGTGAAAAAGCAAAGAACTCCAGCAGAGAAAGAGAGAGAGGTGAGCATTAGAAAACTTGGACATTTTTTCTACATTTGGTGGCTATATTTGCAGCTTTATAGGGAGGGCTGGGAAGAGTGGGCTGTCTCTCACTCACCAGGAATGCCATTTCTCTACAAAAGGTCAGAGGAAGGGCTGCTGGCCCACAGTTAAGCATTCTCGCCTTGCCTTCAGGGCAGCACCAATGACAGGTTCAGGAGTGTGCCTGTCTCCAACAAAACAGGTTTATCTATCTAAGCACGTCTTTTTAAATTGGAAAATCCAATGTAATAGCATTTGGAGAAAGGAAACTGGAGGTAACTGAGTCTCTGAAAGCTCCTGAGAGAAAAACACACTAATTTTAAAGGAAATCTATACTTAATACTATAAGCCCATTTCAAATTTACAAAGTGTACGTTTTTAAATTTGTAAATCAGAGAAAAATTGTGGCTTATATGGTTTATAATCACTGTTATGTGCAGTTTTTATACATACATACAGTATAATGTTTAATGTCACAAGATCCTCTTAAAACATGCGGTTGCATAGAAGCTCTCTTACTGCCTAATTCCCTGAATGGGCCTGGTGGTTCCTTTACAACAAGATTGCATTATGATACAGCAGCATGGAAGTGCTGGTGTCTCAAATCATTTGTTATTATTTTAAATCTAGAAGGACAAAAGAATGTCATTTCTAAAGGAGCAGAAGTGACAAAAGAAACAAATAGTAAAAGACACAAATGTTTTTGAAATATAGCCAGGGTACAAACTTTTCTCTACATATAAAATAAGAAACTGCTTCATCATGTCTCCATTAGAGCTTCTTTGTCTCAGCTACCGTATATTCATGCTGGTAAGGGATTGTGTTCTGTGCATTATGGTTGGTTAACTATTTCTCAAAAGTTAATCCCCTTTGAAATTTATTAAGTAGTAAAACTAAAATTCTATTAACCTTAATGGGATTTACACAAGGGAATTCACACATAACATGGATGCAACAGTAATGCTTAATACTGTTGCCAGGAAAAGAAGACAAGCTTAGCGCAGCTAAAGCCATCGCGTTTTCTATTTATGTAGTCCTTCACAAGGGTAATCCTCTGAGTATTAAGGAGAGAAGAAAATGCACCAGACTGGTTAGTATTTAAGCTTCTCAGATGCCAAGTGAGATAGCTTCACTTCCCAGTAAAGGGTGGTCTTATTGCTGTGGGACTAATAAACATTGGTAGAAAGATGGACAGGCATAATCTTTGGTTTTCTTACGAGTTTTGAAAGTGCTATTGCTCACATTTTCTACCGTATAATGCTGTATATGTATACACATAATTACATACATACATTACTATTGGAATACATTCCCTGTAATATAATATATATGCAATTTAATGAATACAAATACATATTCTCCTTGTACAAGCCATTCCTCAAAAACAAACTGAAATAAAACTCCTCAGATTTTTCTCCAGAGATCATCCATCTCTATGGTTTCCAGCATAAAATTAAATGTTCTGTTGCCTCTAAATCATCTAGTTAATGTGTCAGAGATAGCTGACCTCATTTGGGAATGCTGAGTGAGCTCTGAGTATGCGTTTCTGAATTCAGTGGTCCTTTTCCAAGAAGAAATTTATTCAGTGTATAGTTCCAAAGTGCAAGACTACTGAAGAGCTGAGATTTCAATAGGAGGCAGCTAGGAAGCCCTGAGTTTCAAAGAGGATCACTTCAAGGTAGGAACATCACAGTGTGGGCTGCACAGAAAAGCACAGGGACCCTAACATTTTGGGCCCTCACCTTGTGCTAAGGAGGAGAGGCATTTGCAACAGCCTCTCCCAACTGGGAGAAGTGACAGCAGAATCTGGAGAACATTTTGGCCCTCACAATTGCAACTGCAGAACTCTATCTGCTTTCAAGCTTTGTGGAATCAAGCACAGCATCTGTAGCAAGCACTTAAATCTGCTGAGGATGGCCATCATTTAGAAGAAACCTCCACCTTTGTGGTGGCTTCATGGGTTCCAGTTGGCATGTTGGACATGCTTAGGTCACCTAGGTGATGGAAAAGTGGAATTATTCCTAATGTGGTTATCTTGATACAAAAGCCACTGAAATTGTGCTGCAATACAAAGTAGCTCATACTTGAAGAATAAACCATATTGTAACATGCCTGGATGTACTGACAACTTGCAATCTAAAATGATGAAAAAGAATGACTTCCTTATTTATTCTGCCTATCTTTTATTATGAATTAAATATTCAGAAATTAAAATCTTTCTCATGGTGTTAGCATTTTGCCCTTCTCTGACAATGCAATCCTAATATACTCACACTAACATAAAGCTTTCTAATTTGGACTTAAAGCTAAAAGACTGTTTTGTTATTCTACTCATGTCATTCTGCTCAGAACTGTTTTGAAGAAAGCCATTTTAAAGCCAGTAAAGATGATTTGCTCTCTGAGAAGCATAATCTGCTGTGGCAACATTCTGCATTAGGTAAGATAAACTACGTAAAAATCTGAAAATGAAATTAGACATTGCAGAGATGAATTTAAGGGTAACTAACTTCTGAACATAGAGATAATTTAATTTTGGTCTTACAGTAAGCTTTCTCATACATAGACTTAAAGCCAAGCTACATACTGTGAATCTAAGCCTGGATCCTTTCTTACTGGTGGGTAGAGGGTTCATTTGTGATTAGACTGAATAGGCACCCAAACCTTTATTTGAAAAAAACACCTAATCCAGCATGATATAGAGCAGATATTTTTAATAAGCCCACTGAAAGTAATGGATACTTTTCTCAACATTTAAAACCACAGGACCAGGCTCATAGCAGCTTGTCAGTGGGGACCTGCTGCCTGTCAGCACAGCAGCATGCCAACACAAACTGCACCAGAGATAGGATTGGGTATGAACCCACTAACGGTTTTGGTGCTATCTCTCAATGTAGACCATGGCAGCCTCTCAGCAGAGCAGAATGCATTTGCTGATGTCTTAAACTGGATGGACAGGGCAAATGCCTGTGCAGTGAATAAGGTTTCAATTCACAGATGCTCTGACAGATGAGCATCCTTATTCCTACCAGCCTTTTACCAAACTTTGATCCCAACTGGACATGCACACTGAGTTTACAGTTGCAAAACTCTCCAACCAGAGATTAGAAAATGTCCTTCTGATATGAGCTGCATACCTATCCAGTTAGGAAGTGAAGAGTAGTCATCCCACAGACCTTTCTATTGAACCCTCTATCACACAGGAGACTTACGAACACTTAAGCCACAGCTCCTTGTCGTGCACTGAACCTCATTCCAAGATCACCTAACAAGCACAGCATAGCTCATCTTGTATTTCCATTTTTCTGTGGTGGTATTGAGGGATATTTTACATTCAAATGCTATCTGCTCTGCATTAACAAGAAGAATCATTCAGTACGTTGTTATATATTTTCAGCGGCCCTTGCGTTGTTTTCACCCTGTGTGAATGTTCTTAAGGGGAAATATACCACTAGAAAAAACATGTATGAAAGGAAAAATTAGTTATACTGAGTTCCTTCTCCCTTCCTAGTCATATATCTGTCTTTATGCTTTCTGCAAAATAACCACATGGCCAATAGACCACATGAGGAAAAACAATAAATTTAGAAGGTTTATTTCTTTCCAAAAAAAAAAAAAAAAAGTGCAGCAAACAGAATACACCATAATTCTTTCCTAATATTCTAAATTCTTTACCATCCCCTATCGTATTTGGTAAGAACACAGTGGCTGCTCCTGTACCTCCTTGCTAATTTATCATGCTACACCATGCTCCAGGACCAAGCTTCCCAGCTTGTCCAGATAAAGCATCAATCTGTATCAACACATGCCCAGTCTTAATTCTGTGCCATGAAAACCCTCAAAACAGGGAATGAAGGTGTGAACAAGTTGATTCACGTGGATGTAGGAATTCAGAAGTCCAGTCATATGGACAAGCAAAACTGTAGGCTGGCTGCCCAAGAACAGTTTATTTTCTGCGTTATTTTCCAATTCCCCAGTCATCTTTATATATATATGTATATATATATTTAATATATATCTGCATATGCAAACATCTGCATATATATACACACATATACATACATAAGCATATATATAATCTTTTCATGTTTGTACCTACATTATCCTCAAATCAACAATTAAATAATTATAAGCTTCACTTATTACCTAAAATATTAGTTATAAGTTTTGATAGATTTAATTACATCTCTTTTTAAATAAATTCATGAAAGTATTTTTATATATCATTGCTATTAATCTTAGTTGAATATTCAGCCTTAATTGAATTAATATTTAACAGACTTCTGCAATCTGTCCAAGTATTTTTGTGCAGACCAATTTCTTTCTGCCGCAGCAGTTGAAGCAGGCATTTCTTGAAGTTTGAGAAACTGACAAAATTACACAACAGAATATTAGATCACATCCTTATAAAACACACTTGAAACATGCAAAGATACCCACATATCTGGGAAGTTCTTAGTGTTAATATCTCTATCTTGCAAATAATCCTTATTCAATCTTTAGTCAAAGTCCAATCATTCAACAAAGCTTATAATGTTCTCAAAAATCATTGTTTTCTTTCAGAGAAAGTGGATGAGGAATCAGGTGAAGAAACAGAAATGCTGAAATAAAGACACTAAACCAATAATTTTAGAAATAATACATACCACTCAAATAAATCCCTTTGCATTTTTTTCTATTTTGCCAACACCTATTTTTCAATAATTTTTCAATTATATATATATATATATATTTATATCTAGGAATAAAAAATTTATCATCAGACAAAAGCCAATATATTGCAGGCCACAGAAACATCTTTTGTCCTGTAATGACTTATTATTTTATCAGTGTGTGAATATTGGAAAAACAACACTTCAATTTTCTGTCAATATGGGTTTCCATCAGGACCACAAACTGATTTATGTCCAGTTTGCTTAAGCATTCTCCGACTTAATTCCATCAAGTGTACGTCCCCATAATGGTGCCTTGTAGACACTGCCTTCCTTACAGGCAAATTTGGGGTTCCCCTCATTCACATCACACCAAATGCCTGCAGAAGACTGAAGCAGCACAG
Source organism: Phasianus colchicus (assembly GCF_987193195.1). Taxonomy (NCBI): domain Eukaryota; kingdom Metazoa; phylum Chordata; class Aves; order Galliformes; family Phasianidae; genus Phasianus; species Phasianus colchicus. Next base: position 8,298,411 of record NC_143439.1, on the reverse strand, counting down.
CTACGTCTCTTAGCTGTTGCAGCTCTCTCTCTGCTTAAGCCCTGAGTCAACAGTCCCAAAACTTCTAGTCCCAAAGACTTCGACAAACGACTTCGAAGCCTCATCCAAAAGAGCTGTCTTGCTGCCATATTTCAGAGCTCTACCCTGCTCACAGTAGTCACTGAATCTTCGCAATAAAACCTCCTAATGCCCATATGCGGCAAGCATTTGCTGTTTACATAGCCATTAGCCAATCTTTCCAGAAGATTTCTTTCTAGTATGCCATTTTTTTACTCAGGTTACAAGGGCAAAAAACAGAGGCCTGCAGTAATATGTTTTAATAGGCAAAAACTCAAACATGAAGTCACAGCCACAATTTTTTTCAGATGTGTTTTCACTGTAGTCATAGGGCAACAGAAAAAGCCATCTTTTTCTGGTTTCGTGGTAAGAATTAGTTTAGATTTTCTTTTTCTCAGGCTGATTTCTACATTGAAAGCAAGATTTAATCAAGAATTACATAGTCAATACTGCTTTGCAGAGCTTTGGTTGACTGATTCAGACTTCCTTTAGTCACATGACAAATCAGTGGAATAAAGGATGAACCATGTCCCTATCCAATCCCCCCATGCACTGTGGTGTTCACTTCAGCCTTAGCAAAACTGCTATTTAAGAACAGACTAGAAAAAAAAAAAAAAGGTCAGAGCCTATAGCAACCAAATGAATCAAAGAAATATGCAAATCTTTCCTTGTTCCATATTCTTCTCAGCCTGCCACTACAATTATTAAATTACAGGGTATTAACAGAAACTAAATAAAGCACTCTGAAAAGATTAATTCTGAAGATGCAAAATTCAAATGCCAGATAGAGAGCATGCAATTAGGTTCTTAAATAATTCTTACCACATTTCATGCTAATATTAGTACTTCCAAAAAACAATAGGAAACTGCAATATTCCCAGAGACACTCCACTGGAACAGCACAGCGAGGCACAGAGAATGAATCTTGGTGAATTTTTATCTTTTGATGTTATATACAAATACGTTTATCTCCAGCTACAATAGTAAAAATCATTTTTGCTCTCTAGACAGAATTAATATTTATATGATGATACTGAGAAAAAAAATGTGGTTTTGTTTTCTGAACCAATGCAATAGCAAAGATGAAGCTGTTCTGCTCAGATTTTTTGGAGAGCTCAAATTAGCACAAACTTTTACTTAATTGGGCTCTTCAAGTAAGTACGCAGCAATGAGCATTAGTCTCTCCTCATTGCTTTTTAAAACCTTTATGTCTACCCAGGTCCCATAGCTTTACAGATTTTAATGGTCTTAATGAAGAAAAACAGCATTGTTATTCAATTTGAGTCAAGCAGATCTCCATTCAGAATGACAATGTCTCCATTCACAATGCTATTGTTAGAAGTTGTACCATCATTTTTATTTTAAACCTTGTTATCCAAGAGTTTTTAACTTGCCAGTAATTCTTCTTCCTTGAATCTAAGGCAAATAAAGTTGATTGGCTGGATGGTCAGTCAGTCAGTCAGTCAATCTGTCTGTTATCTACACAAACATTCTACACTCCTGGCAACACACATTGCTGACTGGCATAATAAACCATTCAACGAGGTATACCAGAGTATTACTTCATACAGCTTAAAATGACTGCTTTTTTTTAAAAGTGAAGCTTGGCAAATAATTTATCTAGTCAAATTCACTTTGTGCTCCTATGACAAATAACCTCATTGAATATTGGGTTGAATATGCAGGACTAAGGTTTAAATACTGGCTGCCGATTGCTCATGGCTTTTTGCATGCACTAAATCTCCAGGACAAGATCTCACACAGAATAGGTAGATATAACAAAGTTGTCATGAGCTAAGAGGACAGAGGACTATTTTTTTTTTTTTTTTTTTTTAACTTAAAGATAAACGTACAAAGGGCTAAATCTTCATGTTGAGATTGACATGCTTGACCAAGGAAGTTAATGTTAAGCTGGTCTCCTCGTTTTTGCTGAGTGAAAGCCATAGCATTTCAGGAGGAAGTGCAGGAACCAAGTAATATCTCTTACAGATGATCTTTCTTTTGAGGAAGCTCTTGCAAGTAGCCACAGGAAACAAACTTTTTACTCTAGCAGGTCTGTGCACCCTCTCCGTAGACATAAATAGGCTATTCTCCTCTTTTCATGTTAGAATTGCACTGCCCTCAAAGACAGGGGATCCTCTGTGATTGCAGATGCCTGATTAATTCCCCCAAAAGACATCAGCACATCTACAATATAGCTCAGCTTCCCACACTCCCACAGGATTTAGTTCAGCTAACCCAAACAGCCCATCTGCCTTTCATGTGATTGGAATGCAAAGATCTCTTTACTTTCACAAATCTGATCTCTCTGTTGTTGCTCCTACATACTAATGGTGCTAGAACAGCTGCCTTGGATTTAAATCTCTTTTTCTTCCATGCACTCTAATGTAAATACAAAAGTGATTTTCTACTTTCTAAGTGATGTGATCTGAACCAGGAGTTGGACATAACCTGGAGTCAGCACGACAAAAAAATACTTGCTGTATGGTACAGAGTTTGCAGTAACATACACAAAGAACTGTCTGGAGCAACAATGAAATCTGAGTGTTAGCTGAGAATCCTTAGCCATGCAAGTTTCAGATGAGGAATCATCATGTTGAGAATAAAATTATTGCTTTATAAAAGCTGGACCAACTGCTTGGAAAAATTGGAAGGTGAGAGGAACAGATGGTTCACTCTCAAATCAGGGAAGACTGAAGAGAGATAGTAAGACTTAGAGCAAGCAAAAAAATTCATATCTGAACACTCCTTCCCTTTTCTTCTTTTCCTTCCCCTCTTCTCTCCAAGGAACTAAGTAATGTATCACTGTAAAAGTAACTGAAAGAGTATCAGGAACTGGAGAAAAAGTTCGTAGCCCTTGAAAATCTGCATTCATGGAGCCATGCTTGAGTGAAAAGTGAGTGAAAATCAATCTGTGGAAGGAAATAATTACACATCAATTAAGGCTCAATCCCTGCTGTGGACCTAACATCAAAGGTCAAAACAGATACAGATTTATGTATTCTCCATTTAAGATGCACATGACATTGAGGTTTAAATAATCTCTTCCCTGAGAAGCATTCTAAATACCAGATACATCAGCTGTTGCACAACATAATGGTTCAGTACACATAGCTGTGTGCAAATTTCTATGAAGATGGCTGATTTAATTTTCTAATCGGAAACTTTTAATACTTTTTCTTGCTCTAAAAGGTTACCATTATAAGACCACCAATGCAAAAGTGATAGTTTCCTGTTTACTAGCTGGCAGTATTGTCAGAATATACCTTGAGCTTACTAGCTATGTCACCATCTGTTTGGCTACTTACAGGTCCTGTTAAGTTAGAAGATAGACCCAAACCGAGTTGGGGAAAACCATATCTGCTTCCAGATATCAAGCTGGTATTTCCTGGAAAGATAATGTCTCACCTGTTCACAGTAGTCCTTGGAGCTTCCAAGAGGGCTTACAGACACCATTTTCAGGATAACCAAAAGAAAACAGGCTAGCAAATATTAAAACTTTGTCACTACATTACTGTAGCATGTTAGTCAAGACAGTTAATATTTTTTATTAAATATGGTACTTGCTAGAGACTATTCAAGGGAACAAATGCAATACAGGAATAAGTCCAGCAGCAATGGCTCTAGGGGAAAAAAATCCTCAAATAAATGAAATTCTATTTTCTTAATATTTTGACTAGAAACTCGCTAATGCTTAGCACATTCTTATACTATGGACAGTGTCTTATTAACCTGTATGCCTATTAATCCCAGGGCCTGGCTTTATGTGATGTAGCAATGAAAATAACTGCAGGTGTGCAGCTTCCTATCTTTCTATGGACAATTTGTCACATGCACCAGGTATTACTGAGATATCATCAGGAACTCAACCAATCAGAACACTAAGATCACTGGTTCAAGTTTCATGCTTCAAATAAAACCCTCTGAAATGTCCTTCCTGTTAATTAAGGAGTTTGCTAAGCAACAGCTTCAGCATTTCTTTTTGTGATTGAAAGCCTGATAATAGCTACAAACACTAGAAACTGGGATGTAGAAGATATTCAGCAAACGAATTCCTTTTGTGTTCAAAATCTTCATTGGCATAAAGTAAAACAGACAAAAGTAATGCTTTGCCTATAGGATTTAAAAGCAAACAACTAGATATTTTAGCAGGATTACAGTGTGTAGTCTTCACTTATTTCAAATACAAGTTATTCACTAAATATTTTGTATATTTTTAAACAACTTAATTATCAAACATTACAGGAAAACAACATAAACATTTATGAAAAGTGGTACAATAAACAGAGAAGGCAAAAAGAATATAAATGTGTAATAACAAACAGTAAATATATTTCAAGAGCCAAGGAAGTCAGATTTAAAGAATTTCTAGTTTCATGAAATATAACTGACTTAAAGGATTTTAGAAATCCTGCCAATGGATTTCACATTCTAAAAGACTGCAAGCATGAATCACAGATTTAACTACTGAATTTCTTTGACTTTACACATAAAGCTATATTTGTCTTCAATTAATTAAAAGACTGTTTTAAAAAACAAAAAGCCTCTCAGGCACGTCATACAAGACTCCCTTTGTTAACACTGCAGGAAAATAACAAGATATCTCCCTATGCATATATGGGAAGGGGAAACAGTAATTGTAAATAGAAAATAAGATCTATTATTCAGATTCACCATTCTGAATATCATGGTCTTCATCTGTAACATTACAGTTTTGTTTTCTAATGGATTTGATTTTAGGATTGTTCTTACATAATTCCCAAAAGAATGTGAACTACAGGTTGTTGGGTTTTTTTGTTTGTTTGCTTTTTGCTGTGGAATTCCAAAGCTTTGAATTCACTAAAATTGTAAGTCTGTGTATATTTGCTGTACATGTAATACAGTTCACTTGTCTCTTTGAGGCAATTATGGTCCTCTGAAATCAAAGTTGCAATAATGCAACCATGGAAGTCAAATCTAAGTGTCTTTTACAATTTCTTCTGCTGTCTACCTTGGACAGGGAAAAATGTTAGCAAATCAGTTGAACCATTGATTGTTAACCTATGCCATTAATTGCCAAAATTTTGACTTAAAATTTCCTTTCACATGTATTCTTTTAGCACAGAGACTAAAGTATAAGACGATCTTCCTATTCTACCCATTCTTCATGAAGAATTGCATGCATTCTATTATTTTATATGAGTAATGAAACCATCATTCAAGTGGACTCTCAAAGTGTAGGTAAGATATATGATAAAACATACATATTTTTAATGCATTGGGCAAGTCCTTCCTGTTTGGGAAATGAACTTAAAGCTATATTTCTGAAACTGAAACTACCTATCATGGTTTATTTTCAAGCAAAAATTATTTTCACTAATTTTTTATAGGACAGATTTCTGCATCTAACTGTTGGGACACAGAATATCTCCAGAGCATTTGCAGAGTTGGACTTATTGTTCTGCCACAAAATCATCAGCAATTTTTCGGAGAAATTTGAATTCCTAGTTTAAGAGTAGAATTCTAGTTAGGTTCACACTGGAATTATTTATGATCTTTTTATAAGATCCTCGCAGTCATTTAGGACACCTTTGGGTTTATAAACTCTCTAACAAAGGCTAACTTGATTCTGTATTCTAATTAAGACTCACGTTCTTAGCCTACTAAGACACATGAGTAAAACAAACTCCATCTAATAATATAACTGCAAAGAAATATTTTTTTTATGATACTATCCTCATTTTAATTCCTTAGAAAGAATTATATCTTGTGTCATGATAAGCAGCTAATGACAATCCAGATAAATAGTATTTAATATAAGACCAAATATTTTTGGCTGCTGTCTTTGATATTTTCAAAATTTACGTTGGTTCACAATGAAAGTGACAGGGTGATTAAATTTTTTTCTCTTCTATTTTGAAAGGTTTGAAATTTGTATTTCAAATACACTGAGGGAAATTTGAAACTAACAAGAATCATTGAAAAATACTGACATCTTTTACTCAGAAAGTACAGAAAGAAAGAAAGGATGATGACTAAAATAAAAATGTTTCCCAAATCCATTTCTGCTCCTTGTCTATTATTCAGTGCAATAAACATTAATAGTTATATATCTACAATGATATTTGTTTATATGTGTACATATTCAATTCTACCTCACATAATAAAATTACTTGTAAAACTTGTTTTTAACAGACACATTATATTGCACTTGTATTCAAAACCTGAAAGAGAAGTGCTGTACTAAAATCAGTCCTCAGAATCTACAGTGAATTATGCCTTACATTTGTGAAATATCAGTTTAATTCCGTAGATGCAGAACAGTTTAGAAATTATCCTGTATCTGCATTTCATGGATTCTGGATAATCCCATCATACTTCAAAATGGTTCAAGCTTGACTTTGTGAATAATTTGAGTACCTTGTAGATTTTTCTGTAATTCTATCTCGGGCTTCTCTCCGTATCTTTTAAGCAGACTTTCCGATGACCATAATGCAAAGCCTATTTGAAAGTCAATATGCAGTCGTCACATGCTGTTGTTTGTGTTTCAGAGGGTCTACTTAATCAAATCAGGAAACAGAAATAGAACCTTGAGATTTAATTGATTAGTCACAAACATGCATATAGGTCAAATAGATTTTAAACTCTGACTCTGAAATGCAATAGATGAAATTTTTGAAAACTGAAACCACTCCTAGAACCTCTTAAAAACAAAATTACACCAGAGTTGGCTTTTTTAAAGTTACTAGATGTATTTCATTATTAAATGATCAACAATCCAAATGCCACATTAAAAATACAGATTCGTATATAAAATGGGCTGGAAAGGATCTGATATCTCTCTTTTGCCTTCTTCTAAAGAAATTTCAAATAATCTATTTTTTCATGTCATAAAATAAAATTCTTCTTTTCTGAGGAGTCAAGCTGTTATTTTCAGGATTTTTAAAGAATTTTTAGGCTGAATTTTACTTCAGATTCTTTTGATAACTAACAGAGCTAAATAAGATTTGCTATAATGTGAAACGCCATGCAGCAAAAAAGCTACAATTATCTCCTTGAATGAGACAAGAAGCCACCACATTATGTAAAGCTTCTACAGAACCTTATGTTGATGAGTAGCTTTCCTGTCCTATTAAATACCCTATAAGTATTTGCAAAATAAAGGCATTGCAGTATAGCGCTTGATCTTTCATTTGTGAGGCCAAGGGCTGAATTCCCATATGGCTTTTACAGACAGCTTTACAATCCCCCAAACTATAGCAACACACATACTGCCAGACTAAGGCAATGGAAGAAGCAGCTTTGCAGAAATGCAAGCAAAAAATATAAACATATAGTAGACATTGCTAGCCTAGCCCACTGGGCATATATTGTTGGTCACAGCATGGATCTAACACTGTGGGGAATGTTTACAGCATGGGATATGGGGAACTATATTCACAAACAATCGTGAGAACAGTGTATTCATTCTTATGTGAAATGTATTGAAAATTGACCCTGTTGGGATGTAAATGAGGAACTGGATTGTTGTGGAAATTCTACTTGTTCATGTGCTTTTTAGATGTTGAATTTTCTTTTAAAGTGATCAAAAGTTTCTTTGAGTCACAACAGTCAAAGATGGCAAAGACCACATATTGCTCTAATTCTGTTCTTCATGACATCTTGCAGAGATTAATGCTAGAAAGATATTAATAGAACTTTTTGTTCCTTTACCCCAAACTGACACCATATGAAAAGCTTGCCATGATAGCTTTGCAGTATCATCTCTCTTTATTTTCGAAGCTATGCCATGTAAATTAAACTGGGAAAATCACATCAAAGCTAAAAGAAAGAGCCAATATGCACTACATACAGACATTTAAACACCTGCCATATCCTCCCCTTGCTCAGGTAGTAGAATAATCATTCTACCCTCTGAAGCATGAGTGCTTCAGCCTTCCATTTTGCCTTCCTTCCTCCCTGTTTCTTTCTGTCCCATGGAACTGCTGAGTCCACATTTGCAAAGATTCTTCTGAAGTACAGGACACAATATTATAGCACTTCCAATTGGTAGGATATGGTATTTTCAGGGCCTTCTTATCATATCTGTCTAGCAGTGAAAGGAGTTGACAGATCTGAACATTGCCAGGAAAGCATCCCTAGCAGAGACTCCTTACACTCGTAACAATACTAGCAATGACTAAACAAGCTGCTCTGGGCATACATGAGAATGTGGTATGGAAGGGACTGATCTGAACTACCACTGAAGGGTCCCATTTACTCCTTGAGACTGTGGAGGTAAACACTAAGTTTCTAAATCAGCTTTTCAAGGAAAAGGCTTTCTTCAAAAACCCTTTACAATCTTATTGAGCCACTGAAATCATCCACACTAAGCCCACTGGTATGCTATCAATGTTGGTATTTTAAAGTTATATTCAAGAAAGCACAGTAGTGTTAATTTTTTTATGGTATTGCTTCCTTACTGCAATAAAACATTGAAAAAAAATTTTACTTCATTAAAAATAAACAACCAAGCAAACATACAAACAAAAACAATGCAACAACCACCATGCTGTCTTTGTTTCATAGAGGAATAAGACTTTTGTAACAGATAAAGTAAAAAAAAACCTGTCCTTCCTTTAAAGGAAATGTTGTACCAGAGGCCTCAAAGAGAAAAGCTGACTATGTCACCATTAACAGTATAACACTGCTTAGTATTTAGTTCAAATTGTTCACAAAGCAAAATGAAAGTAACGCTCAATCATCCATACCATTATTTAAATAAGGAGCTTCTTTCCACCTAAAAGCAATTCAGAAAAGTGAGTTTGAAATATTATCCTATTCTCATATATTGAAATTGGGATATATGGAAAGCTGAAATGCTTGAAAAACTTACTGCAGTGACAAAATTGAATTTGAATTAAACCTTGATGCCGTGACTTTTTAATCAGTGAAGCAATCTGAATACAAAAGCTGGCAAATAAATTGAGTGGGAAGATGCATTTTTATATAGTTATTTTTCCAAGGGGAAATGAGTATTATCTTCCATTTTCCACTTAAAAAATACAGTAAAGATTACTCATCCTTAAAAGAGATGTTAGCACACTACTTACTGGAAATGTAGGAGCAATAGTAGTTGATATAAGTGCAGAAGTGTTACAAAAACATGCCTTGTATATCTATGATATGAACAAAACTATTGCATTTCAAAAAGTGTTTAAAAGCTTAATTTCTGCTTATTTAAGCATATGTAGAATTTTTATACTTAGATTAGAAATTCACAGTACACTGCACTAGAATCTGCAATTTACATACATAGTGTAAATATATGCCTATGGGAACTTCTATATTTGAATTTAATACAATCACAGTTCAGGGATTATTTCTCTCAGATTAGATTTTATCCAGAGAGCAAAAGCCCTGCGTACAGATGAGTTGGGAAGTGGGTGAAGTGGTGAAGTTCACTGCTTCTCAGTAACCTGCCAAGAGCATGACGTATCTCAGAGAACACGGAAACAGACGCAGTAACTAAAAGGGGTGTATGAATCTTACAGTTTTTATAAGCATTAATGGTAAAAAACAATAAATTTGAAGTGCTATCCAGAACTAAAACACTTAATGGTAGAGGAGTCTCTGAGATGCAGAAAGTCTCCCCTCAATAAACTAATCTCTTCTCAAGGCAGCTACTGCATCTCTCTTGCCAACCAGTTTAATAACTGCTGTAATTCAAGAAGATGCAATACACTGATCATGGAGTAAAAAAACCCTGCAGAGGTAGATCTTACCATATAGATCATAATCTCACTCAAAGATCTATTTTTGTCTCTTCTACTATTCTCGTCTGCATTACAATCAAAATCTGAAAAAAACCAATATGCTACCAAGGAACTGAATGAGTGCTTCAAAAAAGAAGTCATTATCTAGAATACTGACTAACATGAGAACATTTAAATACTTTAGGTCATGACAGACTTTGATAATCTCACACAAACGGCATCTGTCTCCAAGTGTAAACCAGCTTTTCTGTATTAAAAATCAATTAATTTATGCCCATTTACAGCAGACAGGGATAGGGCTCAAAGAAAGTATAATTTAGCATTTTTCAATGCCAGTTCAAGTGTTAATGAAACTACAGAAATGGGAAAAGCTTTTGTAGGTTTGCCTTAAAAATACTTGTAAAGGTTAAAAAAAAAAAAAACCTTCTATATTTCATTCTCAATCAAATCCTTATAGTTATCAGAGTCATGAATTATTACTTATGAAAACACAGACAGAAATACAGATAGAAAATCAGAGTTAGTTTAGTTAGTCCTACCAGTTGAAGTTTGAGACACTAAAAGTTTTTTTAGTTATAATATTGTTGGTTTGCTTTGTTTTGAATTACAATTTTTTCACAGCAGTTGCAATAGAGAACCTTATGATAAATGACAGGAGAAAGACACCGTCTTATTAAAACATCAAGGATGAGCACAACTGTTTTAATTCCAACCCGATGCTCCTTTTCCAGTGCAAAAACACTGAACTTTGTCTGGTCAAGGGGTGGCTCACATTCTTCTCCTTCTGCACTTATTTCTTCTCTCCACCTATTTTCTGATTTACATACACATTTTGAAAATAAACTGTGCTTGCAGAGCTGGACACTTTTCCTGTCAGAGCTCTTAAATTCCACTTATCTGTGTAAGATACAGAGTGCTGTCTTGGGGCCTAGCAATGGGCAGAACCTAAATATACCATGGGGAATTCCCATAAATGCACAGGAAGAACCAACAAGATCCTTTCCTTCGGTTTCTAACATACAGCTTGGCTTCTATTACGTATAAAAATAAGGGGAAAGGCCTGAAGAAGTATGAAACATGGATATTTACTATTTAGAACTTTAGTCTGATAATTTCTCTGGCTCCAAGTTTGTTATGAAGCAAACTCTCCTTACTCCAAGATTAAGGAACCAAAAATAAACAGCCTGCTATATAACTCTTAGTTCTGTGGGGGTTTTTAATTGTGAGGTTTGTTTTTTTCCACTTTTGCTGTCCTCTTTTTCACAAAATTCCTCATTGCAGTCATTGACCCTTTCTTGCTCTGAGGCACTCTAAGTACACCTGTTTAGACTTTTCAGTGCACTGTAGCCCTACCATTAGCACAGCCCAGAGAGGTACATTCTAATATTTTCATCTCCATCATCTACACAGGTGTTGTGGATTCTTTCTGTGCATCTAGATTCATTTACTTGTGAATGTCTGCCTGCTTTATTTGCCTTCAAAGGCAAAAGTGGCAGAAAATCAGCTTTGGCCTGAATTTAAACTTTCAAAAATATGACAACTGAACATTCTTTTTATAACAGTGATACACAGAAAAAAAAAAATGTTGCAAATTAAGTGTTATGCTTCGTTGCTTACTCAGCAGATTTTGTGTTGCAAACTGAAAATCAGGGATTTTACTCGGTGATGCAGAAGGTACAACACTATCATGCCTTTCACTATGTTCATAACCTTCTGAGAGGGTGAAATTTTTACCTGATCTCTTGGATCCATCTCTTCCATCCATGAGAGGATGCAGCCATGGTAGTGGCACTGTAATTACATTCTTCACTTTTGCACCAAGAGGAGGAAACATTGTGAAAGCCATTTCAACTGCTTGATGCTTTTTGATGTTTCTTACAGCAGTAGCAGAAGCTGCAGAAGAGAAAAAGGATAACAATCAACATATTTTCCCGGATACTTATATGCAATTGGCACCCACAATAATAACATCTATGATATATTTATTTTTATTACTTTGAACATATCAGCATGAAACTATGGACTTCCGCAAGGCAAAAAGGTTGAGATGTATGCAGATTTATTGGTTGTGCAGCTACAGGATATGAGTAAAAGCCAGGAGAAAGATGCCAGTTTGGAAAAATACAATTAACTATTGTTCTAATCCATCAACTACTGTAATACATAGATATATTCTATGACACTAACTAAACAAATGGCTCTGAGTAGACCCCAGCGATAAGCATAACAAAAATTCTCACAGGCATGTAAAGCTTAATGGAAGATGTTTATTGATCACAAACTGTAGCACATCTTAAGTTAGACCAGAAAATTACACGGCAAAAAGCAATACTTACTAATGGTACCCTAGTAAAAAACAGAAAGAAAGAGGATTTCAGAGATTCTTATCTCTGTTTTGACATAGATCTTCAACAACAATTGATTATAATACGTTTGAAAAAGTGGAAGAATTCTGACTTGAAAAGGTTCAATCCTACAAGTGTGTCTTGTGCGTGTACCAAACACTGCATTCAGGAGATATGAGTCCTCATGAGATAAAGGAGCTCATATATGGAGAGCTCACTTTCTTGGAAACTGTAGCCTGGTTCCTGGCTGCAGAAACAGCTAAAACAATGCAGATTTCTGAATATTATATATATATATATATATATATATATTTTTTTTTTTTGTAGCAGCAATTAGAATAGCCTCTTTAGAAGCTTGTTTGACTATGGAGAAGAAGTTAGTTTTCTTTCTGGTTAACACCAAATGCAACTTATTTCCAGGATGCAGATACTGATGCTCACAGTTAGATTACCTGTCATATCCTTCAGAAAAGTGCAATGAGCCAAATGTCTCACAGTATGGTATTGTTAACAGTCCTGGTAATTTACCATTTGGGTCATATCTGAAACTCCATCTGTACATGAAGGGATCTGTATTACAATAAATTTCAAGGCCAACTCAGCAGTGAACTTTCCGTGTTTTTCTGTTACAGTTCAATAAAATCACTTTGTGTTACATTCATTTCCATGTAAAATAAAGTGATTGTCACATTTTTTTGTCATACCATTTTTATTTAACACCTTTTTTCTATATCCATTAGTTTAAAAAGTTATAACAAGGCAAATCATTTATCAAAATGAAAAATGCTGTACTCCTTGAGCAAGGAAAAGGGGAGTCTAAATAGAATGTCCCTGCTCTTAAATTAATGGAACTATTTTACATTTATTATTTTCTCTTAAGGAGTTATGTAAGCACTCCAAGATCATTAATGAAGAAGTACAGAATCACAGTTTACAGTTGAAGGGCAAAACTGCTAAAAAAGCATTTCAGAGTTATGTCATCGAGTGATATAGTGTAGAAAAATAAATGCAAGGATCATTGATCTATGGTATCATAATTAAACATCCAGAACTCATGACAAGGAGAAAGGATGGTAAAGTTCATTAAAACTTGGCTTGAACATAAGCTGCAGGACTAATCAAGCAGATATACTAGGGAAGGTTCAGGTTTATAATCAAGTAGACCTTTCCTGATGATTAACAGCATCTTAAAACTAGATTTTCTGTTATCATTCTGGTTTTAAATAAGATTATTTGTTTTTTGTTTATAAAGATCATTCGTCTGTGTCAGATGAACCAATCAATTCACCTGTTGGTATTGTGATGTTTTACATTTCTATCTCCTAGAACCAGCAGTTCAGCTGTCCATCATAAATCCGGCTCTCACTTGCCATCCAGACACCAATACACACATTCTCAGCCTTCTGTCTAAAATATCTGATAGAATAGGTTTATCAGGGTTTTCTTAAGCAATATGGTAACTGACTTTTTAATGAGCAATACTGTCACTGCAACGAAAGAAAATTTACAGAAATCAGATGGAATTCATCCTGATGAGCTAATGGAACTTGCAGAAATAGTGTTGGAACCACTGGTTGTTGTTCTTCAGAACTAATGTAGAACAGCCAAGGTTCCAGAGCTGGGAAATGACAAACCATACTACCTATCTTTACGGGATAAAAAAATCCCACCAGCCCAATGGGGAACTACTGAACAAAGAATTCAAATTCAAGTTGCCTAGTTAGCTAGTGAATTGGTCAAATTCCAAATTGTTGCCAAAGCATACTGAAAGGTGGGTAATAAATAGTATAATTAGGAACTGAAAAAGATGTACACCTATGATATAAATATTGTTGAACACAGGCCTCCTGCTTAGTTCTATGCTACCATTCAACCCCATTGTACAACCAGTCTGCCACAGACACTTCCATTTGTGCCAACAATTAGCAACAGTCAACTTGTATCAGACTTCAGTACAAACAATCCTGTACCCTCTCACTGTTTTCCAATACTTGGGCAGAAAAACTATTTTGGCAATGCCCCTTCATACCATTCATTTTTCAAAATTAGACTGAATTTGTCAAATAGTAAGCTTTAAATTACATGCAAAGTATACTAAAAAAGACTTACAACATATAATGAGATGGAACATAGGTCTATCACACTTGAGTCTACAAACTCATCAGTTACAAAAACAGTTTAAGAAAAAATTGCCAGGTTTCCATTTGCAGTGTTTTAGATCATTTCCCTGCCACTTACTAACAGTTTCTCATGTTGAAAATCACATGATAATAATAGATTTCTCTTTTTTCCCCAAAGGACATGGAAACTAGAAACCAAAAAACACAGAAACTCTTAGAACAGGCTGGATTATCAAGAAAGATACACACGAAATATTTCCCTTCTCAATGTAGCCCTAAAGTATTTTGATAAAGATTAAGTTAGTCTTTTTGGAAATGCATCACTAGGTTCAAAAAAAAAAAATTCTAGAGGATGGGGAAAGCATATGGCATATAATTTTGCATACTGCTGGAAGAAACAATATTTCTGCACTTCTCAAAAGCAACTGAGGCACAAGTAAGGTCACAAACCAGAAGGAACACAGATAAAGGGAAGTTATTGATGAATGCAATTAGATAGCCTTACGCTGATGCTAACTGGACATCTTTTAGTCCATACTACAAAGAGTGACCGAGCATTCTCTTTGGAAGAATTAAAGCATTCACTCTGTAATTCTATGCAATAAAAACTATTTTCACTGCTGGAATCAGGTCTGTATAATATGCCTATAAAAGTCAGATTCAGCATGTTTTATTTACATTTTTCCTTACTGCTATTCAGAAATTTCCAAGTTGTTAAGATTCATTTTGAAAACATCACTTTTTAGCTCTTGGGTACTCAAAGAAAATAGCTGAAAAGTGTAGGGGTCATTCATGCTTATGACTTATTTTTAATATTAGAGAATAATAATAATAGTTCTTTTTAACATAAGAGAAAATAAAAATCTAGAATGTTTAGAGCCGATTAGAATGACCAAAAATGCAATAAAGGAAAGAACACATGCTTGGTTTGTCTACCATTATGGCTGCGTGCCTTTTGAAAAATGCAGTGAAGTATTTGTAAAAATGTACCTATTGTTATGTGCTTCTTTTACTTTCATAGTTTTCTCACTTCAGATTTTAGTTTTGCTTAATATGTTATACCTTTGATATTAGAAAATGAGATCTTTTTTTTTTCCTAACATAATTAGGTTTATTTCTGAATATTCACCTAAATCTTTTGAACTGTGATTGCAATTCAGTATAGGGTATTGCTATTTTTCACTAGCAGCTGCAGCTATTCTATGTGATATTGGTTTTAAAGGTAAGAATGTAATCCATATCTGGTATTTCACACTGCACATCAGCCGCCCTTTTGTCAGACTGCTCCTCTACTGCTATCTGTCACATGGCAACAAACGGCATGGCATATTTCTGGGATGGTTCAGCCTCTACTTCCATACCACCGCCATCCACCTCTAACATCATGGGACAACATAATAAAATTGAAGGCATTACTTTTGGAGCATTTCTTTTTTTTTTTTTTTTTTTTTAATAAGTAGTCATGGGATGAAAGGCCCAAATCCAACAATTTATTTAGTGCATTGGAACTTAAATCCAAGGAAATCCACAGAATTTGTGTAGCCCAGCTCCAAATTGTAATACTTTATGTTTTTAAGAAAAGAGGGGGGGAATGTGGGAGGTGTTAGACTTCACGCTCAAAATGTGGATTTTTTTTCCTTACAAAATTACACTTTAAGTCTTTAAATCTTAAACAATGATTAAGCTTTCATTCAATGTGAAATGCCATGCATAACTCTAAAATACATTTTCATATCCTATACAATGAGATAGTTGGAACAGATATACAAAATGACTCTAAATGGATTGTGCTTTTGAAGCTGTGTTAGAATAAACTCTACATTTATTTTCATCAACACTGCAGACTTGTCTCATTATCCAGATTCATATTTGTTTTCCAGAGGATTTCAATTGTAAGTATTTGCTAGCTAATTCTCAAAAAAAAAAAAAAAAAAGAAATGCATTAATTACTCATTTAATATAGATACATGACAACCTGAGGTGCAATAAAGCTTGTATTGCCTTCAGTTTAGGATTGCTATATTAATAATAGGTGGCAGACTTATAAGTTTGTTACATGTATTTTCTCAAATGATTCTCAAACAAAATTTTATAGAATATTATATATGTAACAACTGCATTCAGATGTGATTAGTAAGGTTGCAAAGTCAAATAGCTAAGCATTATGTTCCCTTTTGCAGGTGCTCTATGATACGGTCCTTAATTCCATGATCCACATGAGCCCTGTTGGCTTCACTGCATCAGGATCACAGTGTTCACCTTTTTCAGTGCATTATTCCAGGACCTGATTACCATAC
This sequence comes from Phasianus colchicus, assembly GCF_987193195.1. Classification (NCBI taxonomy): domain Eukaryota; kingdom Metazoa; phylum Chordata; class Aves; order Galliformes; family Phasianidae; genus Phasianus; species Phasianus colchicus. The sequence continues at coordinate 8,281,858 of NC_143439.1, read as the reverse complement.
AGTACTCACATTCTGAACCAAAGATAGAATAAGTGGTTTCATTGTGAGCTTTTCCATGAGACTCATCACGAGAGTTATCAAATGTTCCTAGATGCTAACAAATTTACTTTTGCAAGAAACTAACGGAGGAACAGGTTTTATTTGTGATCTTTTTTACTACTTAGGAGCTAAGGCACATAGGATCAGACTTTCACAGCTAAGTAAGTACCCAAAAATGCGTGAAGAAGCCTAATCGTTTTCCCTAACATGCTAAAACACCACATTTCCAAGCAGAGAGGTTCTTTTGAAATTTCTTTTACAAGACTATCCACATCACTAGCCATGCAAATACATTTTAAAATCTAATCAAAACATAATATAGATAAGAGTATCCATAAATTGCAGGCTTCCAATCTTAGACATGTCATACCTCATTTTCTGAGCGTTTTGCATTCTATTTGTTTTAAACACAAGCTTTAAGCTGCAGCAGAAATCTAAGTTCTGAATCCTCAGCATTTTTGCAAATCAGTCATCAAGATCCCAAGTCAGGCATCCAAAAATACCAAATACCTCTGCAAACACTTTTACATAAATGAACCATCAGCAAAATGAAACTCTCATGAAGCTGCTGTGGGCAAAATTCAAATGCCTTAAATATGTAACCACATACCTTTTAGCTTGTACAAGAAAATGGAGGAGTATTAACAGCGACCTTCTTCACCATCAACTGTGAATCTCTTGTGCATTGAATGGAGCAGCAATTTCATGCAAGTTTATACATGATTGTGCAATAGAAATCCATTATGGATGTATGTAGAGGCCAATTTACAAATGCAGTGCACCTGATATGCACGTTACAGACTTCTTTCTTGTCTTTGCAACTCAAAAGGGTTCTTCTAATGTTTTGAGGAATTATTTTTTATGGTTTTTTTTTTTTTTTTTTTTTTTTTCCTAATAGATATATAACATTTAAGATATTAGAGAGCACAAACAGAAGAGAGGGAAAAAAAAACAAAAATATGCAGCTGGCCATTATCATGGTTGCTACAGAAAGGTGGAATTCATGGCTTTACCTTTTTGACAGATATAATTAAATCAATTTTAAGGCTCCCACAGTCTTAGGAATAAAACTGCCCACAAACAATAACACAATTGAACTCTCTCTCTAAACAGATAATGCTTTCTTAAGATAATCAAAAATTATCTATTTATTTCTTTTCCTGCTTTCTTTTCTCCAGCATGTACGAGTTATTCTGAAACGAAGTCGTATTTGTAGTGGTGATATAAAGTCAATAGAATTACTTCCATACCTGGAACCCAATCTAACATACAATATTTACACTCAGTTTTCTGTCTACTTTTGTCTACTCCAGAACAGATCACCTCACCTATCATATAAATTCTTATATTACCTCAGACATGAGCTAGCTGGCTTTCTACAATTATATAAGAGGTAATAATTAAGTGTATTTCTACTAGCAGTTGTAATTATTACATTAAATCAAACTAAGATTTGTCACATAGAAGGGCTATACAAAACTTGAAGGACATCAGAGGACATTTTTCTTCCTATTTGCTTATCTCACCTATTGCAGACATAAATGTACAGAAAAAAAATAAATGAAGAGTCATTGTCGAAAGTAATACAGACTCTTGAATGCTCTAATAAATTTCCAGTGTACTGGAAGGATACTTCAGTTGTTGGCTAACACAGAAACAGAGCATAATAAGTATATCTTCACCAATACTGAAATATGTGTAAGGACAATAAAACTATATATATTCTTTTGTTCAACATCTTTGATGGTGAACTATCATTTAGAAATAATACATAATAGCTCTATAATGTGTAATGTATAATTATGTAAATAATTAGTATAATCTTGAGATGAGATGAGGGCTATTAGTGGCGGTGGATACTCTGAACCTTGAACATTTAGTCAAAAAGACCAATGACATCCAATCAAACTTCTTTAAAATGAATTGCAACAAACAATGGTAGCACAGCTGCTATTAGAATTATAATTGAGTTTAGGAGGGAAACAGCAGCTGAATGCAATGCAGATAATTAAGGAGCAAGCTTTTGTTAACACTATCAGTAGGGTCATGATTCTGCAGATTGTGAACTTATTATGTCTGAACAAACTAATCTATTTTTATAACAGAGGTATATTTCTGCTTTTTATACCAATAAAGTGTATTCTGGCTACAAGATAGCTGATCACTTATTTATTTCAAGTACCCATTTAGAGAAATGGTAAGCATTTACAGAACCTAAGATTACCATGGAAACCTTATTCTTTAATGCTGAGGATTATGGGAACAATTGATTGTACAATTGGGATGAGTAAATAACAAACCTCTAACTATGACAAAGACCATAGCTACTAAATTATATTAAATAATTACTCTCTTCTAGGCTAACAGACATTTTACTTCATCCCAGCATTGAAAGGGAAGCAATATACATCCTGTGAGTGCATAATGAAAACATTTAGAAATATAACATTTAGGCTATGCAGGCATGAAATGCATGTTCTTGTGGATTTAGAATTCTTAAGATGTAGCCCTGGGACTGGGAGTTACAAGTATGATCTAAAATTTCTATTTCCTATTGTGTGTTGACTAATCTTGGAACAAAAATTGCCCATGTGGACAAGACAAACATACAAGAAACACCAAAGTCACTCCAAGCTTGCAGCTTGGCAGCAAGCAGGCAGTGCAAGATGCTTGACCACTGATAACCATGAGACAGGGTTCCAAAAATGGAAAAGAGATCATTGAAATGCCAACAACATTACTCCTGTTAGCAATATTGCTTTTATAATATCATGTTACCATAATAACTGGTACTTTTTAAACAAACTAAAGAGCACAGGTCCACCAAAGATGTTATTATCACCATTCATACTAGTAACCCCTTTAACTCACATAGCACAGACTCGGGATCTTTGGTTTAAGACAACCCTGCTCATAACATAGGTCATTTCATTGGCAAATCTAAATTTGTTAGGTACAAATGAGTAATCCTGCCTTGGAATCTCATTGACCTCAATGTGTAAATAAAGCAAGGAAAATGTGTCTGACTGGCAGCAAGCCACGACTGTGCTGCGTGCAGTAAAAACATTTATACGTCAAAAGTAATTTTAAAAATATGCTTTGATATTCTGACCTACTGAATGTTCTAATTTTGACCTACAACCTACTGTAACAGTGTAATAAAAATATTTTTAAAATATTTTAACATTATTAATCATTTGCTAGTGGGTAATCTATTTGCATTTTTTCTATTCCTAATTCTGAATATTCTAAAGTCTTATTTCACCTGAACATGTCAAAAGTAAACAAAAGCTTGTCCTAATTTCCAGCTATTTTAACTGTTTCTTCAGGTATTCCATTTCCAGTTTGAAGATAAAGTTTAATTTGGTCATTATTACAATAGAATTTAAGCGTGCTTCAGTTAAGATTCAAGGATGGTATTATTTCTGCCCCATTTCAGTTCCTTTTAAGGGAATCTGGAAAAGAACAGGCATCAGCCAAAAATTAAAAAAAAAAATTCCCTTCTGCACATATGCACAGCATGTTCTGATGTCTTTACCTGGTATCCTGGAATACTTCTTTGAAATGGACAATTTTTTCTAAGTTATCTTCAAAAACATTCTGTGTATTAAGGCAAAGTGTAGCCAAATGAAGAAACAACCAATACATAATTTTAGGAATTCCATATTTTGAAAATATAAGGAAGTGTGAAAATAGTGAATGGACTAGCAGTTCCTTCCTGAACATTTCAGAGAATCAGTGTGATTCAGACATGAATGAGACAACAGCGTATCAAATACGAAACTGGTATTTCTCCAGTAGTCAATCATAAATATATATTTTTTTGCATATTTTTATGAAATACTTGAAGGCTTTCCCCAAGATGACCAGATTTCCTTAAGAAAACAGCACTGGCAACCATTGTGCACTGTCCATACAAGGCAAGATGTGTTTTTCTAATCAGCCTCTGTAGGACCATGGTACAATTTGCACAGTAGCTTCAGGGATTTGTGGACTATGAGAAAATGAACAATATGTTCATTTAGCAAGAAAATGTTTCTACTAATTTAAAGACTATTTTTGTGATTGTTTGTTGCTGTGATCAACACTGAAGATGATGATGCAAAGCCGCAATCAACCTAGACTTGAACTTCTTTCACAGCCTTTAGATACCGTTCTAATGTAATTCTGATACATTTGAGCACATGTGACCCGCTTGGAGATAAATTTGCTGCCTGCTGATCAACTAAATCAGTTCACTTTGATCATCATTACAAATCCTTTCTTCTCCAATTTGTTATGGCTTTAAAACAGCATTTACTGTACTTCCTCAATAATGAAAATGATTTCAAATACCTTGCATGAGTTTTACAACTGGGGTATCTACCAAAGACAATAAACTGCTCAACTGAAACCCTCTTCACTCCAGTGAAAACCTTCTAGCATCTTCTCCACTGTACCATCATGAAAGGGGTAGAGTATTCACACTGACATCTCTCAAAAGTTTTCTTACTAAAATATCTATTACTTCTATATGATAGTCTGATTTGAAATGCAAACATTTACTGTTTCTGTTAAGTACAGTTATGAAAAAAATGAACATATTCCACAATAAGATTCAACAAAAGACAATTTCAGCAAAATTCTGGAATTATAGTTTTCCTTATGCTATCATTACCTTTCATTTCAGGAAAACTCTGAGCAGCCATGAATGAAAAGGCAATAATCATGTCAATTTTAACATGGAAGGAACCTACTTTTTATTGCATAATTTTAATGGATGCCCTGAGGTATGCCATTGCTTATGTTATCCCAACAGTGGATGGTCAAGACGCAGGCAGCATTTCACTTGAATAGATACTAGTAAAGAATTTGGTCTTTAGGATTTTCCTTACAATTAGAATATGATTTCTGATAATGCAGGATATAATACAGTCTCATTTCCTTTGTAGTTTTGGAAATCAAAAATAGATTTCCTAAAGTGAAGAGATTTACTGCAAAACAAGTGACACACTGTTAAATACAAAAGCTTTCTTAATGCAGTTTGACAAGATACTTTTTCAGCTGAAATGTTTTCTCCTTCATTCCCCCTGAACAGCAGTTAACACTCATCTTGGATTGATCAATAAGTCACATATGCACTTCCTTTTTCTCTCTGAGAGCTTTCTTTCTATGGAGATGTGTTTGCTACTCCATAAAGCAAATGATTAAGAACAAAGCCTGGAAGCTGAACCTTCCCAGTCATTGTGCCACACTGCCACTGAGCCCATGAGGTAAAACACATTTGGATGAATGCAATTTGGAACATGACTTTGTGTGAAAGCCTTAGAGTACACAACTGAAATTCATTATGTAACGATGTCTAGTATAGTACAGTAATATTTGGCACTTCTTTATCACTACTATTTTTAAGTACTTCATGAATATTTATTATGCAACTAAAAAGTCTCCCAGAAAGTAGAATAATGCCTACTGTAAATAATATTATGTTGTTTTGTTATGCAATCTATAACTAAACTTATATTTAATAATTTTATAGGAATTACTAATGACCTTGAATTCCATTTGAACTCTTATCCTAACTTCAGCTGCACAGTGCTTAAGCCTGGATACTCAGATACAAGCAACTCCATGAAGTGAAGCAGAAATGATTTGACAATCTGAAGTGAAATGATTTCATGAGATGTATTAAAAAACAGGAAATGTCACTGTGACTCCCGTTCCTCTTTTTCTCTTTCTTTTTCTCCAGTGGAAAAATTATGTGACAATTTAAAAATTGTTTTTCATTTATTTATGTCTGCTGTGCTTCATATGTTTGATATTGAGACAAGGTTAATGACAGCTGCTTGCAATTGGAATTGAAAGCGGAGATGTTTAAGGTGGTTCCTAGATCCTGTGGGTATACAGTAGATAGTGCCAAAATATACAGTTGATTAAATGATGCTTATCAGAAATAAATGTTTGCTAATTTTACCTGTCTGTGCAAAGAGACAGAGAATGCAATGTCTGCATTTCACATGTACTAGCTACTCAAATTCAAGGTCAAATCCTAAATTACTTATAGAGGAAAGACTCTCAGGTAGTTGATTAATGTTCTGACTGTGGTAGTATGTTAGATTTCACATTATGCAATGACTATATATGAGCCATCACTGAAGGCTTATATGGGATCAAGGATGCTTGGCTGATTTGTTTAATGCCTTTACAGTGCTTCCATGTTAAAATATTTCTAAAAACTGTAGCTGTAATTAAAGACAGGACCAGTGGTTGCCTACTAATGGAGGATCATAACAAAATTTGGTTTACTTCTTCTATTTTGTAAGGGATTCCTAAACTGAACTTATGCTAGAAAGAAAAATAAGAAAGAAAAACTGTTAACGCAAGTAAAATGTCTGATTAATCCACAAAAGAACCATATTCAGAGTTTGTTGCTATTAATGACTTCTTGTATGAATGTTAGTAAATCACCTAACTTCTCCATGTTCTAGTTGTAGAATAGGCATAAAAGTATGGAATTCAATAGTGTGAGACTACAACAATTAATATGTAGAGGTGGGCCAATAAGAACTTCCTCAATATTTTTTCCCTCTCATGATGGGGAGCCAGGCTATCAACTCCAGGCAATTTATTTATGTCTGAAAGCTCACAGAAGGCTTGATTCACTACGTGAGCACAGCCGAGTACAATGCGTATATCCGTTAGGAAGCATATTGTCCTAGGAAACCATTGCAGTTGAAAGAAGAATTAACTGCTATGTTGCAGAGCTTCATAAACTTGTTTGTTATTACTTTTGCTGCACAGAGCCCCAAATGTCCAGCACAATTTCTTTCTGACTGTATTGCCTGCTAGCAACTAGAAATCTCTTTTACTGAATGGATCTTATTTTCTCCCTCTATATAATAATGTGCTTAAAACAATATGCTGGGAGCTGTTAGGCATTTATTTACCATGGTGGGTTAATCTCATCTAGGGAGGTATAGAAACTCAATCGTGAGTGCTACAGTATATAAGCTAATTGCCAGGATAAAACCAAATGAATAATTACTTAACTTCAGAATGAGGCCTGGGGGAATTTTTCTTTAATAAAGGTTTAATTCACCAGTGATAATGAATGCAATCTCACATACTACTGAACAACACCATTAGCATAATGGCTAAGATACAAAAAGCATAATTAGACCTAAATAGAAATGTTAATTACAGCCATGAAGCTACCAAACAAAAAGGGAGTTTTCCTTTACCTGTGAAACGTGTAGCTTAAGTAATCCCTGTGGATGGGTTATCAATTCGGCTCCAGTGACTGACAGGCAGAAATTAAAAACTGAAGCTTCCTTTGCCATTTGATTCCAGAGAGGACTGTGATTCACACAAGAGAATTAGAGAACAGGTGAGGGCGGTGAAATTCTGTACCTCTACTCATCAAGCTTAAAAATTACACTCCTGTGCATCTGAACCCTACACTATAATTCCTTTTCACAAAAAAAGGCAGGCTCATCAGATCTGGTCAGGAATATTAGATCTCTTCCAAGCATATTTGCTACCCCCAGACTTGCCTACCGTGCACAGCACTGTGTAGCTGTACAAGGAAGCGTGGCAGCCTGCTGGCTAGGCAGCTGCTGAGAAGTTTACTGATAACAAGCAGCTTCATTTCCGGCACTAAAAACAACAATAACAAAAGCTCTTTGTACACAAAAATTTGCACAAACTCTTATATCTTGCTTAAATGAAATCTGTGAGATGTCCTCATGGTAGAGCACTCTTTTGTGCCATTTCTGCTGTGCATTTCTTTCATCTCACGCTGCACAAATATTAAATTCAGAGATTCAAAGAACTCAAAAGTTATAAAATACAAGAACTAATGTTGCATTTTTTCCCCTTACAGGAACTTATTCAACGTATAAAATGGACACTGACTGAATGGGGAGCTATTCAGTTTTTCTTTTTATCTTCATCCTTCTGTGTTTGATTCCAGACCTTATTTAGCACACATCATCAAAACCCTGCACTGCATACAAAATTACTAATTTCTTCATGGGCTTTTTGTTGGTTTTCTCAGCTTTTTTGTGGAGCTCTCAGCTCTCATTATAATTAATCTATCCTCACAACACCTCTAAGAAATCATATAATTGAAGCAGAGGGAGATGAAGGCCACATCGCTAAATATTCACTAACTAGCATGCCTGCTTTGATATGACTAAGTATTCAAGGTGGGGGAAAGCCATTGTTTGTGCATCTGTTTACATGTTTAAAACATAGCATCTGTTTACAGGTACTTTACATATGAACTTATTTCTTGTTTATGGACATACTGATCTTTTAAAAGTCTGTGAAAACTCTCACTGAAGAGATCTGCTGATGATCCCAGTAGAAAATGATGCTGAAATTAGAAGAACTTAATCCCCACAGTGGTGTTCAGCCACCTTAACCATAAGACAATCCCTTCTAGTTTCACACCTTGCACACTTCCATTTCTGCAACAAATGAACATGTAATCACATTGCTGAGATGGGAAGGAAAAAAAGAGATTAGAATCTGAGATATTAAGGAATTTTCTATTATTGTGATTTCAAATTTCATTATAAATTGGAGAATCTGGAGGCAGATGTTGGAAAAACACTTCTTCTGTTCATGTAACACCACTGCCACTGAATCTAAAGAAGGCTATCATTTGTCGTCAAATTCACAAGCCTGGCAGGGAACAATCATGCCCTATGATAGAGTGAACCAGTGGGTGTCCTGGGAACGTGGACTACAGGTACCTACAGAAAGAGCTAAACATTGAGTGGTTAAGAGTGAATATGGCCACTTTCCCTTAAGATGTCCCAAAGAGGGATTACTAAAAGTGATTCCTGTAACTAGAGCAGTAAATAGGATATTCTTCTGGGTGGCAAGAAACATGGGCTCTGATTCTGTTTACATACATCACCCCATGACTATTTAATGTGAAATAAAAAGTAACAATTATTAGAGCATGGATCAGAAACCAAATGCTTCTTCCTCCCAGAGCCTAACTCTTTTAGCTCAAGATAGGACTCCTGCACACCCTGGATCTCTTTCTTTTTTCTAGCAACTTGTAGATCCCTTTCTGACCACTAGAACAATTACAACAGGTATTACAGTTTAGTCCAACCCACTCACCCAGTATACATCACAGTAACTAAAATTAATCTGAGAGACTGGAAACATGGATTTGAATCTTTTCAGGCTAGATAAAGTACTAGAACTTTAAATACTCAGGAAAAAAAAAAAAAAAAGAAGAAGAAGAAGCAGCAGCATATTGACTCAATAAACACTCACCAGAAGGATAGTCAAAGAGAGGAACAGCCTGCCCAAGAAGGTTGTGTAGATTCCATTCTTTCAGATTTTCATGATTACACTCGATTAATCCTAAGCAACCAATTCCGATTTCACAGTTAAGCCTTCTTTCAGCAGAAGGTGGAATGAGAGATCTCACGAGGTTCATTCCACCTTGAATTATTCTGTGAAACCACAGGAAAAGGGGGTAGTAGCCTTCTTCATCAGCTACTCTGGAAAATTCAACAGTTGAAGCCACGCCTTATGAGGACCCCATCTTGCAGTAGACTGTGAATGTTTATCAGAGAGAGTCTTTCAACCTTACCCATCTGTCTGATTATTTCATAGTGTCCAGAGAAGCCACTTACAGGTGATGTCTATGTATAGTCGTAAGAGATTTTTATTCTATTATTTTATGTCTGCAGTTCTGGTATTAAAGACACATTAGATTTACTAGAGTGTAAAAATACTTTCCAAGGTTTTGAGTTTTTTTTTTTTATTTTTTAGTAAAAGATTACTTTTCCATCTTGCACAGAAATGACTTATTTGGCTGAACTGCCCACTCCATCAGAATACTATGCAACAGATTTCAATCCACTCTGCTTAAATTATGATGCACAAAGCTAAACAATTTTCTCATATGAATTTGTCGTTCATGCAAAGTAAGGTTTTCTGGAAAAAAAAAATGCTGTAAAACTAACAAAAAAGAACAAAGGAACAGCTGTAAGTCAAGAGTTCTTATGCCAAAACACTGTTCAGCTGGGTTCCACATTCATTTCCATCCCCCATATCATACTGATTATAAACTTAGATGCAGATCTAATGTTTTCATTTAATCCATTTTTTCCATATTTTAAATTCATTGTATTTAGTGAACATTCAGTTTGAAACATGCAATATCAAAAGAAACCCCCACAGATGCAGGGAATTTGAATAATCAGGTCCTCATAATCCCTAAACTTCAATCTAGTGAAGTCTCCATGGGATCATTTTAAACGTGCAAAGGAATCAAATGACCAAATTACTCTAAACAATTGTGAGATTACAGATGAAACAAGCCATATGATTAATATATTGATACTTACATTACAGTAATGCCTTCAGTCCCCCATGGAGATATCAGCCTTATTGTGCCAGGCATTGTACAATCACACAACGGCCTACTGTCCGGGGGATTTACAATCAAAAACCTGATCAACTACCATGTTGTAACATCAGATCACAGATAGTCAATTTACAGCACTGGGAAGTCCGTTCAGTTTTTCTCAGACTACTGCTGTGTGTCAGAATTACTCACATTAGTGGATACTCTAAGTTGCTACTCAATTTTAGGGAAGAATTTTTTTTTCTATGCATTGTGGACATTCACAAATCTGTAGGTTGGGCTACTACCACCTGCTGCTGTCCTCTAAGCCACCTCCGTGCTCCACAGATTCAGAACAAATACGAAATGAAAAATGTGGCATACACTCACAAAATTCATCTTCTATGCTGAGAATGCAAGATTCGTTTCATGTATTATTGAAATATAGCCACTGACTGAACATAAGGAGTCCAGAGAGCTAGGAACAGATTTCTTCTGAAAACCAATGTAGTCTAAAAAACAGAGGTATAAAGTAAAAGTTGGCATCTAATTTAAGGTTTCAATTCCGTCCTTTGATATACTGGATGACATACATGCTTATGTACTTTTGAAGACATAGCACTGGAAAATCAATAGCTAAATGCCTGCAAACATCCATACCAATGCTGTGAACTTAAGTGACATCTTGAAAGTGGCATATTTAATTGTCTTCTCTTGACAGTTTTATCCATGGGATTTAAGATGTTCCCAGCGCTACATCTGTTATAACTGTATAATCAAATTTGAATATTTTGTGCAACAGCAATTCTTATTTTATCTATTTACCTTTTTCAAAATGAAAATTCCTCGCAGTGAACCGGGCGAAAAAGAGAAAGGCTTTGCTACAGGACAACAGATATAATCCTGACTATTCCAAGGTATTAAATCTTATTAAGGAAAGACTGTTTTATTGAAATACAGCAATATTTTGCATCCCAACCTTTTGCTCTCAGCTTTACAAGTTAAAATACCAACTGGAGATTTATTCAAACCAGATTTGAACAAAGTTATCTGCGTAGTGCACATGTCCTTGTCTACATCCATTTCACAGACAAAAAATACCAAAGGTATCAGAACAATACCTGATGATAAACCATGCTTCTTACTAATCTGAATGATTTCTTTACATATGTTTAAACCACTTATTTTAATTTGATGTTGAGGCACATCCAATGAGTGATTACAGGGCATGCTCAGTTTTCTTGCAATGCAATCTATAACTCTCTTTTTGGCTGAGTAAGAAACCAAACAGCTAATTTCTTTAAACCTGTAAGCTAGGATTTATCTATTGGTGTTTAATCAAGTCAAGCCATTTCCATTATTTTCCCTCAACATACCAAAATTTCCATTCATACAATATATTTAGTTATTACTTAGCATTTATCAACGTTTATTTTGAGGTGTGATTTAGAAGGGAGAGTTGGATGGTAAGCATTTTTGGCTCTGAATTATTTATTAACAACCAAGAACAGGGAACTATTTTTCCTCTCTCATCTCTTTATTTATACTGTTACACAAATCATTCTCCTTGACAGGGCATAAAGCACACCTGAAAATCAGACAGATTCCTAAATATCAATTTATTAGACTAAACTTAGGCTCTTGAATCTGAATTGCGTTTACCTGCAGGTTCTCAATCTCAAATTCACCCTTCGTATCAAGGAGCACAGTTTCTCTGGCATTCCTTTTCCCACCAATGAATAAGTTTATTCAGTCTTGAGAATGCACTTTACCACCTGTCAACACCATTTTTTGGCTGTGATTTTTTTATAATGAAGCTTTACCAACTTCCTCTAATTTCCATGAGAGGCCAACCTTTTCTTAAAACAACCAAAGGCTTTACAATTAGCTGCTGCTAGTTTATTTCTTTTCAGCAATGCATCTTGCCTCTATACTGATTGCTGGGCTTTGGAAATAGACTGAACATGTATTTATTGACTAATCAAAAATACAGTAAAAGTAGAAAGACACAGCAATATTTAAAATCTAGCTGATTACCCTTTGGTGGCAGATGACTAACAGCTTACCTCAGCAAAGCAAAAATTGCTGCCAAAGGTTTCTTCATAGAAATAATCCTTATTTATTATCCAAGTTCACAGCTGTATACACTGCAGGCAGTAACTAAAATCACTTAAAAAGCATGATGCTAAAAAACTAAACCCCAAGATTACGTGACTGTGATGCTTATTAAAGGTCCGATCCTTCCTCATTAAAACCAACAGGAGGTGTTCTGCCAACGCTTTCAGTAGTAAAGGAAATTATCTCAGGGAAAATATTCAAGCAAATCCATAAAGTTGCATTCTGCTCATTAGCAGTAAATGTGCGATTCTCTCTGGCATGAACAAGAAAAGTGCTAAAGAACTCCTAAGAATTCTTAGGTTACTGAGTAGTCTCCTCTCTTGAAATAACAGGACAACAATAAAAGACCCCTCATGCACACACACCTACCCCAGCTGAACTCTAGTGCTTCTTTCAGGGGAAAAAGTGTTTTTATGCAGCTGTTGTAATAGCCTTTTGGACTAAATCAGCAATCTTTACGTGGAACATTACTTTTATAAGACCTATTAAAATTTCACTTATTAAAAATAATCACTATGCAGTTTGTTGAATTGTATGGAATAAGACCAGAAGGAAAGAATGATATTCACTAATCAATTTAACATTGTTTGCCTGGAGGGAAGAAGACAGAGAAATAGCCTACTATATACCCCACATTCTCCCCACACAGTTGCTATTTGTCCTTCCTGTGCTGCAGTCTGCAATATTTTCATATACTCTGCTGGAGCCAGATATGAATCCGTACAAGGTTAGGTGATAAAATATCAGCCAGTGATTTGAACTGGACTGAAACAAGGTAGGATCGAAGAGATTCTACCCATCCCCTCTCACATCACTACCATAGAAAATAATTTAGACAAAAAAATAATAATAAAAAAAATCTAATCCCACTTTTATTAGTACTGGGTTTGGGAAGGACATTGCAAAGGACATCCCCTGGAAGGCCCTTGATGAGCAGTTGCCCCTCTGCTCTGCTCACTGTCTCATCCCTCACTCAGTGACTTCTAAGCCAAAGCATGAAAGCCAGGAACCCTGATGAGTAGCATCCCTGCACAGGGCCTCTACTCCTGTCAGGACTGGAAAGGTGATTCTTCCATTGCAGATCCATCTGTTGGGGCCAGTGAGAAGGAAAAAAATGGAAAGCTGAAGTGAACAAGCAAGCTTCTGACATGAACTGAAGTACACAAAAGGTTAACAAGGCTAAGTATGGAAACAAACTTTAGAATAAAGAAACATACAAAGGTGTCTAAGATGGCACCCTGAAGTTAAGCCTAATGAGAACACCTCACGAGAGTGCCTCTCGTGCCATAAGATCACAAAGCAGGAGCAGGTTGGGCTGTAGCTGATGACCCAGTCTACTCAGTGGCTCCAACATATGAGTTTGCTGACCAGGCAGCAATTCCAGCTCTGCTCCCAGAAGTATGGTGAGAGCTGTGTTATATCCGCACTAATTAGTCACGTCTCTCAGCATGGCTAATTAGGATCTGCACGTGCACTGACATGGTGATACTGTCTTGAATCAAGAGCTTGCACAGGCAGTGCTATGCCCTCATCACAGGGCAGAAGCTGCACCTGAAGTAACACAAAGACCAACCATTTAAAATCTTACAGGTTCCAATTAACACTACAAACCGTCCTAAAAAAAATTACAAAAAAGTGCATGTTGTGAATGAGAGGTGCTGGATACCTCACAAGAGAAACATGCCATGCAAGGATCACCACCACAGGGAACCAGTTTATGATGCTTTTGTTTCTAAGCACAGCAGTATTGCCCACCTGGAAAGCATTCACCCATAAACCCTCTGTGCAACTAGAATTAGACAGAGGAGCAATGCATTGGTATAACTGTGTGTATCTTATGCTTACCTATGCCATATCAACCCGATAATTCAGACAAAGAGCAAGCCCCATCAGCAGGTACCCTTTGATGTTATGCCAAAGAACTGATTGGGATCCTTGGGACAGCTGAAGGCCCACACTTTTAAGAGTTATTTCTTTTTATTTTTCCAAGTTGCAAAAGTTTCTATCTTTACCTTCTTATACTGATCTCCCCTTCCTTCTCTATCATTCCAGTTCGCCTTCCTACAAGTTATCCAGTTCAGATTTTCTTTTAGCTTTCTTTTTTGCTGCTCTCTTCAATGCACAGTACACCCACATTTGTAATGGTCACAGTGTCACAACCATACAACCCAATATGTTCCAGCAGCAGCTGTGAAGTGCTGTTCAGAGATTCATGGACAGTTTTCAGACCTTCTGGTCATGCCTGTGATTAATCACAAACCTCTTTAGTTTCTTGCACAGGAAACCAGTGACAAACCCCAGCAAGCCATTGTACTTGCCTACACAGCAGCAGTATACTTCCAGAAGAGTTGAGAGACTAGGAATTTTTAACCTTTTCAATTCCACTTGTGGTTATTTTGGTTGAACTTTTGGGGGTTGTACACCTACAAGGTAGGGATTCCTGTAAATAATAAAGGTATGTAAATAATCCCTTGTATAGCATGCACTCTTCATTCTTAGTATCATTCTTAGTATCAGTCTTAGTATCACTGAATATACAACAGTTAGCTCAATTAGAGAATACTTTCTAAACTACAGTAAGCATCCAGAAAAAGACAATGCCACAAATTCCTGAAGGCAAAAATACAGTAATTGTTGAAATAATTCTGAGATGAAAATATGATTTTTTTTCAGTAAATTCTACAGAAGAAAGAATTTACATAGTAATTCTAGTGCTTAACAAGCATATGCATTTCAAGTATATATGCCTTCTTAAAAGATGGTTATAAACAAAAGGACACCAGGAGAGCAAATTCATATTTGCTTATTATGTTATTCTAAATGATGTGATCTTTCCAAATAGAAGCAATGGAATAATTAAACTAATTTTCCGAAATTATTCTAGTATATTCAATTACAGATTTTAATTATTTTGGAGAAATAGTTCAGTGTTAATGAAAGACACGGTAGTTAGAATCATGGCAGAGTATGGGTTTCATGTTTCTGCATTCCATAAACCTTATTAGAAAATGTAAATCAAATATTTGATGAATACTAAGAGCCTATTGGGACATTAAAATGAATATTACCGTTGTGACTCTGAGAGTCAGGTTGAAGTATAACAGAAGTCAGTTAAGGTAAGTGGATTTCAGTGCCAAAGGGAACATTAGCTATTTTAAAGAGGCCTCTGGAGTATTATCCAGTATTAAACATGGAGGGGAAAAAAAAAAATGAAAAAGGTATTTAAATAACACTCAGGCTGTGACACAAACCAACAAAAGATAGCACAGTTTCAAAGTTTCGGTTATTACCTCATATAAGTTAATCTATTCTCAATGTTGATAAAAATTCACTGAGGACATCTTGATGGTGAGGAACACAGAAGTCATGTGGATGTTAGTTTTGATCCTTCTATGTAGACATCCATTAATTTTATTTGGACATTAATGATATCTTTGCCAGTGCTTTTGGTCGTGTCTCATATTTTAAAATATGTTTTTGTATTTCATATTCTGTAAAAGCATCCAAATATCGTCGTACTCTAAAAAAGGCAATTTGATAGCCTGAAAGTTTGTACAGTTTTCAGTAATTAAGCCAATTCTACATATTTCATACAGTATATACCATTTTTAAAACTGTGCAAGCTTAAATTTATTCTTTTCAGGACATGGCATGCATTAGGAAGGGTTAAATAGAAAATACAGAAGAGATACATTTCCTAAGGCAACAAAGAGGAATATGTGTTATACAGGTTATTCCATCTCAGGTTGTCAACAAAACACCATGACACATTACTTCTCATAAACATTTAAGGTAAGATCCACCTCAACAGTATATTCATCAAAAGGGATGGAAGATTTACACCAGCTAAAAAAGTAAAGCCATTGTGTGTTTCAAAACCTCCTCATTGGGGTATATGTATAAATACTATCTGTAGACAAATAATAACATGCTTTCAAATATGTTTAGCTCATGAATGAAGTCTGAAGATGAGTTAGGAAGCTGCCTGCATTTGGCAGGTGCAAGATTACAAATGGTGATCCTCCAAAACTTAATGAAATTTCTATCTGTAAAGATGGCAGATGATATGCTACTGCACAAAGTTTTTCACTACTTGAAGTGTTATTCGGCTGGTATTTCTTGTGAAATTTTAATTATGTACTAGCTGAACTCAGAAGAATAATTTCTTATTGTTCCAAATTGAATTTTGTAATTTTTGCACCAAAAAGTTGATTTACATTCATATTCAGACAGTTATGGCAGGTATCTCCATTTTCTACATCTTCCCCTTCCTTGTGATTTCTATAATTATATTTGTGGCCATTATGTGTCATAAGTTGTTATAGTAAGATATCACTGACAATGTATTTAATAACAGAAAATGTGCAATTACATTTCCTCTGCATGAAAAACTGCTTGAACTATTCCATATTCAAGCAAAAGAAAGATGTAGTGTAACAAGCACTTTTGTTCCTCGTGGTTTCACAAAAGGCAGAGCCCCAGTTGACCTAGAGTCTACAGTTTTGAAGAATATCACAACAAAATCTAAACATTTATCTATGAGCTTTTGAAAATCCCGGTTCTTCTATGTACAGGTGTTCCATTTAGACATGGAAATCAAAATCTGGATGATACCATTTCAAATGTTTAGATTTCTTAACAGAGAAGACACAGTTAGGCCTGTTAAATTCCTACAATGACAACAGAATTGTTCTCACTGTTTCCTCTATATTGGATTTTTCTTAATCCTTACGAGAGGGAAGTTTTTTCGAAGAAAGCAGTTCTGAAAGTGCCAATAAAATAATGATTGTCAAAGTACTTTTTCACAATATACTGGACCTTTTTTCTTGACTTAGAAATAATAATGAAATTGAAAAATCTGTGCAAAATATCATTTTCCAGAGAATTCACTGCATTTTTTTTTCTACAGAATTTAAGGGGAATTTACTAAGCAAAACTACATAATAAGCAACTCTTTTTTTTCCATGCCAAAGACATAAAAAATAATCTTAAACCTTTTTTTTCTAAACCTGGACCATTTTTGTTATATTCAGTACATATAAAACAACAAAAGCAGCTTTGGAAACTGTATCTATTATACTAGCACAAGCTTAAGCTTTACAGAGATCTACTCTGACTGATATCATGTTTTTAAAAAGGGACTTAAGTTTTTCTTAATTACACATAAATATTTAACTCACTGTGACATTATTATGCCAATATTTACTGAGAGATACCCATATTTCTCTGAACCTACAGCCAAGCCAAATTATTCAGTGATAAACTTAATTTGAATTAGTACTTCTGCTGATGTCCCTCTTCAAACTGAAGGCAAAAAAGAATCCTAAAGCAAAATGATTTTGTGTAGTATCAGTACTTATGCTGATTGACCTCCAGATTAAATTCCCGCAAGTGAAGGCCTGCTTATATATTTAAAAGAAAATACAATTTGAAATATCTAGAAAGAGTTATAGATGTTTCATCCACTACCATATTAAATTAGCATATCATTCTAACTGCACATTCTTGGGTAGGAAACTAGAAAACTTAGAGAAAAGAATTGTTCATTCTTATGTTTCAATTAAAGTGTATATTAAGAGGGAAATGCAGAAATCCACTTTTTCACCTTACAGTATTCACTTCCTTCTCTAGAGAAAAGAAGTCCATTAATGGGTATCACAAAGTATTTGGCCATATGCCACAGATTTAGTAGATGCTGTCTTGAATTACAGTAGAGAGACATTTTGAATCTTACTACCCACATATGGTCCAGAGACCTTTCATGAGTGACGGTTATCAAAATAATGTACAAGAGCTGCTCTGAAAGTAATGCCTTCTATTTTATTATGTCGGCTCATTGGTGGTATGGCAGCAGAGGTTGAACCTTCCCACCAATATTACATTGCATTTTGCTGCTGTGTGACAAATGTCAGCAAAGGAGCAGTCTGGCAAAATGGCCTCTGATATATAAGTGTGTGTGAAGCAAGGATGTACCATTGAATTCCTCCAGGAGGAAAAAAAAATTGCACCCATTAACACTCACTGGTTGGTGCCTGCTGAATGTTTATGGAGACCAAAAACCAGACATTGATGGCATGGTGTGTTTCAGCAGCAGTGACAGTGGGCCACCTCCACTGGTACAGATCTTTATGACCATGGCATGTAGGTTCTTCTTCATCACTGGTAAAAATGCATAACTGTTGGTAGCAACTGTGTTGAAAAAAAACAGCGTTTTGTAGCTAATAATTTTCAATGTCATACGGTGTTCATTGTATGTGTTATAGTTTTCATGAAAATAAATAGAAGGCATTACTTTACTGCATTAAGGAGTCCAACACCAGAGATGTGGTTTTAAACATTGGATTTAAAAAAAAAAAAAACAAACACAATTTTACAGCTTTTTTGCAATGATAATGGCCACAATGACAGATGTCTCCAGTGCAGACAACACAACTTCTTGCTGGGTGACAGACAACATTAGCAAGACAACACTAAAACTAAAATTCAGATAGAATAATAGAAATGACATCAAAATGGGATCACAGAAAGCCAAATGAGTTGTAAAAGTTGCTTATCATTAAAACTGACAACTAAATCTGTTTCCTTTAGGAGAAACACAAACATCAATAGCCAAATCACGTGCAGGTAGAAGATTGGTAACTCTCAGGAGTCATATGGTTAAAGAGAATATGTTGTGTCAGTTTTGGACAGGCAGCTATAACAGATGACAAACAGACAAGCATTTAATTCTTCCACTGAACATAATGCAGAAGATAGTTTAGAGAAAAGAAACTAAGAACTTTCTAGGCTGAAAAATACTACATCATAGAGAGTTATTACAATAGAATGCCAAAAGACTACAAACTGATAGGAAATAAGGAAAAGCTCTCGACAAGTATTGAAACACAAAATGCCTAAACAACAGGATTTATCTAAATATAAAACTGGTTACTTAAAATTTTTGCAGACGCGTGATTTTAAAACTAGATTTGAAAAGGGAAGAATCTTAACAACTTAGAATGCTAATGTATTTCTCTGGATGTGAACTTTATGGGTATGGCTCGTACCAACATAAATTGTTGACAAAGTTGTTTGATTTGATGATACTACACAAAATCATTTTGCTTTAGGATTCTTTTTTGCCTTCAGTTTGAAGAGTGAGTGGTTTTTTAGAGGGTTATTCTTTAAAAAAATATATATATATATATAAATATTTATATGTATATATATATAATATATATTATATATATATATTATATATTATATATATATTATATATATATATATATAATATGACTATTCTAGATTATGCTAGCTAACCTGAGATGGCTGTAAATGCCAAAAACGGTTTACAGGACTACGCAATGGAGCATTTTAAGTAAGAGGATGTTGTTACTCAAATAACCTACATAGTGGCAGAAAGAAAAGGCTAGTCTTGCAGACAAAGAAAAATTGAAGAAAATATTACAAATTAAGTGGAAAGCAGATGACAGCATAGAAGGATCATACTGAGGTCAGAGTTTTTATATATGTGCCTGGAGGTGAGACCTAAGACTTAGTGTGCACGAGTTTCTATATGAAAGAATAATATTAGATGCTCCTTTGAAAATACAACTATTTGACAACTATGTAAGTATGAATCTTTTCTCAGACAATTTTAAGCAATTCAGGTCAAATTTAAATCACTCTTCCAATATAAGAAACAATATAAACTCTTTTATTTCTCCAAGAAATTAGACTAATGTAGATTTACATATAATAAAGAATCATTGATAAAATTGCTATGCTTTGATAGTATGGATAAAAATAACTGAAAACAATGAAACTCATATTCTATATATTAATTCTTAAACTGTCTATTAGAAGTATCCTCCTTTTGTAATTATTAAATGAGATATTTGAACTCATTACATTCATTTCCTTGTCAAAAGATACTGAAGAAGGGTGCAGCAATTATTCAGATTTATTCCAAAAATTATTCCTGCTCACTGTATATAACTCTCCTGCTCTTTTTCAAAATATACTACAGAAATCTCTTTTTGCTTATTCTGCATACTATAATACATATCCACATACATTTATAGATGAATTCTACTATGCATATACAAAAATATAATATGAATACTATTATACCTATTTATATAATAAATATATTACATTTTAATAAGGTTGATAGTTAAGTCAGTTTATACGATCCCCCTCCTAACAGACAGCAAAATGTTCAAAGAACATCTGAAATGTAATATATATCTTTCTGATCAAGGATAGTGCTATGATAAAACTTCCCATGTTTTAGTGGAGGAACAAACTTTCTTAAACCATGTAAAAGACAATTTTAGCAATAAATGATGAACAATTAATTACTCTTCCATATACCACTATTCCATGCTATAATTTTTGAACCTCCTAACAGTTCCCTAATCTTTAATATCATATTTTCTGGTAATTCACTCCTCACTATTAAAGAGCAAAATATCCTACTCAAAGTGTAGTTAAATTGTTACCTGTCAAAACTGAGATTAATTATGAAGTGAGGTCTCAGAGAGGTCTCTCCTGAGTTTGGTTCCGTTCGATATTTTCATTAACAACTACTAAGATAATAGAATAGACACTAATAAAGCTCGTAGATGACACCACACTAGAAGCAGTTACAAGCACTTTACAGGAGAGCAATGAAACTCAAAATGATCTTGATAAATTGAGGAAAAGAGCAGAATCAATAAGATTAAATTCAATACAGACAAGTGCAAAGCACTAAACTTAGAAAAAATAATCAAGTGCTCAAAAATGGGGGAAACTCTCTAGGCAGCAGTAAAGGCTGTTAAGGAAAACGAAAACTGGAATAGCAATTAACAAAGCAATTGCAAAGAGAAAAAATGTCATCCTATCTTGTTTTATCAAGTACATTACCATTCAGGCACACAAGGTGATGAAACTGCTCCAACAGAACTGGTACTATTGCATGAAATGTATTAAGAAAATAAGTCTCTAATATTTTTGTAAAAATGCAAATTTGCTGTAGTGACATCAATGAAAACTTCCAGGTGGAAAAATACCTTGTTTGATAAATTGTCTTTCTGGGCTTGAATCAGGCCAAAGTGCTATGGTAGCACATGAGCAACTCAATCAAGTCACTCTATTGCAGTGATCCAAAGTAGAGTTTTTATTACAAAGAGCAGGAAAAAAAAAACATCCTAAGCTTCAGTTGAGAAGTAATGCCCAACAAGTTTGTGATTAAGCACTTGATATGAAAAATGTTGGCCCAGAGGTAGTCCCTCTTCCTTCTTTCTTCAGCTTGTTTGTCCCAGAAACAGTCAGACCAGCATAAGCACTGCTCTGTGTTCCAGAACTGGCTATATGGTGATGAATAACTTCTGCAATTGCGTTATACTTTCCACACATACCACTGAATTCACAGTGAAAAGTATCAGCCCGTATCATGTCTGAGGGTGGAGGCTGGCACAGAAAACAAGCCAAATGTGAGTACTTTGTCTATGTCAGCATAGTGAAATTTATAATTCAAATTTTAGAATTTCCCAAATTTCGTGAAAGCAGATTTGGCAACGCGTCATTATTTGTACAGTTTATTTGTATAAGGATAGCCCTCTGGAGCCCTAGTCACAGAATAAGACCTGACGTGTCAGATTCTAATACAGATGGAACAAAAAGGTAGACCAAGATTTTATAACTTAGTTATATGAGACAGACATGAGGATATAAGACAGCATTAGTTTGGACACAAGGCAACAGTGTCAACATACTACTGGCTCGACTGTTGTCAAATGTTCTGCAGACACTGCAGCAAAAAAAAATTTACGAAGAAAATTTCTCTGATAGTTGCACTGTTGTTCCAAAGTAGGATTTTTAGAATAATTCTAAATTCAATGTAAAAAGTGAACAGATGTGAAAAAACCACTCTTCAGTAACTAAATAGGTCATTAGTTTTATTTAAATCTCAACTTATTATCAAGACATCTTAATAAATCCATAATGATGGACTACTGTTACTGAAAGAAAGAAATAACATTTTAATCATGTTAAAACAAGGTTAATGGCTGGCCTAGAATACTCTAGACTTGTGGGTAACCCAAACTGAATTTCCTGTTCCGATTTGCCAGCCCCAGGAGGAGCATAATGATGATATGCTAACAGAAAAACTCTTAAGAAAATTAAGTTCTTAAGCACAAAATTTGCCTTCTTCTAAAGAAAAAAAGAGAGAGAGAGAGAGAGAGAAGAGAGAGAGAAACACATACTTATGTTTGTATATATATGGGAGGTCAGAAAGGATGCATGTGAACAAATATTGATCAGAGAGCAGTTGGATCCAGCCACAATGGCCCTTACATGCTCACTGACAAATGTTCCAGTCATTGTGGGATATGTTTTATCTTTTAAAATCACTATAATCTGTAATTCTTTTGAGAGGGAATCAGAAGTTAATGAGAGGGGTATATAGATTTTATTTCCTTTTGCCACAGCTGATGATGAACATGATGAACAACCCACAGTCTTTAAGGTCCAAAGGGATCATTAGATGCAATTTTTGTATAGCCTTGATGCAACAGCCATTGCATAAAAAGTCTAAAGTTAGTTTTGCAATAGAATCTTATAATGCATTTTATTAATGAGTCTATTCATTATCACCAATTCACTCATAGCATTCTTCCACTGGGGAATTTCAATTTCTTGATGTTACGTTTGACTTAAATGGCCATAATAGTAGCCTATGTCTTTCTCAGGGCTCATTACCAGAGAGCTGTGGTAAACATTGCTGCAAAAAAATAAACACCACTGCATTGTGTTCTGCCAGATCCACAAATGCTGTTACATCTCTGTTCCTATTACAGTATTCATGGGTTTCTATTGCTTGTCCTATAAGATTTTGTTTAATGAGAAATAAACAGGTTTAGGAGGCTATTTCCCATCAGTGATTCAGGAAGCATATTTTCCTTCAGAATGTGTACAATACTCAACACACACAAGGGTCCCATTCTATAAATAACACCTTTCTGGCATCATTGCAAAACAAATTGCTATTAGGTGTTGTTTATTTTTAACAATTTATTCATAAGATGTCACAAATACGAATCACAGTGGGAAACAGCTGAGAGGAAAAGTAACTGCAGAGTGCATTGGACAAAGTTTCAGAGTCACATAGCTCCATTTCTGAGCTGAACCTCCAAACACAAGAGATTTGCAGGAACTCTAGTAACATGAAGTACTTATCATGGAATGGCCCAGTGGGACCAAAAAATGACAAAGGCTCAGCATGAGTCAAGCTCTAAACCACAGGTTGTGATGAGGGACGTCTGAGATTGCTCTGCTATCCTGTATCAACCTCATGCAAGGAAGCATTCCCCGGAGATCTCCTCTCTGTCTGCAGACTGAAAGGGAATGGGCACTGACTTGAATGAAGACACATTACTTTGATACATCTGTTAAAGCTCATTGTTTTGCACTGTCATTAATTCTTTCAAACCTAGCCAGATATAGTCTGCAATCTAAAAGTGCCTGTAAAAAGCTCACCTTCTGCTAATATATCTAAGTTCAAACAGTATTTGCCAATTAATCATAGAATTATAGAATGGTTTGGGTTGGAAGGGACCTTTAAGGTCATTTAGTTCCAACCTCCCTGCTACAGGAAAGGACAAGTCCCTCTAGACCAGGTTACTCACAGCCCCATCCAGCCTGGCCTTGAATGCTTCCTAGCAGGGGCCATTCCACAACCTCACTGGGCAACCTGTGCCAGCTTCTCACCACTCTCACAGTAAAGAATGACTTCCTAATATCTAGTTTAAATCTACCTTCTTCCAGCTTTAAACCATTTCCCCTCATCCTGTACCTACATGCCCTTATAAAAAGTCCCTTCCCAGCTTTCCTGTAGATCCCCTTCAGGTACTGGAAGGTCGCTATAACATCTCCTCTGAGTCTTCTCCTCTGCAGGCTGAAGAGCTCCAGCCATCTCAGCTTGCCAGTTTCAGTACTCCGACAACATACATACATACATATATATATGCATTCTTAAATTCAGAGATGGTTTACTTTGTTCCTGCAAACACAGGTCAGCCACGAGACAAAGCTGATATAAACTGAGGTGGCTTGCAGGCAACAATTCAAATTAAGAAGAATATGCAGTATTTCATATCCTTAGCCTAAACACTGAATATTTTGTATAAACACATGACTAGTTATCAAGATCACAAACATGAAGTGTAAAAATCTGCTTTAGTACAGGCTGCTTAGAAGGGCCAATTGCAGAGAAAATGCTTATTGTGTTTGTATTTTATTTGAAAGCACACCAGTGATCAGGATGCTGCAACTGTGAACAGTTTGCTTCTAACAAAAGGTACCAGGATCAGCTAACAAGTATGCACCTGACAGACAGACTAGTTGAGTATTAATAGCAGTAACGCCAGTAACTACAGAATGCATTAAAAAAGAAGATACTGCAATAGGACTCCTCAGCAAATCTAAAGGCAGAATAACTAGAAGTCTCAGTATACAATCTTAATGCATGCAATGATTTACTAAATTCCCTGTAAAAATTTACCTGAACAGAACATATAGCATTTTGAGTCTATCAAAGAAAATAAGTACGTATTCTACTAAATGAAAAATGTCTATAAATATTTTTCAGAAATATTGAGTATGATGTCAATGGATACTTCACATATAAGGCCAAAAAATAGACTGGTTAATCATCTCTGATTTTCTTATTTGGTTCAAACAAAGCACAGTGGTGTGGGGGTGAAGTTTTTTCTCATCAGAATGAAGCAGCAGAACAAACTGGTTTTAAATATGACAACATATCATCACTATCTGTGTATGAAATCTAAAAAACACGGCATTATGATTTCTTGAAACTGGGAACTAAATCTCACCACTGACCTAAAACCATTCAATTAATCCTGGTCAGTTTCTCAGTGAGCAATGTTTTAGCTAATAACCAAGCCGTTCACTTTTCTTCCCACTTCACCAAGCAAGGTATATACAGAAACATCTAGAGAACCATCTCCGATGAAATTCATTTGACCTAAAGGAAACTCAGTTTGTTCCCCAGAAGCTGAAAAGCAGAATTCAAAAGTAAATCACAAACTTGCTTTTTTGTACAAGTCTGCATTCAGCATCTGCAAGTCCACTCCAGGTAACAGCGCCTTCTTTAGTTCCTAAAAGTGTTATGATTATTGTCATATCGCTGTACTAATTTTTCTTACATAAGCACAGTTATGCAAAACAGTATGCCTAGGAGCCATACATACATGATTTTTTTTTTCCTCTATTCCATCTGATATTTTTAATTCACATTGCAGGTATTTTACAATGGATAGTCTTCTTTCCTATTTGTTGGAATATGATAATGCCCATTAGTATTTCCCTACAAATATTCTTGCTTTATTCCAATAATTTTTACTATCTTCAGTGTCTAATTTTTACAAAAAATAAACTGCTTCAAATAAGCACGTCCATACTAAATCAGATTTGTAGTTATGTAGGAGTGATGTAATTAAAACTCTGAAGAGAACACGTAAAATAAAAAGTCTCAAGCTTTTATTGCTTAAATTATTGTTAGCCAAAGATAGTACTCATCTTTTCATTACTGGAAATGGAAAGGTGACAGGACATTTAACAATGAAGTACTTATTTTCACAGACCCTGTTCCTTGAGCAATAAATAGATTCATTAGGGGAAAAAAAAAAAAAAAGAGAGAAAGAAAAAAGAGGGGAGGGAGGGAGAGGAGGGAGAAAGGAGAAAATTAAAAAAAAAAATAAAAATAAAATGAGAAATTTTAAAAAGAAAATTTGAATCCTTCTATATTTCCTGTGTTCACAGTAAATAGTCACAAGGCAAGGGCACCTTTTCTCTTTTATAACCTTCATTGGATCAGTAGCATGGCCATATAAGATGCAATATTCACCCCAAAAGCTCAGAACAGTTATTACTAGTAGATCTCTCCAACACTCTACCCACACACATACACACCTTATCTTTCCATTCCTAAATAGGCAGTTTGATGGTATTAGATGCTCTGTACAGGCACAGGAGACAGCTGCATCAAATCCATATTAAGAAATTCAAAACACTCAGCCAATTGCAGTCTCTTTCCTAAGGCAATTTAGCAAGGTTATACTCTGTTAATAACTTATCTTCAGAAATAATGACATTTGTATTATAAAATTGAGAAAGAGAGGGCACTTTATAGATAAGTGCCATTTATTCAAAATGCTTTCGTGTTAGAAACCATTTTATGGGTGCCCTTTAGACACTAGCACATCTCTACATTTCAGCAATTATTCATCATTTACACATCCATAATTTGAGAGAGTTTTAAACTTGAAATGAATAAGAAGCTCACACCCTGCTTCAAATGGGTGAACCAGTCTTGATAACACCTCATATCTAAGAGATTCTAAATAAATTAAATAATGAGTGGGGAAGCATGAACCTTTCCTAGTCTGACTGTGAACACGGCGTAAAGTAGCAATAGTCACCCAAATCTAGGATATAAGACAGAAATCTGTCTCACAGTCACAAAATCTCCTGTTACCATAGTGATGGGGACTGAACAAATGACTAAAAATACCTGGTCTTATTCACACTGTCTTAGGAATGTGACCTAAATGACATGTAATACATGATTTTCCATCATAAATTAATTGCATTTACTAGGAGCCAACACTGAGAAGCAGCATAATGTGCAAGTACAATGTGTGGTCAGACACTCAAAGAGATCACCTTCATCTCAAGGATGCAACCTGAACAGAGAGATAGCTGGAAGACAGCAATATATATATATGTATGTCATAAAAAGAAATCCCATGTAGGTCATTAACAAAGCAAAGGCACCAATTAAACATGGTTTTCTCTCACTAAAGTATTCCAAAAGTATTCTTACAAAATGCTGATATATGGAATTTTAACCTCCAAAGTTCACCATCTGCAAGAACCTCTGAGTTGAGGTGGACGTAAAACTTAAGACAACACAGAAGTAATATAAACCTGTGTTTAGATCTGCTTTCATTCACAGCACCTACATATGTTATTAAAAAAACAAAAGCATGCTACCATAGAGGAGAAATGGGTAATGGCATTTCCCATCTCATCCTGTGAGGTTCCCAAAGAGGCTGCCTCCACAAGCCTTACCCAGGAGTTGCTGAACTGCAGTAAGAGCAGAGTATTGCAGGTTCTCCAACTGACTACTCCAGGAAAGAGGAAAGACAGAAGGAAGATGAGATGAGACTCTAGCTTTATGTGAAGGGCTTAATTTATTACTGTTTTTTTTTTTTCTTCTATTTTTAAAGGGCAATGTTCTCCCTTCTGTTTACAGTACATTATGACTTGACTCATGACATCTTATTCTATTTACATTCATCTATTCATTTGCGAATATTTTTAAAATTTAGTTGGGCTTTGTTGCTTAAGAGTGATGGAAAGCAAGTACCACTGACATTACAAAGCAGGGAATAAGGCAAGTGTTTTTCCTGGAGGCACCTGCAAGTGCAGACCTGCTACAAGCCTTCTCTACATTCTCTTACTACATTTCAAGATATTATGGAATTGTAGTCCTGCATTGATACACAAAATGCAATTCAACAAAACGTACTTTAATTCATGTATAGGGATAAAATGATTCATTTCCAAAAACATCAACTATGCTTTTAAAAACAGTAGCTTCATGACGCAATGGAAAAAATGACCCAAAGTCTATGCTTGCATTTGAACTTTTTGTACCATTGCAAAGCATTTTTAAATAATTACTTGCCTGGAAAGACCAGCTGAAAGACCCGCTGTACTCCGCTGGCAGGTATAAAATATCCACAGTCTCTAAAAAATTCAGGTAGATGATCTCTGTCCATTTTTTGGCCAAACGCTCTCTTGGAAAACATTGCTTCATAAACTAAGAAGAGAAGATTCCATTAGATATGTGCTTATGATATGCTATTAGGCACCAATTTTTCTAGAAATATTTTCTTTAGGATCAAGTTAATTCGTTTGATAAACTAAGTATGGAAACATAGGCCTATGTGGAGATCTGATGATTGGTAGCTTGCTGATGGCTGAACTTTGCAGTGAAGTGAAACTTGCATCATCCCTACCAAACACCAAGGGGAACAGATAGGTTGAAAGAATTCTCTCCCCATCTAAGAATTTCTCAGCAAGGAAAGCTGATGAGCTAGTCCCTGCAAAACTAGGCTTGTAGAAAGAGGCTGAGGCAAGCAGATAACTATAGTGGTTCATACTCTTTTTTTATTTGGCAAACAAGATTAAACTGTCTACAATAGTATATTAAACTGTTGCCCCTAAAATTAAAAGTGAAAAAACTCCCAGTGTAAGACATTGCCTCTAATAATGTCATGATGGAGATGCCTGTAGATGCACAATTAGAAAAAAAACAGAGACATATACATTCAATTATTTTTTTGACAAATGTAGTATATTTAAAAATATACCTTAGTCAAATACATTAACTCAGAGAGATAGCCATTGTGTGGTTAGTTTGCACTGCTCAGGGAGGATAAAGTATGAATTAAAAATGAAAACCCTTAGTCATCTATACTTTGAGGTCCACAACTGATCTACCTAGCCCACAGATTTTTTTTCAGAATTGGTGCCAAAAATCTTCATCCCTGAGAGACAGAGGATATCTGTCTAGCTAAATTTACTATCTATTAATAGAACAAATAATTTTCCTGTAAGGGTTAACAGAAATAGATCAAATTACATTCTATGCTATGTGTGAGCATCTGTAATGTCTGTTTCTGTCTTCATCAAAGAAGAGCAAATTAATGTCAATTTAGCATTCCAGAAAAACAGCATCTGCCTTTTAAGTCAGACTTTGCACTCTAATTTTTGAAGACCATAACAACAAAACAACAACAAAAGACAATATATACTGAACTGCAATATCCTGTCATATCTACAAAGATGCTTTGAAGGTATAATGTTAAGACTTCCTGTTAAAGCACCAGTGACAACAATTGAAAAGCATTTCATCAAAATATGAAGAGCAGTACAAATTTTTCAGTCAGCCAACATCACCCAGTGTGTTATGAACTACTCAGCCTGGAAAAAAGATAGTTTTTCAGGAGGATATAGACTACATTCTAGGAGTTAATTAGTTTTATTGCTATTTTTTTCATAACATATTAGGGGAAAAACTAATTTCTGCATATAGTACTTAAAGTATATACATGCGTATTTCATATGTGGTGATAGAAATACCTGATTATGGAATTTTGAAGTAAACACTGAGACTATGTCATCAATGTCCAGAAGCTACTTTTTCCAAAGATATAAAACTTTATGGATGTAGACTAAAAGGACTGAATGAAAATTGGAATCAAAATGTAAGCAATTAATACATTTCATGTTCAAAAGGTGTAAGAATCTATCAGAATCAACTTTTAGTTTTTAGTGGGTATTATATTTTTATTTCTCTGAAATGCTAATTTATACTAGAAAAAATAAACCAGCGCATCTAAGTCTAATGTAGAGTGTTGTTGTTTTGATGCATAGTTGAAAACTCAAAATAATTTTTGTTTTCTTAGTTTTTCCTATTAGGAAAGCTATTTATTGTACACTCTCATCTAATCTTAAATATCCTCTATAATGCAGCAGTCATGTCTTCCACTGGAAGAGGAATTTGAAGGTCAACAGATTACTTAAAAAGGAAATTTAGATTATATTTTTGCAGTCTGAACTGCTTTTTCTTTTCCTTAATATCTTCCCATATCATGTGGGTAATAAGAATGGCACAAATATTCATATCCAAAAGTATGCAAAAGGCAGTGAGCAGAGCATCTGGAGTTAAGGAACAGGTAGCTTTGATATTAGTCAACTATTTCCTTTTATTTCAATGCCTTTTGCTTGCTTATCATGAGAACTATCAAGAAAAGCAGCTTTCAAGCTAGTGACATTTATGACATTCATGCTCCTCCCAGTCACTGAAGTTTACCTGTTGTGTCTGTCTATGAGTTTTGTAATATGCAGATGAACGATAACATGTATTCTCTCTATTACACTTCCTTGACTGTACAGGAAAGTCATCAAATAGGAGAAACATATCAAGTGTACAGTTAGTTCCATGTATAAAATTTTCAATACATAGATTGCTCAAAAAATCTGCAAAGGGACCTTCCTTTCAAGTCATTAGAAATCCTCCATTGCAACATGACATGTTGTTGCCAATCACTTAACAGTTATTGGTCTAAAACTCACATCATGTTGACACAATATTGTTAATTTCTTTAGCAAAAGACTGAAAGACTCTTTATTCAAACTAAATCCTACAGTTCTGAAGTCATGGAACGACATCTTAGAAATGCAGCTGTCTGTAAGGGGAAATGAAGTCTGCCTTGTACCAAAAACCATTAAAAAATGATTGTGTTGCGGACATGGAATATTGCTTAACAAGTGCCAGACTACTGGAATTAAAATAAACGTAACTCTGTGTTAAATGCAATTACTTACATTTTTTCTTGTCCATCCACTCCTCTAATTCACAATAATGAAGTGGTGTAGACAGATCCAAGACACCAGCTCGACTTTTAATGCGTGCCATCATGTTACGGTAACGTTTTACAGCTGCTAGTAAGGATGACCCATGACTTGCTGACTGTAATTAAAGATATTTTTCACTTTCATTACTGTAAGAAGGGAGTGAGAAGTGACAAAAACAAACAAATAAACAAAAAAACAGATGAGGAGATGGAAATGAGAGGTGTGCAGCATAAAAGAAAATCTTAAAAGAAAACAAGAATAAATTCCACTGCTGTAAACACTTGGACAGATGTGTGAAAACTCCACAGAGTTGATACAAAATAGTCCATTCCAGAGCTGACTAGGTAAAACTATTGGATAAAACTATTTTTGGATAAACACATTTTATTCCAAATTACAGAAGTAGGTCAGGAACTGTGTAAAATAGAAAATACTATCTGCAGAGTCTGGGTGGAAGAACAAGGTTCTGTATCTCAACAGAGGAAAAGTGGAACAGTGAACAAGGTGAGAAACTTTATGTTCAACATTTGTTTTTTGATTAAAAGTATGTCATAGGAGAAAAAATACATATTTGTCTCCTGCAGCCCAGAAGTAGATATCAAGACATGTAGTTTTACCTCATTGTTAATTATATCAGCAGCAAAAACTGTATATTAAGTGAAGGAATATTTTTAAAGGTTGATGATTACCAAATAATATGACCTGATTTTTACCATCTATTTTAGGATTTTGGAAAACTAATAAAATAGATAGTTTAATGAATGACTCAGTTCCTACTTGACCCACTTACTTCAATGAGATACAAGTTTTCTTATGGCATGCTTCTGAGACAAGGGGCTTAGACATCACTAGAAAAATGATATCTGAACTGAAGTTGTACAGCCTCCACAAGCACCCAACCTGCAATATGCATAAGCACTTCCAACTTGATATAAACTCTGAGATTGAAATCAGAAGTATTGTGGCATCGGTCTTGCATCATTTCTCAGGAAATGACATTTCATTTAGCAATACTTGCTGAAAAACAAGAACAGTAACTAAACTGTAGAATCCATGTTTTTTGTTCAGTAATTCAAGCATAAAACAGAGCTGGAGGAAGAAGAGTGCAATAACAGTCTGGTATCCATAGCTTGTTTACCTCAAAAACTGCAAGTCCTTTAATTAACAATACAACACGCATATATAACAAGAGTATTTAAAGGCAAAAGAATCATAGGTCACACAGGCTATTCTCTTCTAAAAATAATGGAGAGAATTCTTATAATCAAGTGATAGAAACAGGTTCCAGCAGAGAACTCACTATCTCACTATCACTGAATTAGCTCTGACCTTGAAGGTGCAGAAGAGCGATGGCAGACAAACTAGCTGAGCACAGTTTTTTTTTTTCATTGCCAAATAGTAATAATTCTTACTCTACTGGAATTTAAGCAGTACATGGATTAAACAATCAAAACATTACCTTAATCTTTACTCTCTTGTATGCCCTACGTACAAGCCACCCTCTCACATATCTTTGAATGCAAATGACTGCTTTAAGTTCTTCTCTGTTCCTAGGATGCTTTTTACTACCACAAACAGCTTCAAAGATTTCTGGGTGAGTTACATTCTTCCTTAGCTTCTTCTGCGTTTGAAGGGAAAGGCATTTATCACTAGAAATTAAAGTACAGAAAATTTGTTTTTCAGTTTGGTAGAAAAATGTTTGAAATATGAACCAAAATTCTAGTACACAAATTTCAGTTTGCAATTAAAATAATTACAAAATCACATACAAACCTTTCACTTACATGAATATATTGAAAAGACTGAAATGCAACTGATAGTGATTTACCATTTACAATTACAGAATAACCATCCAAATCTATTTGACAAATATTTTGTTATAGATGCATAGATCTGCTGAATTGCCATGTTTTTGTAAATGATAAGGATTAAGTTACTATTTTAAATATTTTAATATTTTCAATTCCTATTCAAACATACAGCTTTTTCCACCCATCCTAGGAGCCTGCTAAAAATCATAACTAACGTGAAAACCACTTTTCTGAAGTAATGACTTTGAGTCAGGCTAAAAATATATATTATATATATAAATATATAATATAAATATATAATGTATATAAAATAAATATATATATTAAATATATTAAATATATATAAAATAATATCTCCAGTAGATAGACACTCTGAAACCCTTAAGTATCCCTCTATCTGAATGCTAACTTTCATAGCTTTTATTAACGTGTTGGGAAATTAGTCAGGAAATTTTCCACTAAATTTAAAAAAAAAAAAAAAAAACACAATCATTTTATGAGTACATAGAAATGTATTAAAGTCAATCTTTTTCATAAGAACATACAAAGAAAAGCTATATTGGAGTTTTTCCTTTCAAAATAAGATAGCAGAAATACCAGACCCAACGAGATATTCAATAATCTGAACTATATATGTTTCTGTCACGGAGAAATTAAAAAATCATATTTAAACCTAAAAATATATCAATTTTGTCTTAATTAAAAACAGACCAAAAAAACCAAGAAGTGAACTCTCTAAAGTGGTTAATCAAAGCACTAGATTTTGCATTTGAAGCTGTGTATCTGGCAGAAATGTAAACTGAAACATAGCTGAGGATTTTTTCTCATCTAACACATTTAGAGCTTTCTTTTTTCTCAAGGAAATAGTCATTTTTATAGTTAAGGTTGTAAGTAACTATATACTGTAAAGTCAGTTGCAGTTTTACTTACTACATCCAGATTACGCCAAGACTAAACCAACCTGCTTGAAATATAATTTGTTGGGAAAATGTTTTTTGATGCCTGGTCTTAATTAAGCAAGGTGTTAATCAGATAAAAATGCTTGAGATACAGAGATCTAAGTGCTACTCAAAACCTTGTGATTTTACTTCCTTGACTGGATTTTTATTTTGTTGTTATGTAAATAGCTTAGATGATGAATTCCAAACTAGGTATTTTCCGGTGTTCTGCAGCACTTTCTCCTTCTAGCCAAAAGCCTGCAAGACTTTTAATCAGACCATTTTTTTATAATTAAAAAGTATCATTTGCACTTATTCATCATTTCAGTTTGTGCCACAAAGAAAAATCTGTCCCATAAATCTTGACCTCTCCACTGACTAAAATAACTTCCAGGTATTTCATATAACTTCCCACTGTGGGACCACAGTCTCACCACTCACAACCTGATACACCCATTGTATCTTCTCAGAGTGAACAAAAAATTCATCTGTCAGCTTAACTCAGCTCTATACCAAAAATATTATTTTTCCCAGAAATTATAACAGAGTGCGACCTATTAACTTTTTTGCAAGGTGTCAGAGAAATTGCAGTTTCTTGAGTTGCACAGGGGATGCCATTAGTGGACTCATTTCCATGGCCATTTCTAGACAAGTCTAGCCAGTTTGCAGGTAATGCTTATTTACTGTCTCAAACATTAGGACATCCAAGGGCAACGCTACAGAACAGATAAGATCCACTGTCTTCAAAGGTCAGGGACATCATGATGTCAGATGCACAAGAAGGGAAGTACCTGATTTATTAGATAAATGCACATAAAGAATTCACGCAATATTTCTATTCTGTTGTTTGTTTTTCCAAATTTTGAGAAAAAGGTTATCAGAAATGATTATCTACGTGAGAGGGCAGGTCCCATTCTGTTAATTTACAGGAAGAAAAATTTGAGAGCTTTTCTTGGCATTGTCATCAGATTTGTATTTTAGATACAGTTTGATTTTTTAAGAAAGCCCGCAAATCACTACAGAAGTTGGTAAAGAGATGTAGGTGGAAGATACCTATGGAAGATAGAGCACTCAAATGTAAGGAAAGAAAGTCTAACATCAACAAATATTAAATTAACTCTATTTTTTGAAAACATGTTTCAGAACAATTCTGAGTCTGCAACTACTGGAAGATATGGACAAATGCTTGTTTGAAATATCAAGCATACATTCAAGTCTTCACTTAACTACAGCAGCTGCCTGCACTACAAATGTGTTTGTAGAATCAAATTCATTCTGCAGAACTGATGGCAATGCATTGACTGGATCTTCCTACTGAATTATGCATATGGCAATTTTTCTATCATCTCACAATTTAATTTCATGCAATTTACATATGCTGATTAATACTGCACTGTAAAGATGTATTTAATATAATCTGGCACTGGTGTATAAATAATGTCTTTTATAGGAACTTTGTACTTTTCTTAAAGATTAACTTCAGTTAATGTCGTATACCAGTTACACTGTCCTTTCACTTATATATATAACAAAAGACAAATACTAAACTACCACTTGCTTACTGCAATTTCTGTCAGTTACACTACTTCTAAATAAGCTCTCTTATGACCAAATTTGTTGCTTTATTGGAAGAAAATAGCTAGACTAGAAAAAAAAGTATGTTTTTATTTAAAGAGTGTTTAGAACATTCTAGGTCAGAACAAATACCAGGCATGATGTTTGAAGAGGACATTCTATCAAACGATCAGTTTATCTACATTAATATATATTTCCATCACTTATAAATTGCAGTTCAGATATTGCTACTAATTAGTTTTGGCTGATACTGGAGTATTTTTTATGCCCCATTTATAAAAGCTGTTTGCCCATCTGTTAATAGGTTGGAAGTGATTAAAGGACACTTATTTTGGCTGTTGCAAAGGCCAAATCATTTTAAAGCTGCAAATACGTGACAAAATCAGCTAAAGATTTGCCAAGTTCAGGACCTGATTTTCCTAAAGGTTTGTGGTGTCTGCTTCCTCCCCCTTCTGCTTGAAGTATGTTTGAGTCCTCAGTAAACAAATATGAAACTTCAGCCTAGTAATGATAGGCCACACCTGTTAACTGTCTGAATACCTATGCCTTCTCTTCTTGCCTATTGTTTCTTCAATGCAAATAAAAGAGCAGGAAAGTGAGAAATAGGTGAATTTAGGTAATATCAGAGGAAAGACAAGACAAAAAAATAGTAAATTGTATGAAAACTATAGTCACGTAGAGTGAGCTGGCAATCAACAGCAAACAAAAATCTCTAATAACAGGAGACTTGTGTGTGCCATTTTTATGAGATAATTGAAGCCTTCCATTTCACCTTCGGAAGAGTATTTCAGTCACATATTTAACTTAAACAATTATATGGATAAGACTCATGCAAGGAGCTGGAATAACTCCTGCATAATATTTACATCCTATGGCCTAACTGAATGCAAATTTCACATACTAAACTATATCCTGTTCTTTTTCCACATACTCATTTGATGTTTTAAAGTACCAAGGTAGAACTCAAGCTGACCCTTATTCCAGGAGAAAAGTAACAATGGAGATGTGAAAAGAGTTTTCAAACAGATATTCTAACACTGGTTGGTCTGAAATTCCCTGAATAACTTACTCTTTAAAAAAATTTCAAAGGTAATATCAAAGGGAAAAAACTAGTTACTAACTGTAGACATACTTGCTCCATCTGCAAAATTAATTGTATAAATGAGCAACATGAAGTGCTACTGACGTACATTAAAGACATACCAACTTCATTGTATTTCTCTAATGGAAAATCTGTCAAGCACATTCTTTAATGATTATATGTCTTAAAAATTCAACAAATGAAAGGATTACCACTGAAATCGTATTAATCGGCAGAGGATTAACAGCCTACTGTTGAAAGACTTCATGAACTGCAATAGGAGATGATCTGAAATAAAAAATGCAAAGAGCTCTGCACATAAATAGTGCAGAAGAGCTGTAGATGTTGAAGCAGAAAAAGCGAAAAAGGATTGAACCAAAGGCTACTGATGTGAATAAAATCCTTCAGTATCAAAACTAAAACAAAACTGTAAGAAACATGCTATATACTGTAACATCCTCACTGCTTGCATACAGTTTACTCATTTCCTTTCTAAGTTTGTGTAGCCAATTGTCCTCTCATTCTCACTTGTAATTTCAACCACATTTAGATACATTATCTGAAATGTTTTTCAAGAATGAAACACATTGTTATTGACCATTCTGAATCCAATGGAAGACTGAGAACGAAGTCTTGATTTCCTCCTGGTACAGTTTTCTTTAATGGTTAGGAAGAGTTTACAAAAACCTTTAACTATACACAGCACAGCAATAAAAATCTGGGCACACATATATTGTTCTACCTTTTCTGTCTGTAGAACCATAATGAAATTATGGCCAGGCATTTCCTGTTACTTAATGTCTAGAGTTAATCTCATCAAACCTAATACAGCAGCTATCCATATTCATGAAAACACTTAAGGATGTGTTTGATTTTAGCTTTAGTGCAATTTTAGGATATGTCTGAAGTTAGGCACATACTTAAAATGCCATGCTGAATTGAAAAGGAGGCAATTGTACGCTTACCTGAGCTAAAGTTAAAAATTAAGCATATGCTTAAGTGTTTTGCTGAATACAGATGGAACACTGAACGGGAGCCCAGTGATTACTCACAAGTGTCAGTATGTTCCTAATCCAGAAATTATCACTATACAAATAAAATCTGAAGATATGAATATACATAATCAATGTATGGCTGTCTAGAATTTTGATGACCAACTAATTATAATTCTTGCAGACATAAATAGGAAAGATGATGAAACACTGCTTAAATTCAAAGACATATCCCAAATTATTCACTCAGGATGTTCACAGAAGACAAAATATGACAGTAAAACAACATAGATGCATAAAGAGAAGCTGTAATGACAGACACAACAGCTTTAACTTTCAGCTGAAGATAGTTTTCAACATTATTGGGATTTAGTTGATCTTATAGCTTGGTACTAGAATTTTCCCAGTATTCTGAGGACACGGTGATATTAAAAAAAAGATCTGTTTCATCAGACCATATGAACCAGAACCAGAATCGTCATGCTGAGGTTTTGCAACTTAATGACATTGAAAATCTATAGATTCTATTGGAAATAATGTAAATGCATGACTAAGACCCATTCATGCTTCCTAATTGCTTTGTCAGTTTAAATATGAATTTCACTAAGAAAAAACATTGGAAAATACATCTGAAAACAAGTCAGTTTCATCTGCCATTTTAACAAAAGATTAATAGGAAAAAAAGCACCTCATTTTTTTCCTTTCTAGTTTACCACCCGATGCAGCACGTTTCTTTTTGTTGGTTTGGAAGTCTATCTGGAAAGACAGAAGAGACGAAAGATCTAGTGAATTAGATGATAGGTACTCCCTGTTTATCTACCTTTGGTTCTAATTCTAGCATTGTCTTATTTAATCAATATGAAAACACACAAATACAAAATGTTTTTCCTCATAGAACCACTTGTGTAGATGAGGTTGGTTAGTATTTGTTGTGCTGTATTTCTGTTCTGGCTAACTCTTAAAAAGGATACATCCTCTGGTAAAAGAGAAAAAACAAGATATAATGGAATAACTATAACCCATCTCATTTGCCCTTCTCTAGTATGAAATATGGCTTTTCTCATATACATTTTCATGCTGTATTTACTGATGAATATCACATACTGTTTTTACAACCCATTGATTCAGTATCATGAGATCTAACTAAAAGCTAACTGAGCTGCAATAAAATCTTGAAAGCAGGGGAAAGGCTGATCTCTGCCAATCTCACACTTTACCTTTCAGACACCTTTTCTTTTTAGGACAGTCTGATTGGCATGCAATATTAAGGTATGCATGCAATAGGGATGTAGTAAGAACTATGTCCTGATAAGCAGCCAGCTACATGAATGTTTTTATGTTCTTAGTGTATTCCAACTAGATTATCCAGATGATATCAGGAATCTCCCTGTCAGTTAAGGACAGGGGATTCGCACCTATCCAACTCACAGACAAGTCCTATTGATTCCATGCTGCCATCCCACACACTATTGGCTACATCATGGTCCCTAGTCTCGCTTCACATAACTGAAACTAGAGTCTCACGTGTAACAGTATACTAGCCTAGGTAGAACCTTAGGTTCTACATTGCTCCACTCCTGTTATCTCAGACCAGTTCACAGTCATGCTATTCTCCCAGTTCATAGCATAACACTTCCTCTGATTCTTCTTCTGGCCTGATCTGCTTGGCTTCTGTCATTAATTGTCACTAACTCCTGACTTCAGCCTCTCTCCACAGTGCTATCTGTCTCAAGACATGCAGATATGAAGATGTTTCCTGTTCACCCCTAAGCTGTTTTTTTTTTTCCAATGCACAACCTCCTACTATATTTTAGAGTCCATTTAGTGATGAGTGAATTTGAGAAAACTAATCATAATTATTCTAAATTCTGAACTGTGTTAAAATGCCAAATTTAGAAAAAATCCAGGTATACGCTTTAAGAGTACGTTGCTGCACCAAACATTTTCATTAATTTTGCAGCCATCAGAAAGTTTTGATAAGCAAACAACAAAATATGATTTAGTTCAAAAAAATCTTAGTAGTATGTGCTAAATTAATGCTGGCAATGCATTAAGTATATCTTAACCACTTTTTCAAGAATGATATTTAGCAAATCTACACACAGAGCCTAAATGTGAGACGCTGATTACCATTTTTTAATCAAAGGCTGCCAGTTTTAAGTTTGCAAGTCAGTGCACAGACTTGTATTGCAGATTTCATCCACTGAGGGATTGGTTACCCAAATGCTAGAAAAAATACATTTTTTTTTTTAACAAAGCTACTACATTTCAAGTAAATGCTATTGTAGAAAGAGGGCCTGGCTCTGTACATCCTTTAATTTTGTTGGATTATCATCAATCAATTAAATGTTATCTCCAGGGAGAGTTAAAATGAACGTGCGTTATCAGGAATAGCCTTATTTAATTTCTGGTTTTTATAGTTATGTGGTTCTGTGGTCGTTTATTTAAGAAGTTGTCTGTTATTACTGAGCAGCCTTGGTCAGTTCAAGTGGTTTTCATACTATTTTACCATATTTTGGTAAAATAGGTATTTTTCACACCTGTTTTTGACCCAAGAATCTGAGTCCTAAAATGATTCCTTCCAGACTTAAAGTGTTTAATACCCATCATTTTATCAGTCCCATTCATTCATTTGGAAACCCTGCCCAGCATATGAAGTGTATGATGGCAGGTAGCCTACCTTTTACTTCATGTTGTGTAATATCAAGACAATGTCTAATAATGCCACCATGAACGATTTAATATGAAGATGAGACTAAACTTCTTGTGTAATTGAGATGTGAATTGATGATTTTATACAGTCTGAGTGTTAATACCAGCTACTTAGGAGAAAATAGGAGAAAAAAAGTGGACGTAGAAGTGAGATACACATACTATCTGCATAAGACCTCAAGAGCCATTCTCAAAAAATGAATTTCTGGGCAAATGTACAACCATAAAGTGATTTTGCACATTTCTGGGTATAAATGTCTTAATTCAGTGCAAAATATATATACCTGATGACTTCCTAAGTTGCTTCAAATATATCTTAGTAATGAACATGAGATTTACCTAATGCTACAAGACATCATCTGAGCTATTCTTGGGTTCTCCAGCTGTGCTTATTGCTATGTAATCCTGATAAAGGAAATTAATACACTACTGAACACATGATAAGGATTTGCCAGGACCAGACCTCTAAATATATTTGATATAAAAAAAATAAAGTATCGAACATATGTAATCATTGCTTATTTCAAAAATGGACAGTTTAAAAGATAACCTTTGATCTGCAGTCTGCTACCCACATAACCTAATGAAGCAGGGAGAAAGCTATTTTTCACCTTACTTTCTTAAGCATTCTTTTTAAAGTATGATATACCTAATGTTACTTTCTTTAAGTAAGTTCGCCACTTAGTTTGAAGTATGTGCCCTATTAACTGCAAGGAAAATCATGTCATCAATCCCTGAAAAGTAGATGAGAAATATACACAGAGGTTTTCTTGGCAATCTGCAGTCGCCATGATATTTGATACACTGCTACAACAAAGGAATCAAATGGCTTTATCTTCTCAGAATCTTCCACACAAGACAGCACAGTGAAGCATGTGTTCGAATCAGAGGGAGCTGTTCTCACTTCACATTATGATGAGCCACTTGCCAACTGAGTTCAGCCTCCTACCTCCCAATTGCAGAAAGAATTTAATTGGCTATTGCAGCAATCTGTACTCTGATAAGGTTGCTGAGAGGAGGAAAAAAAAAAAAATAAGGAAAGCCTGTTTCATTTGAAGACTGCAAATAATGTTTTTCTTCTACAATCCTCTGTTTGTGCTGGTCCACCTTCTCAGCATGCAGACATACTTCAAGCAACCATTACTCCCTCTAAATTTCCTATTTCTTCCTGTGGCCATCCAAAAGTTCACAGTTCCTTTCCTTTACTTCCCAAACTATCTTTGAAGTCTCCACTATGCAAGTCTTGTGGTTTAACCCAGCAAGAAGCTAAGCACCACACAATCACGTACTCCCTCCTCTCCCAGTGGGAGAGGGGAGGGAATTAAAAAAAAAAAAAAAAAAAAAAACAAAAAAAAACTTGTGTGTTGAAATAAAACTATTTCCTAAGATAGAGAAAAGATATAACTGTTATGAATATATATATTTTTATGAATGCACACAACAAGGAATGCACAAGCAATTGCTCACCACTCACAGACTAATGCCTACCTAGCCCCCAGTGAGCAAATAGAGCAAGATGAACTCCCACTCCCTTCAGAACTCCTTCTGCATCATGTCATATGATATGGAATACACCTCAGGCCAGTTTAAATCAGATGTCCTGATACTGTGCCCTCCAATCTCCTTGAGCCCTTCACTGAGAATGGCCTTGACTCTATACAACACTGCTTAGCATCAACTATAAACATCAGTTTGTTTATATCAATTATTTTCCCCCTAACAAATCAAAACTTAACAATTGTACCAGACACTCTGAAGAAAAAAAAATCCATCCCAGCTGAAACTATGACAGTGGCCCAGCAGCTTGTACATGCTTTCATCTGAGGCTGCCTCCCTCCTATGAATTCAAAGTTTTATTCTGCCTGAGACAAGTGTGGCCTGCAATAAAGACCTTGCTTCCACTTCACAAGCCACCTGTTATCTTCTTCACCAACCTGCCAACTTCTCTGTTGCTTCCCGGTCCTGCTGCTCCCCAGCCCACTGTGCCATCTGCACAGCAGGAATTCAGAGATAAACTTACCAAGTGTTAGAAGTCTCAGCTTTGTCTCAGAGATGATGCTGTTTTGTGAGCAGAATAATTATTCTGGAATAAAAGTAACTTTTATTTAAGAATAACGTCTGCATGGAAACCTACTCCAGAACTGGAGTAGCAAACTAATTTATCTGACTCTAGTTCTGCTTGTCTGCTTCTTCTTTTATACATGAACTATTTCCGAATAGTAACAGTTTTCTTAGTAGAAGAGAATTGATATGGACACAATCATTTCATTAATCTGCAAAAAGTATAAAAATAATTTAAACATGAGTAACATTTCTAATATTTTTGTAACTGAGGAGAAGCTGAAATGCAGCATTCTAAAATTTGTGGTTCTGATGACTGAAAAGCCTTTTAAGTCTTCTGTGCCAACATAATAATAATAAAACATTAGAAATGAAACCATAGATCACAGCATCCCAGAAGATGTTGAAGAGAGTTGTATGAAGCACTGAAAGAGGTGACTAGGTTGCAACCAGAGAAAAGATCTACCTTGTTTATTATAGCCAGTATTAGGTACCATGCTATAGAAACTCAAGACTTTAGTCTTGCTTTCAAGGTCCCATGATGATGAACACTGATACAGGGTAATCATTAGCCCAGACAGTTACCAATTGCAGTAAAAAAAAATCAAGAGGCAATAGAGAAATACAGACAGGTGATGTAACATGAGGAAATAATGAATTGATTTTGATTAGCATGATAGATAACTGTCACAGTACTTAATGACTGTAACTATTGAACAGACAATATGGTTAAGATTAATCTTAAGAATGAAGAGAAAGTGCATTAAAGATGATGTTTTGGACTATCTACAAAGAGTTTCTGGCAAGTCTACCAGGTAGCCCAGAAAAAACACCTACAGTAGCATGCTGGAACATTAAACCTTGCATCATTTATCAATAAGAAAAATAGAAGCTGATCACTCTATTTTAAATCAGAGATCATAGAGTGGAAAAGGATGTTTCACATTTTGTTCAATTCAGATTATTATGATATCCTGTCTAAACTGGTGAATTTGAACTACGGAACCACTCTGCATGATAAGCAGTAGAACTCTTTATCAGCCTTGAATCATAATTCAAGCTAATTCACAGCTAGCTTTGAAAGAGCTTCAGATTTAAATAACTGTCTCTTATTTTAGGTTGAGTGCAAGACTGTAGTAAAGTGAAAATCACAAGCAAACCAAGCTATCTCAGTACTTAAAACATCACTATTATATCCCTTTCCCAAAGAAAAAAAATCAATAACTAAAAAACAGATATTCTGGTGTGCTAATACCTTATCTACAAGCAATCTTTCTTTCTCATGCACCTTTTTGGAAAAGATTTTATTAACCATATCTTAAAGTTTAATGAACTACTCTTACTGGTTTTATTTATCAGAATATACATAAAAGCCATTTTAAAGAAACAACAAATGCTTGTATATAGACAAGCAGAGCTTCAGGCACTTTCTGAGCACTGTCACTGTTTTACCCAGATTCATAAGTCATACCAATCTATGTTGTCTCTTCTCATTAAATAAAATACAGTCAGACATGCAAATATTCTGAAACATCTTTGTTCATGTGAAATGTTGAGTAACAAATATGTCTGTGCATGCTTTCTAGTCTTTCTTCCTCACTTCTTGTCTATATT
Source organism: Phasianus colchicus (assembly GCF_987193195.1). Lineage (NCBI taxonomy): Eukaryota > Metazoa > Chordata > Aves > Galliformes > Phasianidae > Phasianus > Phasianus colchicus. Next base: position 8,238,083 of record NC_143439.1, on the reverse strand, counting down.
TTAATAGATTTTCTTCTTGCTAGATTAGGTACTATAGCTGATTTCATCACATATAAATGCCATGAAGCAGTGCAAGTAAACTTGGTAACTCACCTACCAGGAGTACAGCTATTGTAAATAGAAAACTGACTTGAAGTTAAAAATAATTTAAAGGATGTCCTTCAGAATCAGCTATAAGAACAACCTAACTGCATTGGCAATGAAGGCCTATCATCAATGCCTCTGTGGAGGAGGCATCCTAGCTATGTTATCTACACAAAGTACCATCATGTTTTTGGATCATGAGTTCAGTGCAGGCTCACTCATGACATCAGAACATTTCAAGATTTTGTAACTTAGTTTTCTTCAGTTGCAAAACAAAATCAAGAGTCTAGTGCAATGGCTAAGGATTCACTTAGGTTGCTGGAAAGTCATATAAAACAGAATGCCCTGAATGAATCAGCACAGTGATTTTCAACTTCAGCCTATCCAAGTAAACCCTTTGCAAGTTTGGTTTCAAGAGTGAGTAAGCATTTCTGTTTTTCTCATTTTCTCCCCACAGCAGACATTCTAGGCCTTGAGAAATTATTCTTGACAAAAATACCATTGAAACTCATTTCAGGAGGAAAACACACCAGCTGGAGAGTTTCAGATTTTGCCTGAAGGCAGGGTATATTTATCAGTCATTTGCTCCTTGTAGAAGAAATGTTTGCTTATTCTTGCTAGGATAAGAATATTTTCAATAAATGCTACACTGTAGTCAGCCTTGTTTCCTCCTAATGCAATTGTTTTCAGCATAGCTAAAATGACCTTAACATAAATTGTAACTGTTGAAACTCTTGTTAGCCTCTTAAGGCTGAACTACAATGTTGATAAGGACATATAACAGGCAAACTTTCATTTAGCTTTTAGTCACCATCAATCTAAGCTTGTATCTGAGACTAAATATCCTTGAGCATGCCATTAATATTGACAATAGACTTCAAAATACTGTATTTTCATTGAATTACCTATAGAGACATGCTGCCACTGTCCCTGTCCCTGGAATCTTGTATCATTCTCACCATTTAGTGCTGCTTAACAAAATATCTAATGAAATATTACCAAAACAGTCCTCCCAAAGCATATTACCTTCAATAATTCCATTCAATATTGCTAAACTAAATTCTAAACTCTGTGTCTTCATGGATTAGTATCATCTGAGAGATCTTCAGACTACCATACTTCCTAGTAAAGTTTTCAAACCGGAAGCAACAATATGAGGAACCATTTTGCAGCTAACTTCCAAATACTCACTTGTAAAACACAGTTTAAGACAGAGAATGAGGACTCCCCAAAATACAAACATGATATGTTTAATATGCTTAGAAAGCCATGCTATCACGTGCAGCGTTAAGTTGTCCATCAGTATGGTCACCCAGCATTCAAGCACTGACTGCATTAAGTGCAGAAAAACGGCTGCTAGAATAATCAGTGCAATGAAGGGTGTCTCAGATGAGAGGAAACAAGAAGTATTTTGACCTTTTTCAGTCCAGAGAGATAAAGTCTGACAGTGGACACAATTGATTCAGGCAGGAGTGGGCGTGACAAGTCAAGAAGGGAGAAGAACTGTAACACCGAATGACAATGTTGGCATGATACAAAGTCAGTACAAACTAGCCATCCCTAAACTTAGGGTGAAAGCTGATTAAGGTTTCTAAGTACCAAAAGAGACTAGAGCTGTTTTCCCACAGAAGTACTAAAGTGTTTAAAGAAAGAAATAATAATAACTAGGTAAAAAACATATCTGGTATATGTAAATGGTACAGTCGCCTTCAGCAGGAAAGTCCTGGATTTATCAGATAAAAACGTATCTGTTCAAAGTCACTCTCTTTTCATGAATTAACAGTCTAAGGACAGTTTACAAATAGGACTGAATTACAGTAAAGAAATAAAAGTTTGCGTTTATACAAAGCCTATGTTCACAGTGCTTTCCAAAGAATACAGAGAACAATTATCCAACTGTATTTATCTGAGGATGAATCATTTAAAAGCAGCTATAATTATATGATACTTTTAAGGATAACATCTCCAAGATCAAGAGGTGATAGAATTTCAACTGCCACTACCCAGAATCCTGTCTGACTCAATTTAAGTCATCAAACCTCCTCTCATCTCCTATATTCTCTTTATTCACAGTTTCCTTTTTAAGAACAAAAGAAACATTTAAAGAAAAAGGAAACCTTCCACTCTTGTTTCTTGCCAGCCTTTCAGACCTCACAAGGGTTTTCCAGCAGCCTAAATATATTTACAACACAAGCCATTCAATGATTATATGACCTATTGACTTCTAAGGTCAAAGAGAAAAATTTAAGTATGGAATTTATATCCAGCAGCTGCATGCTATCTCAGAGTATATTTAACATTTAATTTTTGTAACTCAAAACCATACAAGGACTTCGCATAGCCATATATTTACAAAACTTAAATACACATTTATTTATGGACATAACCATTTGTAACTACAAAAATTTGAGAATCAATCATCTTTGAAGTGTTCAAATATTTTTAAGAAATACATGTTAAAATCACTACAAAGGTATGGTAATTTTAGCTACACAGTTAGCACGCTACATTTCATGAGGTTGGGTCAAATAAATTCATCCTTAATAGGCATTAGGATAAAGCTTACACTTTTGGATGTGCATTGTAAATATCAAATCTGCAAAACAACGATAGCCATTCCATGATGATGTAAATTCTGGAAACCTGTGAAAAACTAGTTTGTCCATGGTAATTGGTTGAGCATGGTTCTCCTAATAATTGAAGAATACCTACTAAGCTAGTTATGTTTTGGCCCAAAAACTTGGCTACTGCTCTAACTATGAGCTTTGTTACTGTGCTTTGATAACACTATCTAGACTATAAATTCTTATGTAGAAAGTGAAGTTTATTAAAATATTTCTAATCTGTAATGTCCGCAGAGTTTATCCATCCTTACTAACACTCAGTCACTTTACATACCTTCTTCAGTCTCACGTTTTTTTGGCTCATCTGATCATCCTCCTTCACAGGAATTGGTGCAACCATGCCTCTCCAGTCCCAGTATGCTTTACCTGTTGAGAAGATTTATGTGGTTTTGAAAAACGTATCACTTATCTATAAATTACATCACATTATTTATTTGCATTCAAGTTACTGAATTTCGAGTTTCAAATTTGAAACTGGAATTGATATCTACCCACTATAGGATGAGTCAGGAGTTTCCAAAACACATTTCAAATGTTATCATGCTCATTTTGTGGACCAATGAGCAAAATCTCAAAGTCAGCATCTCATAACACAGTTTTTAATGCAGTCCTTTCAGTATTTTCAAAGGAAAAACTGAAAGTCTCATTTTATCCAGATAGCCTCCATAGAAAGGCACAAAAGAAGCTCCGCATTCTTCCATTCACCTTAGCATGGCTTCCTGTTCCTCTCTTAAAGCTCTTGGCTGCAATGTTGGCTGTAAAGCCTCCTCTTCTTTTGTCTCCTGAAAATTACCTAACTTGTATGCTTCTTTCCGATTAAGGCTGAAAATGGGAACAGAGCTGCTTTTTAAAGAGCCAGCCTGATTTCATCTAACTGCAACTCCACCGAAGTCAGTGAAATGCGTGTATCTCACGCCAAGTCACAAAGTAGTTCTTACTCTAATATGATAATTTCTTTAAACTGTTCCTAATGGTAAAGTACACATATATTACTTTTCGAAGAAAAACTATCCCTAGCACCTTCAAGTATGCCGAATTCCTTTCCCCAATACAACTTCTTTTAATGAAAAAAGCATACATTACTTGAAATCATGAGTTGCCAGATTACATTGTAAAATAAATCACTTAGCTATCAAGTTCTCAAAAATAAATAATCTCACATTTTTTTGTACAAATGTACAACTGTAAGCAGTTCTTTCATCACATGGTAGCGATTGTTATGTTCTGTACAAAAACACAAATTTGAAACAGTAGAATGCTTAACCTGTATCACAGTAATTTTGATACTGACTGAGTGAAAGAATTTTCTTACTCCTTAGAAGAAAACACAACCTTGATTTCAGTGAGTGCACTACAATATCAGGGAAATCAAATACCTCAGTAGATTAGATCACATTTCAGGAAAACCGAATAAAATTTGGCTAGTGAAATGAAAATGTTAAGCATGCAAGTTTTGCCTATTATTCACATCAAAACAGAGCAGACATAGTAAAAAGAATCAACATTCTTTTTGTCCAGGCCTCATTCTCCAAAAACAGCGCACTTTAATCACAAGAAAATTTTAAATGTAAATAGGTACAGAGATATCTGCAGTCTCTTCACTGAAGGGAGCAGATGAAGATGCAATTTCTTGATCAATTTTTTCATTTCTACTTAGCATGAGACATGCATACCTGTTTAACCATTCACTTTCTGTAGCATAATCATCTTTTCTGAAACTATTTCCAGGGGACTGTAGAAGAACCATTTTTCTTCTGCCACATGTTTTTTTGGAATGCTGTGACTAGCAGCCTGCACAACTGTTTATATTCGTCATTAACAAAACAGTACGCTTTCTTTTATTCTACAGGTCACAATGATTACATTTACTGACACAGGAGCTTATACCTCTATCCAAAACCAACAAAAATTCTGTAATTTCATTATGTATTCACTGATGGAAAAAGATCAGAAGCACTAGGGAATGAAAACTACAAAAGCTGTGCTACAAATGGTAGGTACTCAGGTAATGTTCATCCATTTTTCTGGTCTTTCAGATACTCCCTTTAACTTCTACCATCTAGCATAACTGGTGTTCCTGCAGGGAAATGAAATAGTCTCTTGGCTGCTCCCAGGAAAGGTGAGTTTATTAAATACTAAATTACTTAAGACTGAGTGACCTGTTAGACTGCAAAAGAAAAAAACAGCAAATTTGGTGCTCTGTATGTGATTGAGCAGGCACAGTGCACCATTAGAAAACATGCAGCTAGACAATATTTAGCCCATATTTGCAATAGGAAACAGGATTTGAAGATACAGCTCTTTCTTTTACAGCTTTTATAAATTTGGTTAAGCACATTTTTTTAGTGGGTTGGATTTTACAGCTTTTGACTCTCTCCATGAATGTCTAACTAATGGAATCCACTGCAAAGTTCAGTTATTTGAACTACTTCTAGAAATCTCAATCATCATGGAAATACTGCAGAGCATTGCTTATTGCCTGTCTTTTTATCAACCTCTCCTCTACTAAATGAAGACATATATGAAGAATGCCTGATATAGCTTAGTAAGAAAGATAAAGAAATTCTGTAGTTTCCACGTGCAATATCCTAATGCAAAGACGTTGGAATGTGCTGGGGATCTCTGTTACCTAGTTTACTCACAGAATCACAGAATCACAGAATTGCCAGGGTTGGAAGGGACCTCAAGGATCATGAATCTCCAACCCCCCTGCCACATGCAGGGCCACCACCATTCCACCTAATGCTAGACCAGACTGCCCAGGGCCCCATCCAATCTGGCTTTGAACACCTCCAGGGACGGGGCATCCACAACCTCCCTGGGCAGCCTGTTCCAGTACCTCACCACTCTCTCCGTAAAGAATTTCCCCCTGACATCCAACCTAAATCTCCCTTCCCTCAGCTTAAAACCATTTCCCCTTGTCCTGCTGTCACTCACCCTTTCAAAGAGTTGATTCCCCTCCTCTTTGTAGGCTCCCTTTATGTACTGAAAGGCTGCAATGAGGTCACCCCGCAGCCTTCTTTTCTCCAGGCTGAACAAGCCCAGCTCCCTCAGCCTGTCCTCATAGGGGAGGTGCTCCAGTCCCCTGATCATCTTTGTGGCCCTCCTCTGGACCCTCTCCAACAGCTCCCTGTCTTTCTTGTACTGGGGGCTCCAGACCTGGACGCAGTATTCCAGATGGGGCCTCACAAGAGCAGAGTAGAGGGGAACAATCACCTCTCTGTCCCTGCTGGCCACCCCTCTTCTGATGGAGCCCAGGATCCCATTTGCCTTACGAGCTGCAAGGGCACACTGCTGGCTCATGTTAAGTTTTTCGTCTACCAAGACCCCCAGGTCCTTCTCCACAGGGCTGCTCTCAAGGACCTCTCCTTCCAGTCTGTAGGGATGCCTGGGATTCCTCCGGCCCAAGTGCAAAACTCTGCACTTTGCAGTGTTGAACCTCATCAGGTTCACCCGGGCCCACCTTTCTAGCCTCTCGAGGTCCCTCTGAATGGCATCCCGTCCTTCAACTGTGTCAACCACACCACTCAGCTTGGTGTCGTCAGCAAACTTGCTGAGGGTGCACTCAATTCCGTCATCAATGTCATTGATAAAGATGTTAAAGAGCACCGGTCCCAAGACAGACCCCTGGGGGACGCCGCTCGTTACCAGCCTCCACCTGGACATAGAGCCATTGATGATCACCCTCTGTCTGCGGCCTTTCAACCAGTTTCTTATCCATCGAGTGGTCCACCCATCAAATCCACATCCCTCCAGTTTGGAGATAAGGATGTGGTGGGGGACCATGTCAAAGGCCTTGCTCAAGTCCAGGTAAATGACATCGGTCGCCTTTCCCTTGTCCACCGATGCCGTCACTCCATCATAAAAGGCCACCAGATTGGTCAAGCATGACCTTCCTCTGGTGAAGCCGTGCTGGCTGTCACGGATCACACGCCCTTTCCTCATGTGATCAAGCATGTCATCCAGGATGATCTGTTCCATGATCTTCCCAGGCACAGAGGTGAGACTCACCGGCCTGTAGTTCCCAGGGTCCTCCTTGCTCCCTTTCTTGTAAATGGGAGTGACGTGACCCTTCCTCCAGTCATCCGGGACCACACCAGACAGCCACGACTTCTCAAATATGATGGAGAGCGGCTCGGCAACCACCTCAGCCAGCTCCTTCAGAACCCTGGGATGCATGCCATCCGGCCCCATAGACTTGTACACATTCAGTCTCATGAGGCGGTCTCGGACCTGCTCTGTCCTCACAGCAGGGGGGGATTTACCACCCCAGTCCCCACCCAGAGGTGTAGCTCAGAAAAGTGATTTTCTGTTACCCACAAAACAATTACCTTGGAGCCTGAGAATTTAATAATTTAATAAGTATCAGCATTAACAAAAAAAAAAAAAAAAAAAAAAAAAAGTTGAGAAAAAATAGGTATATATCATTTTGCAATTCTAGAGACCAGTGCTTCAAAACTCAGTTAAAAAAAAACAAACATTAAAAAAAAAAAAAAAAACTACCCAAGAAAGAAAGAAATGCACAAATTCCTGGTCATTATACTTTCTCAAGTAACACTTCTGAATTAGATCATGACCATTTTGATCTCATGTACTTTTTCCTAGTCTCTTCCCACAAAGAGTGTTTCAGTAAGATCAGACAGGAGGACTTTTAACTTCCATGGGCCCTTTAAAAGTCAAAAATTGTTGTAGAAAGTTTGTGATACATGTATCTGTGCGATCCAGTAATCAGGTGAGAAAAGCCAGAGTTTAAACAAAGCTTCTCCCATAAGCACATTTTCCCAGTTCCTCTTTTAATTCAGAAATCAATGTTGGAAGGAAGAGGAGGAAGTTAATGAAAACTCACAACTAACTACTTTCCCATAAAATACATCTCATTTTAATCTATAGTACTTACAAGCAAGTATTAGCTAGATGATAAAATTAGAACTTTATTATTAGAAGCGCTTAGATATGATAGAAATGATTAGAAGTTCATTGTCTAAGTATACGTATAACTTAAATGAAGGATGGGGCTAGTTTAATAACATAGTGCTAGAAAATTAATTTGAAGAATTCCAGTTTTGTCCATGAAGTCAGATGCTAAATGCTTTCAGAGTGAACAGGAAAAATTGATGGCCAGGATCTGGAAATATAAAGCAATCCTAGAATGCATGAAGCTCATACTGAAGTTGGTATCTATTCTGATATATTTTACACTGACAGTTTAGCATAAATAAGTTGTGGCTCATCAGTGCAACAAATGCGAGATTCTGTTCCCTTCTAGATTGCAACTTCCATTACTTTTATTTTAAGTAAACTTCCATAGCAAAAAAAAAGAAATATATATATGTATTTCATATATATATTTATTATATATTTATATACTTACTATATATAAAATGTATTTTATATTTAGATTTATTTATATTTATAAAAAAATATTTTCTGTCTCTCTGATGACTGACACTAAAATAGAATTACAATATTCTTGTGAAAAATTATATAATAATATATAATTATATAATGTAACTAAAAATTTACATTAATTTATGAAATTTTGTAATTTACCTGTTGGAAGCTACTTTTGTTTTCAAAAATTAATCTGAAAATGTTTGCTGGTTAGCTTTTTTCCTTGACACATAGTTTCTTTGAGACCAACTGTAAAAGCAAACAAACTCAATTGGCTACTGGGGTTCTAAGCAACATAAGAACTTAACTTCCATGCAGATCAGTAGAACAATTAAAACCTGATGAGATTTCCTAAAATGTCCAGGACTCAGACTGCATTTTTACATGTCACAACATTACTGAAGTCTGACTTTCTAGCCACTGGTTTTGTTCTTTTTGAGAATACATTTGCTTGCCTATTTTGATATGGACAACGCCACTTCATAAAATGAGAGCCACCTCTGCTCATACATACATTCTAGAGCTATCATATTTCAAAAATTATTATTTCTATTCTCAAGCTCTTTCATCCTCTGTCACTTAGCATTTCAACTTTCAACCTATGCTAGCCCATTTGACTTACTGCATTTTTACCCTATATTTACCAGCGTAAATTAGATTTAACCAACACACTATTATTGCACTCATCTTTATTTTCACATGCAGACATATATATAAGTTACTTCAGAGCTTATTAAGGTTTTTCAAATGCAAGAATTCTATTTTTGTAGTCTAGCGATTATAGAAATTCTCAGTTCATTTCTTACACTCCTACTGATTCATAACTTACTTTCTTTTTTACTGATTGGCTTGTCGATGTAGACAAAGCATGAAAATTATTTTCTTCCAGCTAACCTCTTTTCCTCAACAAAAGCAGGATTGTTACTCTTCCTAATATCACAGCTACTGCTGGAAATATAATTCCAATGCCAAATGGCCAATGTAAGATGCAATTCTCCTGAATATAGAAACAGCTATTGAATTTGCAGTAATTATACCTTTGGTGTCAATTGTATCAGCAAGTGTAAGTAGAATCATTGAACCTGGAAGGGATCTTAAAGACCATCTTGTTCCAACCCTCCTACTATGGGGGCACCAGCCCTCTGATCATCTCTGCGGCCCTCTTCTAAACACACTCCAACAACTCCACATCTTTCTTGTGTTGAAGGCCCCAGGTCTGGGGGCAATATGTGTCTGGATGAAATATTTCTAGTGGGCCCTCATATGGGCAGAATAAAAGGGGACAATCTCCTCCCTTTCCCTACAGGCCACCTTTCTTTTGATGCAGACCAAGATGCATTTGGTTTTCCAGCCTGTAAATGCACGCTGTTGATTTGTGTCAAGCTTTTCATAGAACAGGAGTTCCAAGTCCTTCTCTGCAGGGCAGCTCTCAATGAGTTCTTCCCCTGGTCTGCACACATCTCTGGGATAGACCTCACCCAATGCAACATTCTGTATATAGAATCAATCCTCTCTTCCCCACAGAAGTTGTATTGGTCCCCGCCAGACAAAGGTTATTTGCTAGAATTCATCTGTCATGTAATACAGCCAGGTGTTGTAAAAAATGGTTGTTTAAAATAGGAATATATTCTTCATTTCCTTTCATTAAAGTATCAGAAAATATCCTTCTACAGTCTAAACAAAGCTACGTATTTCACAAATAATTTATTGTCTTTGTAAAAAATATCAATTGGCTTATCAGAAACGTACCAGACAGACTTTAAATAAAAAGGAAAAACCTCTGCAAGTGCAGAAAGTCTGCTTTCATAGCTGATATCACAACTAATTAGCTTGGCATTTAATAAATAACATTTCTAAGAACTGCTAACGCTGATTTAACAAGTGAAAAGAACAACCTTGTTTTGTTTAGAAAAGGTAGTTGCATTGTTGCACACTTTGTGCAAAATATTTTTGCCAATTCAGGTTGAAGACATCTTCACACATTGAACACTTGAAATAAACATCGCCTCTGTATGCTGAACTTTCTATAATTGTGCTCTTTGCTTCACAAAAACTGATAAAATGTGGTAAGGCTGATGTATACTGCAACTTAGTGGGTTCATGCTAAAGTTATAGTAAATTCACTTTTACTTAAAGATGTGTTATTTTTTTTCAAAGTATATTTCAAATCATAACCAATTCAGATAGCCTTTTATGTTTGGTCAAAAAAAAAAAGAAAGAAAGAAAGAAAGAAAAAGGAAGATATTAAAGATATTACACATCCTTTCTAAAATGAGAATCAAGCTTGACAGTAGCCATCAACAGTAAATATTCTGAAGAATCAAGATTGCATGTGCTTGTCTGTTTATCCAGCCCAGTGCATATTAACTGTTTATACTAAATGATAGTCACATCAGCTTCATTTCCATGCATTAGAAATCTTAAAACTTCTTTCAAATACATACCACAACATATCAGAATATCATTCACCCGGTTCAGCTGCTTAGTTAGCTTACCCACATCTCTCCAGGGGCAAGAATGATGCCTTCAGTCTGAATGGTACTTATAAAATAGGGTTCCCGTAGAGGATTTGCAAATGGAGAGAGAAGTTGGTTTTGCATGCACACACATATGTGTGTATGAGATAAATTTTATTTCACTACTTAAGCACTAGATGATGAAGAGCTACAAAGCAATCCAGGTCCAGGCACTGGACCTGTCTCCAGAAGCTTGAGAATGTTTTAGCATGTCACAGAAAGATCTGGAAGAGGTCGAGATCTATTGTATGTTACTGTATAATATAAGACAGACAAAATGTGAATTATGCAAATTGTTAGGATAAATGAGCAATATCAGTGACAAATGTCTTGTCATATTTACTCTTGATATTTTAAGAGAAAAGGAAACACTCCTTTTTCCCTTTATTTCCTTCACTAATTCTAAAAAGGAAAACCTTAAAATCCTAAGCTCTTATTTTGTAACAGTCTTGAAGGAGCACAATATGCCATAGGGGAAAAAAAAAACAGTTTTCCATTACAGTGTACAATTGGTGCTTGCAAATAATGAAAACATGCTTCTACAACACTCCACATTCATCAAAGCAATATTAGATATACGATTTCACAGTGAATAAAATATAAGCTATACCAGTACACATCTAAGTATCTTAGGGGGCACCTCATTAGCATTGCACTGACTTAGGAACATTGATGGAAAACATCCCTAAAACTTTGAGAAATTATATTCTGTCTCTATTACCACTTCATAAGATCTCTCCTTTTGCACCCTGGAGGTCTTTTGTTTAACCCCATCATCCTGAACCTACAAGTTCATCTTCCTCTTTCATTTCTTTCTACACCTGCTCATTTTCAAATACTCAGTGTTACTTTATTTCAGAGCCATTCTTTACATCACTCACATAAGCCTTTCCATTAAAGAACTCAGATTCTGCCTGCCCTCAAGGAACTTCCTTGGGTCTAATTTATTGAAGTGAAAATGCAACAGGAAAAAGAGTCAAATATACACATGAATGGATTACGTTCCCTCTTAAAAAAAAAAAAAAACAGAAAACCAACAACAACTTTGAACTGCAGTTTCCTTCCCTCCTTCTCCATCTCATCACCATGGGTTATTTTTCAAATGGACTTTCAAAGCAGCTCTTCACTGAAGTGAATGCTCCTACTTCGAGACCTTGGTATTAGTCCAATAATTACAATTGTTCAGCCCTGTATTTAATAGGCATGTGAGAAGACTGCTAAAAATATAGTCTATATTGCCTATAAAACCTTTAGAAATACATACAAAGCTGCATTCCCAAAACCAAATCCTGTTCCAATCAGTAAAGCTTTTCTACTAAGCTGTAATGAAAAAAAAAAAGAAAAAAGAAAAAGAAAAAAGAAATAATACTAGGGCAGAAGAAACAGAGGAAAGAATAAAGACTGTAATTCAAACAACCACAGCTGTGGTCAGGAGAGCAGAAGTTATTTCATCATTGCTGCAAACTGATCTGATTTTTACAAACACTTCAAAATTCTGCTATTTCTAATTTGCTCTTAAAAGCCTTTTGATTGTATCAACAAAACATCAAAGTGCCTAAGCAATATATTGTGTGAGTATCTTTCATAAAGGTCATGTGAAATCTCCTCACCTTTTTTAATTTAAGATTCAATCTCCATTTGAAAAGTCAGTTAATTTGCAGCGCTATGGGTGTTCTTCTCCTTTCCTTCCCTCAAACCTTATTTCCAGCTAACACACTCCTTTATGAAATGAAACAACGTTTCACTCACTTTCCCATAAAAAAAAGCACCATCAGATTTTCGCATCTTTGTTATTAAAAAAGTACACTTTTTTTTTTTTTCCTGACATGACCATGAATTCTGTTGAATCAAGGAAAAAAAATAACCAGTTCATAGTTTCCCATGGTAAGATGGAAGTAAGCCACTAAGAAGATGGTGCTAGATAGCTTGAAATTATACCTCCTGTTAATTACCAATAACTCCACCATTTTAGGAGCATGTGACTGAAAAGATACTTACAATGCAGTCTAAAAATTATCACAATTTCATCAGACACCAGTTTTTTTTTTCCTTTTTTTGACAGAAAAATCTGTCAGCTTTCTTATACAATAAGGGAAAAAAAAAAGGCAGATGCGCCTGAAGCAGGCAGCAGTAATTTGATTGTTTCTTAAGAACCCACTTATATTGAGGACTGAAATTCCTTCCCAGCCTCAGAAAAACGATTTTTTCTTAGCATTCTACCTAGGTGTGACTGACTACAGAATTACGTAAAATGGTGACATGCAAAAGGGAACTGGAGCTAGACTTATGCTTCTACTGAAGCACAAAAACTAGCCAGTGTCCCTTTAAAGGGAAAAAGGAGGGTGCAGGTGTTTTCACTCTGAGCAAACTTTGGTGTGATTCTGCATCAAATCCTGTTTAGAAGTGAGAGCCCAAGTCACATACTAAGGCCTCCAGCTTTTGGCAGTACTTCAGCTCTAAAGATCAGATTTTCAGAACTGTTCAGCTGTCACAGATAATGCAGCACCAATCCAACACTTGGCCTTTCAGTTCTGGCCTTTACTGCATCAAGTCTTTTATTCAGAAAACAGATTTCTTATTAGTGTCATCTGTTAAACCAAAAGAGAAAAAATGACTGTTGTTGTAAAAGTTATTTTTCAACAGTGCATTCTAAGCACTAATATTAGTATATTTTTTCATTTAGGATACGTCTGTGGAAAGCAGGTTTGGCAAATACTTAGACATATATGGCTTCCAAATCTGTTTTCTATCCACTACCAAATCAGTTATACCCTAACTATGAAGCCATATATATGAACAGTGAATTGGGAACAGCACGCTATTTGAACTCAATAAAAAAAAGGGGAAGAACCTTTTTATTGAGAATCAGGCTTTGAACCATTGCAGAGGCTGCAGCATTACCTTAATAAGTCAGTCCAAGCATAAAAGCTAGGTGGTCTTACAGATATTCCAATCACAGCATTACATTTTCTAAGTATAATTCAAGTGGTTTACTTGAAACACATTGCTCATCATTAAGAATGATGCTAAAGTGGGCAACATTAGTATGGTTACCAGTTCTTCCCAACAAAGTCAGTCATGTTTCTGTTACAATGACCTGTTTACAGCTACTTAAAGAAACTTCGACTGCCGAAGCTAAACTTCTCTTTGCTGAGCATATTTGTCTTTAAAAAAAAATACATGTATACAGACAAAAGCCTTCCAACTTGCCTTCCTTGTACTCTGCTAGAAAATCATTATTCCTCCTGACAGAAATAGAGGTGGGCAACAGAATGAAAAAGCTGAACTAAGTTCAAGCCAGTGCTTGACTGTGACTCATCTTTGTTCATGAATAAGGATGAATCAAGTCAGTACAAAGTTTCTGGCACTATTTCCTTATCATCAAATATGTTTGATTTTTCACATATTTGTCATCAGTTTCTTTGGCTTGGATTGTTTTTGGCTGATGGAGATAAGCTAGACCCTTGATTTAACTCAGCCTTTAACTATCCAGGTCACTGAAAGAGAAATATTCTGCATTCAATCATCTTTATATGAGGAACAACTTATAGCAGAAAATAAATAGAAACAAGAGCCTCAAAGTTCTGTGCAAAAGATTTCAGACTTCTGCTGAGAGAAGGAGAGATGAAAAACACCATGCGAAACCTCAAGCCCCTTAGGTTCTTGCAGGTTACCATGGACCTGCAGAAGAAAAGAACCAGGTCATGCTACAGTTTACACTGACTCAATCCAATCTACTTCCCCTGTAACTTAACACTCGTATGAGCTTCACTTAATGAAGGGTGGTAGAGAGCAGTGAAAGAAGAACTTGTATGCTTGTATTCCTCTCCCTTCGATTTCTCCTCACTTGCACACTGCGGCACTTACAGTTCTGTGCCAAGGTGGCAATACAAACTCTAAAAGAGTTATGGAAATAGTGTAAGGAGCTTTATCTGCAAGTTCAGAGAATATCTGAATCAGATGTTACTCTTCTTGTTATTTGAAGAAAAGAAAGGCAGGCCGATACTTATCTAGCATTAATAAATGCTAAAGAATAAATGGATCATATCAACTCTGTACCATGACCATATCTGTATCTGTAATTAAAGTGGATCAGTTAATGCATACGTTCATATATGCCTGCTGATACACACGCAAACATGTTAACATACAAGAACTAATGCTTGGCTGTAGCCTTAAAGTTCTTGCCTCATAGCTTTAATTGAATTAATTAGCTAGCTTTCTTAACAGTGTATCAGCCTCTTCTACAAGAGGAATGATGATTACAATTCAATATGCAGTTTAGGCTCGGAGGAATACAACCAAATCTGTACAAACATTTACAGAATTAGTCAATTTTTGTTCCCAGAAGATATGGAAAAAGCTCTCGTCCTTTTACTTTGCAAGACAGCTGGACTAATGTAATTTGCTAAAAACATTCTAGCATTAATCTTGACATTTTTCACGAAATAATTTACTGTTTTTACTGAAGACTGAGGTATTCAGCTAGTTTGACAACTGCCTGAATATTGTTTGAAGAAATTTGGCACTAATGACTAAATAAATTATAAGAAAAAATATATTCTTTTTATATTCCTAGGAGTTTCCACCACTACCAGTTCCTTGTTCTTCGCAACAAAATGCACTAACTTTAAGAAGCATTTTTAGTATGGGGGGGGGTGAAACTGTAGTTTGCGTTCTTTCAGTAAACAAAAAGAAAACAAACAAACAAAAAAAGCAAGCTTTGAAAATACTAAACAACAGCATTTTACAAATATTTTCTTTGAAATCAACATTTTTGCAGATATTATGAAGGCATAATTAAGGGTTCACTTATAAAGATGTGCAACAAACACCATTTTATAGCTGAGCTCAACTTTCACTACTGATGGAAAAAAAGGTAACACCAATGAAATAACCATCTATTTTGTTTTCAAATATGCTGCTGAATTACGTTGCTCTCCCTTTTTATTAATGGCTCCTGAACTACAGTATAACTCCAACCAATATTCACGTAGGGAAATCAATGATTTTGCACACATCCAGGGCTTGCTTACATGTATCAGTTCAGATAAGCAAATATGAAACTATCAGAAAGAAAATGATTTAGCAGAGGGTTGTTAGGGTAGTATGGTTAAGCCGTGGTTGGACTCGATGATCTTTAAGGTCTTTTCCAACCTGAGTGATTCTGTGATTCTATGAAAAACAACTATGTCCTTTAAAAAGCAAAATCAGAAACTTTTGCAAGATTGTCTCACATTCTTCTGTTCCACTGAATAGCATTTCAGTTCTCTCACTGACACCACAGAGGTTTTTCCTCTTCACTGCATCCCGTGGTTTGCACAGCACGAATGATGGGAGCTAGTTTTACTAGCCAGCAGATCTGGGCCAGCTAGGAAGGAAAAGTAATCCTGTGCTGAAAAAAAACAGTGACAGATTGCTTCCTCCCTGTAATAGAGGGAGGAGCAAAGCACAAACAGTAACTGAGAGTTACTCCCTGCCTGATCTGATCCAGGGGGGACAACTGCCACTGAGTTTGGAAGTAATGATTATGCTGCAATTTAGTTCTAAAGAACAATTAAGTAACGCTTTTCAGAGGCTCTTTGCCACTCTTAACAGTATTGGCAAAAACACTTCGTGGATACACTCTAAACTTTCCCATTCTTTAAGGTAGCAGCTTCTTAATGATGGTACCTTAAATCAGCCTTTTCTTGACTGCTTGCATGGAAATTTAGATTTTGAAATGGGTGACAGTCATAAATAGAAGTCGTTTAAAGACAGAAGGCACGTTAAATCTTTCTTAGAACCTGTTTCAGAATCTATTGTTTTTGAAAGCCTTGAAAGACTCTGCAGCACAGAGAAAAAGGGAGGATCAGAACAGACAGATCATTTTACTGCTAGCAACAGACTGTCTAGGGACTTTTAAGTGCAGTAGATAAGTGTTGATGTTTAGTGACTAATATGATCCAGTGCTCAGTTAAGTCTGTGAAAGCCTTAAGAGGCGTCTATGGAAAACACATTTTTGTTATTGTTTCTGTTTATCAGGGAAATTTCGGGTCATGTGAGTGTCTTTTCAGAAGTCAGAACTTTTTACCTGATTCTCAATGCCCTTGGGCTGAAAGAGACAAAAGTAAGATCCTCAGGTCTCAAAAGTCACCAATTTTGCATCAGGAACATTTACTGCAGATTTCTTGCCATCACATGATGCTCACATGATCACATTTAGTGAGTTTGCATGGAGGAACAGTTCAGCCTGTCAGCTGGCCCTTTCAATACAGCAGTTCATGTCAGTGACAAGATAATAGAAGCTAAAGTCAGAATTTGAGAGTCTGTGACGCCAAATACAAGACTGGTCTGACAGTCCAGAGATTCATCCTGCAAAATGGAGGCACGAAACAAAGAAGGCTCGAGCAGAATTAGAATGGCTACGACAACAAGCAAGATAGAGGGGTAAAGATTCAAAAGTCAGGATCAAGAACCAAGGCTAGATCAGATAGAAGCACATTAGGTCTCACAGTCATTGACCAGAGATACCGCCATATGCAGTACACTGGAAAAAACCATCAGTCAAGCTTTTGGGCCATTATCTACATCCCTTGGGGTCAGATTGTTGTTTGGATTAACAGTGCTTAGATATGTGAATATCCAAGTGAGGTCTGAAAGAGATTTGATGCATGCCAGAATTGATCAAGGATTGGACTTGACAGTAGTTATGTTTAGTCAGACAAATTTTTATTACTGTCTCATATGTACAAGGAAATATGTCTAATGGTGCACAGCAAAACACAGTAAGACATATTTCCCTTTGAGTTTGAAGGCTAGAGCACAAATGTTTCAAGTAAGCTAGTAAAGCCAGTTCACTGGGAAGGAGGGGATAAATACTATGCATTGTCCTTGAGTTAAATGAATTTATAAAAAAGACTGATTTTTTTTTTTTTTTTTAAAGGCACACTTATTTTAAACATTTTCAGGTTTGAACAACATTAGAAAAGAACATATTCCACAACTATCCCTCAAAAAACTCAAGTTATCTTTTCTAGTTCTCTGCATAGACTGGTCAGATTATATCTACTCTCAATACCAGAACAGGATTTACTCCTCTTTACCTTTGTGTGTGATCTGAAACCCAGGAGTATCACTTGGCCCAGGAGAAGAACTAGGTAAATCCAGGGATCTGCTATAGAAAAAATAGTAAAAAAAATAAAAAATAAAATAAAATAAAAAGAAAAGCAAAACTTTATCATCTGTATTTCTATAAGATTGTATTGTAAGATAAACTATCATATTGTGCGATATATTACTTTGAAATATGTTTTTAAATACTTAAAATAGAAGTCTAAGTGAATCATTTGAATGAACAGTAACTTTAGGGATGAGTACCTGCTAATTGGAGAGATTAATTTCTAAACTAGCTGTTCTTTTCAGATGTGCTTATAAGTCATTGCCATCTAAAAACTGTTTTATAATAATAGAAAATAAATTGACAGTTTTATTCTAGTTCTTCACAGATTGACTTCTGTCATTGTGACTTTAATTAGCTGGCACTCATTGGGATTGCAAGTATGGAAGTCAAAGAATGAAAGTAAACAAATATTTTCTACAGTAGCACTGGAAAATACAAAATTTTCTATATTGGTAAAATGTGGGCAAGTAGCATTGCCTACAGATATGCTGATACATTAATAGTAGGCATTGGTGAGACAAGGAAAACTACTTCTGGGAAGCTCCATTCACTTTTGGATGAGTGGGAGCAGACTTCTCTGGACTTTGTTTCTTCATAATCATGCCAATCTGTCTGCTCATCTGTTCAAGGGCTGCTCTACAGAATAATTACAGCAGTTCCAGATGTTTCATTTATCTTACCATCAAAACAATGTTGTATGTAGTTGTGGTGAATAATTTCAAAGACAGTAAGTACATTCTATCAGAAAAATCAGTTACTGAGAACTCATATGTGTTCATGAGAACTACTTCATGTTCATGAAAGCCATTCACCTACTTGCTGAATTTTTGATCATTTAGGGAGATCAGGCTTTTGAGCTCCATTAAATATAGAAATGTTACATTAATGTAAATATGGTTATCTAAAATGTTTTAACCTAGCTGCTTAACTGTGGTTAGTTTTGCATAATGCTGGGCACAGAAAGCATACTCAGACCAGTGAATAAGTTTGTTCCCATTGCCAGTTTCTAGAACTGTTGTGAAATAACAAGCAGCCCCAGGAGCTTCCATGGGATAAACATCTCAGTTTCAGCTCTGGCTAGCAGATAAACTTAGGAAGAACTGTCACAGTCAGTAGTAACATTGAATGCTTTTAAAACTTCAGTATAGCTTTTCACACCTGTTGTGCAACCACAGATCCAGATACTAGTGAAGATGAATAGAAAACTCATGGTAAGGAAATCATTATCATGACTCATGTACGCAAATGGGTTTGGCATTTAAGTATGTTATCACATAAACTTTATTTTTTTAAATATACAGCCAAAGTCACGCATCCTATGCCTTGATATTATGAACAATATACATAAAAATCTACCTCTCAAAATTTAAAGACATAATTGAGGTTAAAGGTGGTTTTTTTTAATCCCATTCCCTTTTGACAGCCACCAAAAACACTACTATCAACCAGAAGCATAGTGCCTACTTTTGCTTTATCACTGAGATAATGTTAAACTTTCAAAAAATGTATAAACTTATATAAAATATAAATTTTTCACATCATATATCATATAACACTCATTTTCTTTTATAATGCTCTCCAGGAATGATCAGGAGGCTGATCAAATAACCACAAACATGGTTACCTGAGACAATCAGGCTGAAAAGATAGCGTGCTGAAAGCAATACCAGATGAAATCAGAAGTACAGATATAAATTAATTTTCTTGGGAGTGTCACCACTGGAACTATAAGTAAATTCAGAAGGACTTTGGGAGACTCATTGAGCTTTTCTACTATACTGAAGAATCTTAAGAGCCTTGTGTAAGAGAAGGCAAAAGACAAAGTCTGTGTGGAATTATCCATTGATTTTCAGTTAAGAGTTCATGTACTACAGATGATGATGGGGTAGTACCAATTTCATTTTCAGCCAGTTCTCTGCACTTCAATCAATACAACTGCTGTGTGTGCCTTAAAAGTAGCTAGTTAACGTTACTATCATCACTTAGAAAATACATTAGCAAATGTAAATGCAGCCACAAGTATGAGACAATATAACAGGCATACACAAGAATTTCCAGTAAAGTGTCATTGTCTGCCATGTTTTCACAATATACAGCTATAGTAGTCAAAAATGTAAGTCCAACAACTTAACAGTCAACCTCAACCTGATATCCATTTGCTCATGACAATCCTCCCACTTCTTTTTCTGCTTTTCAGTGGCCTTTTTTTGTTTATTATTGCCAATCTCCTCCACACACTGTGACTTTATTTCTCCTTTCTACATAGGTGCATGCAAGAGATGATGGGGAGCAAAGGAATAGCAGATAGTGAAAACTCTGCAAAATCATCAGATAAGCATTTCAGTAACTATATTACGGCTTGTTCATGTAGGATAGAAGCAAGAGCAAATGAAAAGTCTTTCAAAAGCTGTAATTCTCTCCCCCTTTGAGCGTTTGTGGAAAGAAGCAGTCAAAGCCCACTGATAGAGGTGAAGCATTTTCTATGGGCAGCCATTTCCACTGTGCTCATTCCAAGGCAAACATAATTGCATTGCTAAACAGACAAAATGCTAAGTTTCTAAGACTACACATTTGGATCTCTATATTCTCCCACCAATCTATGAATCTCAAATGGAAACTGAAAATGTTTTGCTAAGAATGTTCCTTAAAGTGCTAGAATTCGGTTGATAAAAGGAAGGTATTGTCCACAATTTTGAGGCATTATTATTAGAAAGGTGTTTGAAATGATAAAAAGGATGTTTGAGAAATCTTTAAAATTATCAAAAGCATAAAGCAACTTTTGAGAAGATTCAGCTTACAAAGTATCTGTCACAAGTGCAAATAAATACCCATAATGGCTTAGAGCGTGCTCCATTACGTATGCTAGTGAGTGGGCATGTGTTCATACAGGGCACAGGGGCTGCAGCTGTAAGTAAAAACTTATCAATGCAGTTACTACCATACAGCCCATGTCTATGCATGTTCACGAGGTGGTGCTGCCACAAGGGAGAAATGTGCCATGGAATGATGATGCCATGCCTATTGATTAGAACAGAGTGAAGAAAAAAGTTCATTTCTGGGAGCAGAACAGAGCCAGGTCTTCAACCACTGGAAATGATCACCATTCCACTTAACTGACATTTAAAAAAGCAAAATGCAAAGTCGGTATGCCAAAAATAAAGTGTAAATAAAGTTTAAATATATTTCAGTAGTGTTTTGCTACATGGCCTAATCCTGGGATGCAAGATTTAAATATGATATTGATTACTAAAATCCATGAGGAAAAAAAAATCATTTTAAAAGTAAAATTAAAAATACAAAAATTTTTCAGCGTCTCTTACTTTTGCAACTGGAATTTTAGAAGTGTATCATTGGAAAAAGCTTATCCTGCATTTTCAGTGAGATCTTGGAATTGATTACATATTCAAGAGGCACAGGTGAGCTCCGTAAAAATAAACAAAGCAATCAAAGTACAGAACATTTTTCCTAGGTCTTACAGAACTCCACAATTTCTAAAAGAATTTACAGTACGAAATTTACTGTAAATGTAACATATAATCTGTAAAAAGATGAGGTAACATTTATTTGTATTTCAGAATGAAGACAATAGGTCAGTCAGTTCTACCAGATCTTACCTGAGATAGGAAAATTTCTCCTTTTTTTCCTCATTCTTCCGAGCTCTACACAGCGAGTCAATCCCAGACAACAACTCAGCAACACTTATTTTCTCTATGAAAAAGGTAAGCAATATATTAACAATTTTAAATATATTCATTCACATACGTACAAGCATAGAAAGCCCTAGAGAAGAAAAAACAAATCATTCTGTTTTTTATTTTGTTTTACAAGAAAGAGTATGAGAAACTTCTCAGAGAAACTACAAACATATGCACATCCTGCAAACAGACATTCTTTCCAATGTCGTTCTGCAATTAATTTTGGACTCCAAACCATTATGGAAGTGGACCACACACTCCACACAGCTCTGTTTTATATTCACAAGCATGGTGAAAACTAAAACACTTTTAAGCAGAAAAACCGCTTTAGAAAAGATCTGGTTAGGAATGTATGCATATAGCAATTGTTTTAAAAGAGTCAAAGACAGCAAAAACATTCAATAGACTTCAAATATGTACATTATACAAGTATTGTTTCTTTTTCCCTCAGTTGTATTCTCCCTCCAGAAATTTTCCTTAAAAAAAAAAAAAAAAGAGAGAGAGAGAATGAAAGAATGAAAGAAAGAAAGAAAGAATACTTTCCCTAGGCATTTACTTCCTCAGATTAACATATTCTCTTTTTTCAATATTGTGGACTGCTTTACATTTTGTACTGTGTTCACTCAAAAACAGATAAATTTGGAAACTGTTTCTTTGAGCTCCAACATAAACATACCACAGTGCATTATGGGCAAGATAGAACTGAGGATGCTCACAGCACTAAGCCCCAACGTACCAGTTCAACACTGGCAAACAGAACATTTTTTAAGCTTTTCCCTTACAAACATCCATAATTTTCAGAGAGAAACAAAATGCACGACTAAATAATAAATAAATAATACAGAGGGATTCAAAAATCAGTCTACTCCAACAGGTCCTGCGAGCCCTGCTCACCTGACTGCAGCAGATAAAATGCAATATATGCAGCTTCCACCCAGTAGCAGCTCACTGCAATTAGCTCTGCGACATTTCCCTGCGCTCTTCCCACACTCAAGTTTGAGTGCAAAATTTACCACCAAATCATGGATCTCCAGTAGGTGGAGTGCCAAACCCAGAGGAATAGTGCTCACATCTTGAGGTGCACCTACATAGAAGCACAAGTTCCCACTGCTCTTTTTGTACTTTATGATGTATCACTTTGATTTCACAGATCATTCCTCTTCTGCATTCAAAATGTGTGTGTTGATTTAAGAGAGCTATAATGGATTTTTCTGTTTCAGTGCTGTAAGTAAATTCACATACTCCATGAAGGGATTTAAGCGAGCTCCATATTTTTGGCCTTCTCTGTATTTTTGGCATTTTCCTAGTTTTGTGTTCAAGACGATTGTGCATTTTTACAAACTACGCAATGTTTGCCTTAGAATTACCCTGAACTCCTTCTCCTCTGATTTGTACAACTTTCAGTCTTTTTGTTCTTCTCTCTATTAACATATCATTAGCTCCTTTGTAAACAGAGATCGTTCCACAGAAAATGTTAATTTCAAATATAGAACCCAAGCAGAAAAATTATCTGCTTGGCAAAAAACTTACAAGATTTCTATATATGTCGAGTACACAGAAAGGCTTTATAGTACATCTTTCAAATTCCTCAGCATGCAGAACTACTGTTCTGAATGCCAGGTACATATCTTTTATGAGAAGACAATATTAATGCTAATAGCATGGCTTTTTCAGTTGATATAGTCTTTCCTCTTTGCATGCAAGTTTGCAACATCTTTCTCACATTTTGTCACTTTCATTTCATACTTCACAGTTTTATTAGTGCTTTGAGCCTTGAAAGATAGCTCATTTATTTGCTATATCTAGGTGCCACAAAACTTTGATTATACTATATGAAGATGTAGAGGAAGATGTTGATGGAGTTCCACCAGAAACATATAATTACCTCAATAGGATTCCAGAAACTGATCTGGTATAACTGCTTTTTGTCTAGAATACAAGCACCAGCAGTCTTGCCAGACTGCAAATTCATGAAATTTCTGAAAAGTTGCTCATTGTATTGTTCAAAGATCAGCCGTGCTGACAACTGATCAGCAGTGCAAAGGATGCAGGGTTAAATGATGACAGAAGTTCCATCAAGACTATGTGTAATAGTTATTTAGGATATTTCTCTTATATAGCCCCTATACAAAACATGTTTACAACATACATAAGCAGAATGGTTGGAATCTTCCCCAGACATAGATTTTCTCTTAGCTATTTTCTAAAGCAGTGGTGTTTTAGGTCATTATTGTTCACTGAATCCACTGTATTTTTTTCACTGAATGACTTCAAGCCAAATTTTTCTTCACCTCTGTTTTCTCCACCTCTGCTTCTCTTTTCCACTCAGCCAGCCATTCTGCTAGATAGCAGGCTAAAACAAATGGGTCTACAATAAGATTCAGAGGTGTTCAAAGCCAGAGTCATTAATGCCTCTAAATTAGGGAAGAAAGTAAAAGGAAGGAGCTGCTGGTGATTTAAGGAAAAAAAAAAATGCTTAGAATACATTTTCTAAACACAAATACATAGTTCTGATAAAACCAAATCTGATTGTGCATCATTGCTGGTGTTCTGCTCAATGAAATATTCAAGTAATAGTAATTCCCTCACAATGCTCAGGGACTTTCTAAAAGTACAATTTAACTCTCAGAAACATTGGCTTAGACTAACTCTAAAGCAGAGCATGAAGTCATAAACATGCACAGATGTTACTATTTGAAAACATTAAACAGGTACTGAAGTTCCTAAGCACCTCCCAAGTTGTGTTGATTTCAGCAGTTATGAGTCATAAGGGAAGAAGATACTACTGAAATTACATGCCTGGGACACTTTTCTTTACCACTTACATTTAGGAAAAAACAACAGTGTCTTCAGAAATACTTAATGGGGAGAAAAGTGCTGTGAAAGACTGTAAATACCAGGGACTGAAATGAATAAATCTGCTTACCTCTATTTATGCAGTTAAAAAAGAAGAACAATGCTAATGCATTACTTGTTTCTGATGATAGCATGGAAGGCTCACGAGATCTAATTTTATAAAAATATAGATATAGAAAAAAAAAAAAAAGGTGACTGCTGGAGGTTCTGAAAGTTATAGGACTGATTATTTCAGGGAAATGTTTGTATAATGAACTTGGGCAGTTTCATAAACGTAGCAAAGAATGAGAGACTACTCATACATGCTGCATCAGTCCTTCTCCGATGAATAATTGCATTGAATCTACTGAACTAGTCACCAAGGAGAGCAAATGCACTCAGAAGGTCCTATTTATTAAAAGACTTTGACCTTTCCCTAAATCACCTTAGTAGCTCAAGACTACAATACGTGCAAACAGGGATTTCATGCTGAGCGTGGAAGTTTATTACAGTGTGCTACTATAGTTAGCTCACGCTACCCTATCTTTGTATCCCAGACAAAATGGCTCTCAAATATTGAAAGAGATGTAACCCAATAACCCTGCTCACTTTGGCAAATGTAATCTAAAGTTTCTCAAGGCACTCTTTAGGGGGTGAAACCGAAATCTCTGTGAGCTGGATGGCCCAATGACTTTTTGTGAACCAGAATTTAACTAAGGCAGAGGAGAGCTAATGCTGTCCATGTTGCACTTTTGCCAGTACAAAAATAAAGACACACAGTAGAGGAGATAATTAAAGGAATGTCTGTATTAATAAGTCAAGGAATGGAGTACCAAAACTGGGAGAAAGTAAGCATTAATGAAAACAGAAATTTCAAAATTTTTTCCTCCCTGTATTTGTTCTTCAGGGATTCTCCATGTAGAAACATCTCTTCCCTAGTCATCTTTTCTCTGTAGAAGCAATCTAATTTTTGCTTGTGTCTAGAGATAACTAGTTAACAACACATACTTCAATATGTTGCTGGGTATCAGCTAGCCTCTCTTGGCTGGGCTTCCACTTAAGCTAATGAAATGAGTCAGTGCAAGTACCATGTCACTTTTTTGACAAAATGTTCTCTTACATATTTATCTACACATCCCAGTACCAGTTTCAAACACCTTTTCCTATTAATTGTGGTTTGGCTCTAAATGTTTAAACATATAAATTTAGATAAATAAGTTTAGTATTATTTAAATATCTAGAAGGACATTTATTGAAAAGCTGATTGATTCAGAGCACTTGAAATGAGGTGAAATCTACCAAAATTCCTATCTTAACAGGAATTTTAAGAGTAAACAACAAGTCTGAATATAGAAACTTATTTTTAAGGCATCAGAACTGCCAATAGACCTTCTCAATTTTCTTATCAAAATGCAAAGGAGATCTTTTCTTCCCCCTCAGAATTTAGCAGATTGCATCGTATTGCAAGATTTGGATAGCCTGTACAGAACGCAGATAAAAGTCTAAAGGTTAAGGATGTCAGGAAGCTGGATTTGGTTTATAACTTGCAGTGCTTAGTGGTTTCATCCGTTTATCTCTAAATAAATACTTGACAAGGCCAAAGGAGTAGAGCTTGAAGCTATTTTTGCCAAAAGCAGTTTACTCAACGTTGAGCAGTTCACACATAAAAGGAAAAATCAGATGTACAGATATTTTCCTTCAGAGCAGCTCTTTATAGACCTGCATGAGACTTATTGTACCTCAAGTAGAACCAGCGACAGTTGTTAAACTTATCAGCTGGTTAGGTCTGAAAAAGCTGGTAATATTTCTACGTATGCCCATTACAATGTTCTTCAGAACACACAAAGCTACAACCTTAAAAGTAAAAATGAATGCAAAAGCGCGTGGAAAATATGTCCCCTTCTAATAGAGAGTTTAGGGTTTTCCACACACACACACACACACAAACACAACATCAAACCATCAAACTTCACAAAAAGCGAAGTTTCCTTCCTCATCAAATCAAATAAAGTGAGCCCAAACCAAAGCCATTCACATAATATTACATAAATGTCACAGAAAAGACACAATTCACATCTTCCTCCTTTTCCTTCCACTTTGGAGTGACTTGAATAATCATGGTGAGAAAAGAGATGAAAAGATGAGAGTTATATTCAATATAAAAAACTGCTAGCTGAAAATATATTATTTTGATGAAAATTGTGGCTTTAAATGAAGGCTGTTCTGAAAGTAAAGCCTCCTATTTTATTGTGTTGGCTCACAACATCAGAGGCAGATACTGGTGGTATTGCTGAAGAGGTTGAACCTTCCTACCAACATTCTGTGGCACGTTGTTGCTGCTTGACAGATGGCAGAATAGAGGGGGCAATGTGAAAAATGATGTCTGACACGGAAGTGTTTATGAAGCAAAGGTGAGTCACTGAATTCTGCCATGTAGAAAAATGGTATCTGCTGACATTCATTTACACTTGCTGAATGTTTATGGAGATCCAACAGTGGATGTGAGCATAGTGACGTGGTGCGTGATGTGTTTCAGCAGTTGCGACAGTGATGTGAAAGAAAGCCACATTCCAGATAGCCATGCACAATTGTCTCACCATGAAATGAAGAGCATCTCAATCGGTTCATACTCTGCTAATGGTGGTGACTACATTGAAAAATAATGTTTCGTAGCCAATAGCCAATTTAGTCTATTGGTGTTATTGTTCCCTTGGAATGTATTTTAGTTTCCATGGAAATAAATAGGAGGCATTACTTTCAGTGTGCCCTCTGTATAATTAATATTTTTTACTCAGTTCATCTGTTTTCTACAGAAAATGTGTGTTTTTTTGTGAGAAACAGAAAAGAAATTCTCCAATATTTTTTGCACTGTATACTTCCGTAAGAGTATGTAATTTACAAACAAGTATAAATATATATTATGCTCAAACTTTGAAAAGATTCTAAAGAAGCTCATCAGTCACACAGAACTATTAATTAACGTAGAAAAATACAAATGTTAGACTTGGGAGAAAAAAAAAAAAAGAGTGGGCAAGCGGTGAATTGTTGAATTTCCTCCTGTTTTAAAAACGACATGTGAAAAAAAAGACTTCTTACCTTCTTGTTCCACAGTGTAACATGGAGATAGGTAGACATAAGCCCTGTAAGTTTTGACAGCCTTCTGAGAAAACATAGGTTTGGATATTTCATAACGTGGTGTTTCAGGTAACTTATAGAACCTTTCTTCTAACCAAGAATCTTGCTGAAAAATTTTTGGTCTTGCCATTTCAAAAGTTTTGTTATTATAGGGGTTGGCATTATTTTCCAGAACAGAGGCAGCACTTAGAGGAGTCTGAGTTGAGCCCCAGCGGCAATAAGGTACAATAAGTTTCTGGGAAGATATGGATCCTTTGCATTTCTGTTGATAAAGTAGATATATGTTATTAAGGTGACAATAGTTCTGAATTATTTCTTTTGCACTGAATTATCTCCAATATCTGATATAAAATAATAATGAAATAGTTATCTCAGAAATGCCACACATGAAACAGTATTTCCCTTATGAAGCAAAGCTGTATCATTTCACTTTTATTCACGTTTAAAATAAATAATTGATTTTTTTTCAATGAATATCACTACCTTTTTCTTAAATAAAAAATATGAAAAACAAAAATGAATAAATTCAGCTGCAGTTTTCGGATCTCCAAACATCTCCTGATTCCAAGATCTCTACGTATAGGAGTACCATAATATGAAAATCTTTGGCAAGAGCCAATCCCATCCCTGACCCAGAACTTTGAGATTAGATTTCACACTCACTTAGCAGCTGATCATGTACCATTGGCCCATTTTATGCAAATAGACTTTCATTTACATAACGGTCATTTTCATTTATTGTCAGAGTAACTAAATTTCTTAAGGACAGCTTAATAATACAGCTGCTCCATTAAGCCATATATTAATGTAGTCAAATTATATTTGTTAACATGTTACTGCTATTTAGTATTCTATCCCATTTAAGAACATGGTTGATAGTTCACAGATATGAAGTAAAGCAATCCCCGTCTTATCTAGAAAAAAATACTGTTCAGGTCCCTGTTCTAACAAGGATCACTAAATTAGTCTGCTTTGTAATGCTTACATAGGTAAAATTAACGAAGAACTGACATAACTTTACACAGATTTACTAGTTCAGCAAAGGTTAATTACAGTAGTAATTATGCAGTTCCCATTCCATCTAGACTCTGAGCCACGTTTTGCCACAAACTGTAATACTATGTTAACAAAGGGGGTGCATTCACATTGCCTGACTTGGTCTAGTACTAGGTGAAAATATCCTTCTGCAACCAATCCAGTTCCTACTGGAACAGTGGAAAAGACACTGCAAGGGGGTTGAAACTAGATGATCATTGTGGTCTTTTTCAACCCAGGCCATTCTATGATTCTATGAAAGAAAAGCAGCTTTTGTGCTGAAGCAGAAAGCACAGGAACCAACTGGAGAAGGGCAGAAGGGCAGCGGCTGAGTAGGAAGATGGGAACAAAAAATAAAGAAGCAAAAAAAAAATTAAAATAAGAATAAAAAAAATCTGCATCCTGGGCTAGCCATTTTCCTAAGATTTATGCAAATGTGATCCCATGTGATTCCAGCCACTGGAAAGGCAAAAACAAACAAACAAACAAACTGCTCACTAAATTTGCTTTCATTAAGGAGACTTAGAGAGTGTTGAAGATGTAGTAAAGGCTTGGAATAAGCTCAAATATAGAGAAAAGATAATGAACAGAAATAATGTAATTTACTAAAAGAAACATTAAATAACTGAGAGGTTACAATCAGCAACAGAAAGGAGATACATTCAGGGATAGCAAACCTGAACTGTGAAAAGAGGTAATGAAAACCGAGACCTGTAGTTGCAGGGGATGGGTCAAAAATAAGTCATCAATATAAAAAAGATGTTGTAGAATTAAGCAGGGAGGTGGGGAGAAAATTAGAAGAAAGTTTCACCAAATACTGCAAAAGATACAATTTTCAAAGGGAAAACTGAATTGGAAGTGTCAAGGATAAATAAAACAAAGGAGAAAAGTGTGTGGAACACATTCTAAGCAGTTCTCAAATCTGGCAACCTGAGAAAAGTTTCAGGTTGAGATGGGAAGATGAGTGGAGGCGACTCCAGGTGCACGAGTAGAATAGGAACTATTTTTGTTTGCAGATCCACTGAATGTACTAAGTAAGAAAGAGATGAATCACCATAAATTACCAATGAGACATTTGCCTGCACATTACGGGTTGAGATATTGTATATAGGTAAATAAATTTGTGGCCTACAGCATGAAAAACTGCTCAATCAGAATAAAATTATTTTTACACGATATCTACAGAAAACAATGTTTTGTATATAATTTCAACTCATTTCCCTGCAGAAAAAAAATTTCTGTGAATGCACATCACTTCATGCTGTAAATGCCCAAGTTTTGTAATAATTTTTGTTTTATGCTTATTCAATTAGCATAGTTTTGTTAATTACAAGCAAAAAATGAATTAATAAGACTGCTCCTTCATGTGCAGTTTGATAAAGAATATTCCCCTTCCTGCTGCTAATAAATTTGAACTATTTTGTAAGCTCAAAAAATAAACATTCAGAAAAGTTCAGTTGAGTGAATATCCCAAACACTAGTTCTAACAAGAAAGTATAATTATCCCTACATATTGTAGAAGCCTTTCTCCAATTTTTCAGGTATTGAAACACCAAAAAAAATGTAGAAAGAAGCCATTTTGTATGTAATAAGATGGTCCCCTATATTATTATGATATATACGTGATATAGGCTTTAAGGAGGAAAAAAAAAATAGTTTAGGGTAAAGCTTCTAGTAATAGTTGAGGAGTTTTATGAAGTATTACGCTCTATGTAACCGAAAAAAACTTTTTTCCAGTGTCTGGTTGATTTACCAACATCTGTTTACTGGATTACTAAAGATGCAGATGAACACTAATGTTAATATTAATATATAATATATATCCTTCTACTAAGAAAAACGATTTTGAAATGTGTTTTGCTCATCTTTCCCAAAAGCTTGTTTTTATGGAAATGGAGAATTGTACCTTGAGCACTCTATCTACAAGCTTTACAGTTTTTTTATGGGAGAAGAAAATTGGTTAATATACAGTACTTTAAAAATTGGCTTGTTTCCACATCTATCACATTTTCACTGAGGGATAGACAGTCTTAAATACAATAACTCATACAGAAATTATTAGAATTTCTTTTAAAATAATTAATTAGTTACAACTTTTGAAAATACATTATACACTCCTACTACAAATATCTATCAAATCACAGCATTTATAATATAGGCTGGATAGTATCTACCTCAGTCGTCAGTATCATTTTCAATGATCTGGAAGAAAATACAAAGCAATTGCTGACAAAACTTGCAGAGCATGCAAAAATTGGTGATCTGAGGCAAGTGTTCTACAGAATCATCTATTTCAAATGGTTAGGTAGCTTCATTTGAACAAGACAAATTTTAACAAAGAAAAATGAAAAGTCATAAATCCATTCAAAGGGAACGCAGGCCACATTTACAGGATGAGGAACTGGAAAAAAGTGATTCTAAAGGTGGATAAGCAGCTGTCAACACAATACAAAGCTATTGCTAAATGAACTAATTGGATCCTTACAAAAGTAAAGAAATATTTAAATAGTTGATGTTTTGCATTATTTCCATGTTCATACTGATGCCACCAGTGCTGGAATACTACATTTACTCTGAAATGTACATTAAAAAAAAAAATAATAATTAAAAAATGGAAGATTCAGAGGTGAATTAAAAGGTTATCTGATACCAGAAAAATCTAACTTGAGAAAAGGCTAATATATTTACTTTCAACAAAAGAACATCAAAAAACTATTTGCTCTCAATGAGAGAAGCTAGAGTAAATCAGCTGGAAGCATGGAAAACAGTGAAAAAGTCTCAGCTGCTTAGAAGAATGCAAATATGCTATGTATGAAGAGGTCATATACATAGATGGTATGTAGATACTGCTGATCGTAAAAGATATCATTGCTCTTCATTTAAACGGATTGGTACTTCCAGGAAAATGGGGAAATAGACAATACTAGAGTTAAGAAAAAGCTGTTGCCTTATCACCACTCATGTTCAGAATAGGTAGAAAAATGAATTTAGTCACCAGCTGAAAACACCAAAGTATCCATTTTATCTCATTGCTTCTTAAAAAAAGGGAAAAAAAAAAAAGGAGAAAAGAATTTGGACTAGTCAGTCAAACAAATAGTGAGACAAATTCAGATCTAAAGAGTATGAAGCAATGTATGCAGACATTAAACGGAGTTAGATGGAACGTTACTTGGGGCTGCAGAATGGGGAAGGCATGTTGGTGTGGGGGTTTTTGGTTGGTTCTGTTTGATGGAGAGTAGTGGATTTTGGGGGTAATGTGGGTTGTTTGTCTATTTGTTTAAAACAAATATACCATTAGAAATAAAGTTCAACAAAAATTGGAAAGACAAGAAACATGCTCAGCAAATGCAGACAATATCTCTAAAGAAATCAGTAGAAATTAAATTAATTGCTTGTAAACCAAGAACACTTACTATTATGCTCTCCATTAAAAAAAAAAAAAAAAAAGTGAGTGTTCAAACAGTAAACCCTGCTGTCCACTATCAACTTTTCATTTTCCTATTTACCACAAGAAGGAAAATATTCTGTAATAACAGAAAGTCTGTGCAACAAATCACACTCCGAATGTACCTATGTAGTAAGAAGATTTTCAAATACTGACTTTTTAATCAGAGAGGGAGATGTAGCAAAACCCAACATGTTAAAATGAAATGCAAGAATTCCTCAGCCACGTTATGCAGGAAGCCAGTCTAGATTATTTTAACAGTTCCTTCCAGCTTTGAATTCATCAAAACTAAGAATAGTTCAGGCATTCCTGAATTCTGCTGCAACAGAAAAGGTAACTTGCACCAGACACTAATGGCAGCGCATACAGAAAGATACAAATCCTAAATGAATCCTCATCTGCTACTGAGGGGCAGATGTTGCTACATTTTCTGGCTTTCTTGAAAATATATTTTATAGGGTAGCCAGGCAGAAGGAAGACTCAGAAGGTGAAGAGAGTGTCAGAAATTAAAAGGAACATTCACATACATATGTTCAAATTTCTTCAAATTATGTCTAGTCATTCTAAGGACTCTCATAATTAAGCAAGGATAGATCATTTCATTTTCTTTTTTGCACTTTGTCTAATCATCTAGAAATATTTCTAATTTCTACAGCCTTCAGCAGCTTCCTAAGTTATAAAGGTATGAATGTTGTTTATTACAAGCTTGAAGTAGCCTATGTGATGCTTCCAAATAATACGTATTTTAAAATGATTCTCTGAAATAGCAAGCAATATGAAATACTAAGCAGCAGAAACATATTTGAGATTATGCTGAATTCATTTTGCAAAATATATTTTTGTTTATTGCAATAAATAATAATAATGTGAATAATAATTTCTGCCGGAAAGAAAAAAATCTATGAATCTTCATAGATCTACTTCTTCATTGACCTACTGTCAAGGAATTACATACATAAATATAAATATATTTTATATATTTATATATAAAATATATATTTATATTTAAATAATATATATTAAATTATTAAAATATATTTATTTTTATATATGTAATTCCTTGACAGTAGGTTCCCTGATAGATATCTTGTAAGAAGCAAACAGGAGAGAAACAAAGGAGCAAAGTGAATATTATCAAGGTATTTAGGTGAAAGACATGAGCTTTTTCCTCCTAAATATGAGCTACTGTATTATTTGAAGATAAGGTTTTCATCAACATTCTTGTTCCTGAATTTATAGCTTTATGGGTTCTTTCACTTAAAAATAATCTTAGAATTACAGCACAGGTGAAAACAATTTTTCTAAATGTGAAGGAGAATGCAGAAATAGTTCACCTTCAACCTATCACATTGTGGCAATTCCAACAAAAACACTATTTTATGTGATTGTAGATCCTGCAGGGCTTTTACTCTCTTTTCTCAAAGATGTCCAGAAATATAACCTGTTCTCTTATCCTCATATCTGAGCAAAAAAGTAATCCCATTTTCTTAAGACATCAATTTTTACCTCCTTTGTGACGATTTATAGGGTTGCAGTTTTCCTATTATTCTGTCAAGACAGACTTCTGTATTCTCAATGCAATGCAGCTGACCTCTGAATGCACCATAGGAAGCAGAAAAGTTTGATACCGTCACTGCAGGGTAACTTCTTGGTAGTGAAACTTGTTGTTATTGAAATCTCTTAATTCCAATCATTGAAAATACTTCTTCAAAATGACCCTGGAGTTCCTGATCTGATTATTGTAAAAGTCAATGTTGAAGTAGCTGTATTCAGTCAAGGGAAAATGTTAAGATGAGCAGATGAAATATGCAGGGCCTTACTCTTATAGGATGCCTCTGACAAATGAATCTGAAATTCCTTACAAATTCACTGCACGCTCTTTAACTCCAAAATGTTATTTCTAACCTAAACTCTGTCTTTGCTTCCTAGTGCATTCCTACTGGGCATTAAACATCAAGGAATAATCTTGGAGTGCCGTCATTAAAGACGGTGCATCTCACGATATGTTTGGAAGTTAGCTGGTAGGAAGGTACATAACTAGAATGAAAGCAACAGCTGACTTTTGGGGGGACACGCACTCCATTTTTATTCACAGAAAACAGCTTTTTTTTCTTTTCTTCTTCTTTTTTTTTTTTTTTTTGACACACACAAAATGCCTTGGCTTCACGTGGACAATTATTATAACTGTATGAGAAAATCAAAAGTTTTTTGTAGATACTTACCTGCAAAATATACTCTGTCCACAACCGACAAGACACGAAATAAACCACTGAATTTGCAGAAGATGATATAGGCTGATAAAGAGAAAAAATGATGTCTCGGGTAGAATACACTGGAATGGTTTGTTACATGAACCTACTGAGCACCACCATTGCTGGACGTTTGGTAAGCTTATGCAGAAACAGTGTAGCTACAGTTGATCCTGCCTTTGGGTCAACAGTTAGATATAGGTAATTATTAAACTAATGAGTGCACGATGGATTTGAAAAAAAAAAAAGCACCATTTTGTATGCAATTTAGCTGGCACATTCAGGAAAAATTATTCAAACTATTTAACTTTTATTTTCATTTATGCCACTCATTTTTAAAATACTAATTACTATTATGTTATGAGCATTATTCTTTCTTTTAATGAAGATACCTGAGTTTGTGTTTCAGTGGTTCATACAGACAAGGTTTTCAGATTTGAAATTCTCTAGATCACCTTAAGAAGCTTTATGAACTGCCACAGATCAGTTGACTGGCAGTTGAATAATACTGCTCCAAAATACCTCCCTAAGGGTTTTCTCTTGGCTTTAAGTAAATATATAAAATAATTCCTTATTATCACTCCTTGTTAAGATTGTGTTACAAACAAGACTGAGAAGTTTGGACCTAGGTACTAGGCACTTTTGAGTGCTCAACACATACATTAGAGACAGAGGAATGTCTATAAAAGTCTCTGTGCTTACACATAAGTAAATGGTGGTCCAAGAACAAGCTCCATCTTTGAGGACAAGTAGTGTTAATTTACCTGGGAGAAAGCTGTTTGCAGTATTACAAACCACAGACAGCAAGAATTTGGTGCTGAGTTGGACTGTCCCTCTTAATTTGACATTGGATCAATACAGGCTCATAGAAAACTAACGCCAAGCGCCCAGGCAGTTGGATGTGATATGATGTTGCTGTTTGACTTTGAGGACAGAGAACAGATCCCCGTCCTCATTTTATTTCGTAGTAGAGAAAATGCAATGATTAAAACAAAATACACCCTACAGGACAGCTGCTTTTCTCAAAGAGATAAAAGACACTAACTGGACAAAAACAGTTTCTCCAAGATCACCATGAGTTAGTGGTAGTAGGTGAGTTAAGCATCTTGCAAACTGAATCTACCTCCTGTCAAAAGTTCCTTGGCTAACTGGCTGAGGTGGAGCTTATTGGCAAAGAGCCTATGCTTTCCCTAATTCCCTGAAAAGAAGACCAGGACGGGGCAGACAAAATAGAGCTCTTAATTCTTAAAGCTCAAGTGTTGAGCTCAATATCATCATCTTATGTCTACATAAGTAGGGATATGAACAACAGAGCTGCTACAAAGCATTCTATAGCTCTTATAACGTTAACAGTACTCCTGAATTTCACTCATAGCACACCTGACTTGGGTCTGCACTGTTTTTTTTCCAAGCTTTTCTGAATATACAACATCTACTTACTACAATTTATATGGAATGCTTTGCTAACCGAGTATTTACATGTAAATATATATATATATATATATATTTTATATAAAGAAATTTCTCTTAGTTATTCTTCCAAATGATTTGTACTCAGCTTTGTAGGGTTTTCTTAGGTTTTTCTCTTTTTTTGGAAGAGGGAGGAAGGGAGAGAATGGAGGAAAGGAATGTTTGCTTTTGTGTTGGTCTTTTTTTTCAGGGGTGTACCATAGAGGAGAATACTCTGAGGTCATTACAAAAAAATGCATCAATGACATCATGGCAATGCTACACTCTGCAAAGCTGCAGATCAATCACAGAATGGTATAACTCTATCAGACTCCTGGGAAATAAAAATATCAGGTTGACTCATAACCGCAAATGTTAAAGGTTAAGAAGAAGGAAGACTATAGGTTCAGCTCCAAGTATCTGGGCTTGCTGGAGAGAAAAGCAGCACAAAAATACTGCATGTCGAAATAAAAGTTGCTGGTGAACATGAAATACCATTCAGAACACCTGGATTAAGTTGTTCCTTTCCAAAAATAAAAATTAATGGGTAACTGAAATTTCTCTTTCAGTGACAAAAGCCTGTCTTCATGTATGGGATATGACTAGTTACAAGCAAAGAAATAAATATAAATTTAGAAAGATTACTACAACTTCCAAAGGAATAACTAAAACTCTCTTGTTCTGACAGTATCAATGATAACATAGATAGTAAAACAGAGTTAGTTGAAGGCAAACCCCACAGGATGCTATCTTTTTTTCTGAAAATTTATTTTTAGAGGAGCCCCAGGCCTTCACAATCCCATGTCACTTATTCCTTGTCTGTATCTGAGGATTTAGGAACCTCTGGTGTCCCTCCTGTTATCTCTACATTCCAATGGATCTACTTTACTTTGCTGTTTCACTTTTAAGTGTTGTGGCACAGTTATCTACAGCTATCAGTCCCCAAGTAATCTTAGAATAAATAACTGTTCAAAACAAGTACCAGGAGGTAAATCCTGTTCTGAGAGTTTGAGGGTTTTTTTTCTCCATCAACAGGTACATGTATCTGTTGAAAGGAAAATATAAGATAAAATGCAGTACTGCAGGAAAACATCACAACTGAGCAGGTTCCACAGCCACCATGGATACAGCGGTGATACAAACCTATTAGTAACAAGACACATAACCAAAAAAAAGACCAGCATGGGAAGAATACATATAAAATATAAATAGAAATATGGCTTATCAAGAGGGAAAAAAAGGCAAAGCAAAGATACTCTGAAGTAAAAATAAAGCTGTGAGAGATTTTAGTAGGAGCTCTGAGTGCCTGCGGTTTCACTTTTCAAAGCAGAACTTCTGAAGCCTTAAGGATGGGTTGAGATCATGAAAATCCTCACTATTCAAAGATGTGTAATTTCCCTTCAAGAGAACAGGCAAGGTTTACATTCATACTATAAGACTACATAGTAGTCATTGCTAAAGAAGCATTATGTTCAAAAAATAAAACACAAGAAGACCTATTTTTGTGGGGTTTTTTGGGAAATAACATTTGTATTCAGAACCTTGCTACACTGGAATTTTCAATACTCAGAGGTGCAAAATAATTTTCTCTCCAGAACCCCAATATTCAGATATAGTATTGCTTGATGATTTTAAGTTAATTACTCTGTTCATCTAAACTCTACAGCAAATGAAACTTTCAAGAAGCAAAAACTTGAGATTTACATATCATTCCACCAGATATTTAAATACACGCTGCTTTCACCATGACGTGGATGATTTGGAAGTTAGGACAGAAAATCTTAAGGAAGATAAATCCCCCACCATCTCAGCTAGCTACTTTATACCTGTACACAAGGGACCTACTAAATATTTTGTTATTGGCAGTACAAATTTTTAACTATAATTTGCTTGCTCTTCATAGCCAGGGGCACAAGGATAACATATAATCTAGACAATTTAAATAAAAGGAAACTGCCAGTGCAACCCTTTTTGGTCAATAGACTGCCTTCAGTAACCATTCTAACAGCTATTGCAGAATCTGCCCTACTGCACAAAGTGAAACATTATATTTCCTTTTAGGATCAATCCTCTAGAAATCAAGATGTCTCTATGAAATCATAGTAAACACAAACTCATTCTGAATCAATTTACATCATTTGCTGAATTTTTCCTCCAGGTCAACACCGTTCAAAGATATCATTGCTCTGATGGGTATGCTCAAGTACAAAATTGAGTAAAACCTATAAATTTCTTCTGCAAGTTTATTTTTCTCCAACACTTATAGCAAAAAAACCCTTTTATTTTATTGAACGGTAACTTCTATCAAAAGCTTAAGAAATCAAAAAGGTTACCTCTTTTGAGTTCATTTCTGTGAAAGTGAAGCACTGGAGCAGCACAAAAACCCCTGTATAGTTCTGGAAGGGATTCAGAAAGGATTAAAAATATTTCTTTCCTTCCTTTCCCTCCTCCCTCCACCTCCTGCAGTTTTAATCATTGCAAATTTTTCATTTAGAATTATTCCAAATCAATTTCACTTAACATCTTTTCTCTCAACTTCTCAAACCAAACAAGATTAAAATTTGAAAAACTAAAAACTAGTAAAAATATCTCAAAGATTTGTTTCCTTTAAAGAATCTATACTACACCTAAGGGCTGAAGCCATTGGCCAAATGACTTTCACCACTGGAATTTTGTCCTTGATCTGGATCATCACTGAAGTACTAATTTGGCAGCAAAAACTTTAGAAAGTACAATAGATAACGTGTATTAGTCGAACTCATTGATGTTTCATAAAGCCTTATAAAACAGTGACATGACCTTATACAGCAAAATGGAACTTCTTTAGCACTGGTATTTTATATACAAAAATTATACATCTACAAGATAGCAGAATAGTTTTTAGTCTGAGATCTCAGTAAAATAAAATAATTTAAAAAAAAAAACAATAATAATAATAAAGAGATACCTTTAAATTAATACTTAAATTACCCGTCTTTTTAAGTTTTCTCTCTACATCTCACTCACTATGCCACTTATTGGGTTGTTATTCAGAGAGCATGTGTAAGAAGAGAGTAAACAGTTTGTCAAAATTTTCACCAAATAAAAAATGCACAAGAAAGATCAAAGTAATTAGAACATCCAACATCAATAAATGTACAACTTCTGCCTCCTGAAAGGCTGTGTACCTCCAGAGTGGAACATCGTCAAACAGAGATGAACCTGCAAAGGGGCAGAATGCAGGTCCAAGGCAGTGCAGGATTTGGGATACAGAAAGTATGGGCTTGATCTGTTTCAAATATCCTTGCATGGTTTTGGCTAACATCTATAAAGCATCAGCTTCCTGTTAGTTTTTAATCCCATACCCACCATTATTCTGCACAATGCAAAGAAATATTTAATTTACTTACTGCATAAGAACTGAGTAAATGGTTATATATTGTGCATGCATATAGACATAAATAGCTGGATTTAGTGTGATAATCTACTAGCGAGTTTGGTTTTTTTCAGTATATTAAAAGTTTAATGAATAAAATCCTAGAGAGACTTGCATGACCTCACTTCAGCAGATATATTAACTGAATCACTGGAGTGAAGATAAGAATTGTCAGATGCAACTGAACATTTATGGAGTGAGTAAGCTAGCATTTGTAGCTGCAAGTTGAAGCAATCATCAGTTGCATATAATGAGTATTTTAAATGTCCTGTATAGTATACTGTAGTACACTGCAACCTGATAGCTTACCAGTACATTAATAAGGAAAGAAAAATCAAAACCATGGATTTGAAATCTGAAAGATCAGGGAGAAAATTTAAATGCAAGGACATCTTCAGTATTTAGATGTTGCAGTGTCATGCCAAAATTCAGACCTCTTTGAAGGGGGTGTCCTTTTTACCTTCTTCTTGCCAGCAGCAGGAAACATTGCAAACTTTTTACATAAGTTTATATAAACTTTTACGTAAACTTAAGTAAAAAGTTTGCAATATTTCCAAATATTTGCAAAAAAATGTAAAAAGGGGACAATGACTTAGCATCCATAAGAGTCAGCAACGGAACCTTGGCATGCAGAGCAGCCTAAGATCTGGCTTCCAAGGTAGCTTTTATGATGTCATGGGGGACTGCACTGTATCTTTAAAGTACTGTACTACATTCCTAAAATAAAGGGCTACCTAAAACTTCTGCTTTTACATAAGCAGTTGGCAAGACAGAACAAAAAGAGAACATTTAAAAAATATGAACTTTCCTATAGAAATGTATACTGAAATACACTAATACATTATGCTAACCTGTTACTCCATCTTGGCCATGTGTATTGAGCAAGGTATGGCAGTAGTTGCTTATGATATCAAACACGTCGCTGAAATCAGAACCTCCTGGAGTAGGTCCTGGAAGATTTAAGTTAGAAGAAGTCAAGAAGTAACAGCTTCCTAATCAGCGGTTTTCTTCTAACAAGATACTTAGATGAATAAAAGAACAATTACTTTCACTCTCCATCTCCTACTAGATTGTTGTAATGTTGGATAAATAGAATTTAATGAGATCACCTTATGCTAAATTGATTTTTCTATTCTACAGAGCAAAGTGCTTTTCAGTTCAGAATTCAGCGGTACACCAGTGAAGTTATCATGGTCAAAATAATACATTCAGTATATGGAATGTGAAGACATGCACAATATATTGATTTGCTGTGAAATTCTTATATAAATGCAGGTAATTTCTATATTCAGGTTCCTGAAATGAATGTTTCATACCTGCAATAAATTATTTTTTTTTTCCCTTTTCAGTGGAGTATTTTTCAGCAACAGACACGTTCCTTTTAGAAATCACATATATCCTCATAAGACAGATAAAGTCATTCTATGCTGAGCTGAAGTCAGGACCTACCAAATCTAATGCATCCTTTGAATCAAATTTATGATCTACTAAATCATATCAGTATTATGTATATTGAAAGCTAAACTGATGAATCACCAGCTAAATCAGATTGCAAATACATGACAATATAGTATTTATTAAAATGGCTCAGTGATTTGTTTTAGTTGTCAGAACTTAATACGTCAACTTCTGAAAAAAATCTTAAAAAAAAAAAAAACTGCAGGGATTTTTCAGAAAGTAAAAAGACACCACGTAAAAATGAGCTAGGAAAAGTCAATCTCTGCGTGCTTTTGCAGAACGAGGTGTCATGTGCTGTTTTGTGGAAGTGCTCAAGCAGGGCTTTCAAAGGAGTGCAAACACTCTGCTGACTTTCACCTCTAGGCAGTTGTCTGGGATTTTACATTTAAAGGCGATGTGGTTTAACCCAGCAGCAGCTCAGCACCACACAACCGTTTGCTCACTCCCCCCTGTATATCCACACACACGTGCATATCTCCTCAATGCAGTTACTCACCTCACACCAACCGACACCCTGCAACCAACCGTCCCACCACCTGCCACCAGAGGCCCAGCCAATCCCAGCACAGCTGCCAGCTCCTTTCTTCTTCTTCTACAATTTGCTGATATCCACCATTTTGGATGTTCCGTTGATTTTGTTTGGGGGGTTTGTTTTGCTTTTCAATTTTTGTTTTGTTAATCTGAGATGTATTTTCTTTTTTTTTTCTGGTAGTTGAGGGAAAATTCATATTTACATTGCAAAGAAACTGAGTCCCTCTGTCAAAAATCTAGCATGGAACATATTTCATCAAACTACTCAATCATGGGGTGGATCAAACTATTATTCTGAAGACCTTGTATTTTTCAGTTTTATCTGTGCTTTAAAAATTTTAACACACCATAGGAGTCTGTGTCACATTTTCAGAAGTCATTTAGGTGTTCCATCAGCTGTCAATAGCATTTGGTTATGTTCATCACATTTAGAATTACAGCATACCTCACATATGGGGTAAAATTTTCTTAATTATCCATTCTTATTATATTTACTGACTAATACTTAAGTGAATTGGAACATCTTCAACAATAGCACTATTCATGTGATATACTTCACTATTTTTTAATGCTAGACTATTATACATTCCTGAATTAACATCCACATCCTCAAAAGTAGCATATGCTTGATAAAAACAAACAGGATGCTTTGAGATACAGCAAAGTGATAAGACAGTTGCTGTTATTGCACGGTATGATACATAGTATTCAGTGAACAACATACTGATGAATTCTTAAGAGTGACAAAAAGACAGTTGTTAGTGTATTTTTCATTGTTCATTTTTCATTTGCTTGTTTTGTTTTTCTGTTACTTTCTTTTACATCAGATTAGAGCTTAAAAAAGGTGAAATTGTAAAAAAAAAAAAAGCGTAGGAAATAGCAACCCTGGCTCAAAAGAAATCTAACGTAAATCATAATTTGTTATTAGATTACCTTCAGCATAACTCATCAGAGCACCTTTATATGGTGCTGTTTAAGAATTCTATAACATAGATAAATTAAAACACATTGCTGAGATGCAAGTCTGTGTTTGCAAAGGAGTCCTTCTGCGACCTTGCCAAGTTTACAGAGTGTGCCAATAACAGCTCGGATTAGAAAACTGACTGATTAAAATTTTGCTCACTAGGATAAAACACTTGAAATGAATCATCTCATTTTCCAGCATGTCCTCGGGTTGCTGCAGGCACAATAAATTACAGTCATATAATAGCAAACAACTGTAAAAAATTAGAGTTAATACATTTCACATATACTGTAGCACCTGTTTTTGAAACTCTGAATTGTCTTAATTTTTTTATGTTCATAGATAATGAAATATGATCAGTACTTTTCAGAGTGGAATTGCAGAACCATCA
Source organism: Phasianus colchicus (assembly GCF_987193195.1). Classification (NCBI taxonomy): domain Eukaryota; kingdom Metazoa; phylum Chordata; class Aves; order Galliformes; family Phasianidae; genus Phasianus; species Phasianus colchicus. The sequence goes on along the minus strand of NC_143439.1, from coordinate 8,195,704 downwards.
GTTTGTTTGTTGTCCAAAATACATAGAACTGAAACCTTTCTACTGACTTAGTCGGTAGACTAACACTATCTGCACATTACTAATTAACATCAAATGCTATCGCTAATATCTCCACAAATAATGCTCTTGCAGAAGGCAGAACGTGCTGGGTATAACCTTGTGCTCCAGTGAAATGATCAGAATATAAATAGAAAACAGCAACACGCCATTGCAGTGGAAAATAATCAGCAAAAGTAGTAATGGAACTAATGCCTGCCAAAGCCTTGCACATGGTGGCAAGAATGCAATCCATCATGCAGCTGTTTGTCATTTTTGCAAGGGGTTCCAAACAACAAAGGTTCACCTGAGGCAAATCTCCTAGGTGACCCCTCTAGTAAATGCAGAGATGTAGGCTCCTCCACAGGAAGACTGAGCTAGCTGATCCAGTTGCCTTCAGAGAAGCCCATTTACTCCACCTACTGTAAAGACAGCCTGAGCAGACTCACTCAGCCCTGGGGTAAAAGCCTATTATTTGCACAGGTGTCACACAGAACTCTACTTTTCTATCTGAGCAAATAGATAACATCTATGGTTTTTTTTATGAAACAGCCCTAAACTTTTATCAAGGTACTGAAGGAAATAATCCAGCAAGTTTGGTGGTTCACTGTGACCAACAGAATGCTCTATTTTAATGTCCTTTTATTTTAAAGGAAATGCTTTCACCTTGGCAGAAATACCAAAAGTACTATGTTTCATTGTATCTCCTTTCATTACATGCTGCAGTACTTTCAAAAAGTTTCAGAGAGAATCATTACAGATGGTCTTAGAAAGACATCAAAAACTCCATGGTATCTCCTTAAATAAGTTGTCTTTTTGTCTTTTCTCTATTCATCTCATGCCAGAAGTAACTGTCCTGCAATTGCTGAAAGGTACAGGAGCTACATTTTGCACTCTGTGCGTTAATCAGATTTGAAAACACTTGAGTACACATACACGTCAAAATGCCAGCTATCAGGCAAATTGGGTAAATGCCAAACTTAAAGAGAAAATGTAAAAATGAAAGCACTGCTGCAGTTCTAATTGCTCTCAAAATTTATGTCAGGCTTTTGAACTGGTTTTCAAAGCAAATGGGCACTCTTAAAATGAGTATCATCTTTCATCATTGTTTCAAATCCTAAAAGGCAGCTTGCGTTCTTCAGGATATCCTACCTTTCCCCTACTCTGAGATCCGGGTACTGTTACATGACTGAGGCAGCTGTGTATCATGAAGTACTCCATCGCCATTCCCAGAAATGACTGTGAAGGAGAAAATTAGATTACACAAGTGATCATGCTGAAAACTAACAAGATACATTCTGAAATAAAAATATGACAAATTCGAGACAACTTGAAATTCCAAACCTCCATTTAATGTGTAGATCTAAATCACAGTCACTTCTCAATTGTTCTGTTCGTTTTCTAAATGAGGTGCAAACTAGAATTCTTAAACACAGACTGAGATTCACTGCAGTCTGGTTCCAATCTTTGCGTTTGTTTTCAAGACTACAACATTATTATTTCATTGTACATTTTAATATGTCTGAATTTCTTAAAAGGCGCACTAGGATTTTTTAGAAGAAAACAGACTTTTTTTTAGAAGACTTTTTTTTTTTCCTTTTTCTCCTTTTTTTTTTTTTTTTTTTTGAAAGAAACTATTTTACTGGTCCAAGCAATTTACAAATCTCAAGCGCATTTTCTGTAAAATAAATGTTAAAAAAAATTACACAATTTTAACAATGATTTTACAGAGAGACTCTTAGAACACAACTCAGTTTTCCTAAACATTTTCTGAATCCTAGTCAGTTATCAGATTTTTCTTATCTTAACATTACAATGTTAATAAAATGTCAGTGCATGGCCAATTGCTTTAGGATCACAACCACACAAACATTAGAAGGTTAAAACTGGCTATTGAAAACATCTCATTTTTCACACTACAAGTATCATCCTTCATTTTTAAAACCGTCTGCCACCGCTAACTGCAGACGAATATGAAATTAATCCTTAACAACCTTTTATGCAACTACTAATAAAGTAAAATGATACATCAAAGAAAAAAAGCTCTTTTTCTGAGTTCGCTCTACATTAGCTTTAACATTTTGTGTATGACTGTACAGGTGACAGACAAAAGATTTCCTCAGAAAACAACAAAAGGCAGACAATAATGTTTCTGAAACAGATTTCTTATATTCATGGAAATTAATGAATTTATAGATCAGTGATGAGATGACAGATTATTTTAAAGAATATTTCTCTATTCCTTTGATATTACTGCCACCCCAAAGTAGAGGTTTGCTCTAAGGATATTATGATATGCTTTAACTATAGAAAAACTACGCAGTTAAAATATCAGCTCAGACCCTGTGAACCAGTACTGCTTTCTACATCCACTAAGAAGATAAATATATTAACAAAAGCTCAGACTTTGGAAAGGATCTGAAGAATAATATGGAAAAAATGTTTGCTGTGCACATGGGGTGCATTCACTTTAACTTCTCATTCAGGAAAGCGCCCTTATTCAGGAAAATATTTAAGCACTTGCTTGACTTTAAACACATGTTTTGGGCCCGGTGAAGCAAATGAGATTTAATCACATTCCAAATAATGATGGATATAAAGCCAAAAGATATTAACATGAATGGTTTTTGGATCCAGGCTTTACATTTTTCAAGTCTTAAATATACACATACAGACATGTACATACACATATACATACACCCCCGCACAGACACATGCACAGAAAGATCTGTCTCTAAACTAAGCCAAAATATGAGAAACTAGAATTGAAAAGATTATGTGTTAGGAAACCAAAATTAAATTGAAAATGCAGATTTGAAATACAGCGGCCGCTTCATCTTGCTGGATCCTGAAAACTCAAGTTTATTTCCTCTAAAGTAAACAATTACAGAAGCCTAAGCATTTTCTGTCTAGAATCTTCCTTTCCACGCTCCTACCTCAAGTTTTGATCTCACAGAAATGTTTTGGTTCTAACAAAAATTAGGTTTACAGAGCTTTTTTCTCATGTTCTGATGCCAGGAACAAGAATCTACTCCTCTTCTGATGAGATTAGTCTCCTGATAAGAAGTTGATGTTGGCACAAGCATGGATTTTGCATCACAGCTTGCTTTATGGGTATTTTTTACATGAGATACCAAAATACAAATTTATGGTTTAAAACAGTATGATAATAAAGTATTACAACTAGCTTAATCATTAATTACTCAATCATTTATTAGGGTAAACATTAATCGCAGTTTTTCTGATAAGGATAAATGGGGATTCCTCCTCGTTTTATACCTCAAATAAGGATGATTTTCAGAATCAATTGCTCAAAAGAATGAACCTACATTGAAAATGTGTAGCACAATAACAACCTTCTTTAGGAGTTCACTTAAATTGCATTTAATCTCTTTCTAAAGCTTAATAATAACTGAAGCTGTAAGACTTTCCTCCTAAAACACAGTACTCTGGGATAACAGGCTGGGCCTGACTAAGCATTAAGATGGACTGCAACTATGCCAGTAGTACAAGCATGAGATTTTTATTCTTATATGTGGCAGAAGATCCCATGTTGAATAAGTAGGAAGTTCAGGATTCTTCTTTAAAAGCCTTTTTGTATTTTGTTTATGGTTGCTTTTGAGCTAGAATACCATATCAGTCATGTTTTAAGAACAGCATGAGAATGAAATAGTTGAAAGTCATGAGGTCAAGTCTGATATCCTTTCTGTGCTTCCATCAGACAGAAGATGATCTTATGTCGCTAATCAGCCTCTAAATGGAGCACAGATGAAAAGCTGATCCTGCAATCTATTCTAATTTCAGTAAGCTCTACAACCCACAAAATCTACCTCATTTTTTTCAACTCTCTCCCCCGTCCCACTGGGAAGGCAGGGAGCGAGCAAAGAAATGCGTTGTACTTAGCCACCTACTGGGTTAAACCACAACATTTATATTTTCATCATCATACAAACCCAAGTAAATCATCACTGTCTTATTTGCAAAGCTTCTGAGAACAGTACAGCCTTTCAAGTTAGGCACTGAGTATACAGCAAAAACATAGCTGAAAGCTATCTAAAGGGCATCCTATACAAAACACGGAGAAGATGCAAAGATATCTACACTACTAAATTCATATATTACATGCAATACTATATATATATATATATATATTTTTTTTTTATCTTGGATTCAAAAGCTATGCAATTCTCAGTGCTTGAAAATAGCAATGCTACTCTATGGACTGAGATGACTTCTGGAGATATAAAAGACTTTCTTGTTTTGACTAGCTATGATAACTCCTAATAAGTGAGATGTATCAAACTTTCACCTGTCAAGGATATTCTGTTAAGATCAATGTTACAAAACTCTTTTGGAAAGAAAAAAGGATTGTACATGAGACAAGAACAGAAAGTAAGAGGAAAGTCAGCACTTCAGATAGAAATTAAAAATATGGTTTCTGACTGCACAGTTATTTGAACATTCATATCAGTGACTGATACATTTTGCAATCTAAAACCAAATACTGTTGGAATTTTCGGAATTATTTTTATGACTGATGACTCCATTTCTATTCGATAATGAATTTGATATGTTCTATTTGAAAGTTGCTTTTCTGCGTTCCTTATGGAAGCATGATTACACTAGTGCTTGAACTACATTTTGTTATTATTGAATAAAACTAGTTACTACTCCAACATTTTATTAGATTGGTATGACTTCAATGAACTTAAGCACAAGGAGTCCAGGTTTCTCTTTTTTTTTTTTTTTTTTTGCCTCCATAAAAAATGCGTTTCTCTATTAGGGAACACAGAACGCTTACCTAAATCTTTCATTTCTAATTCCTATCACATGTATTACTCAAATGGGGCAGCAGAAAAACTGTACAACATACAGCCCATAGCCAGCTGAGATGCTTAAACTGACAAGCACAAAGACTCCAAGAACGTAAAGGAGGATTTCCACTTGGGGGATCAGTTATCATTCATCTCTTTCCCAGAAATATAACTTTATACTCTTTTTAAGTAAAGGATTTTACAGCCTCCCCAATTAAAAATCTACTTTTCCACTATTCTACTATATCAGATTGCTTTGATTTTTTTTTTTTTTTTTTTTTTTTTTTTTTGAGGAGGAAGGGGTGTGGTGTTAGGAGTGTTCAGATTTCTCTACAGAACATAATTACTAAATGAAATCAAAATATTTTAGGAAACGTATCTGTATCATAAATATTCCTTTAAGAGCTGCAGTCTTACTAAAAGTTTTTCAGAAAATATTTTCAGTATTCCCTAAATTAAAATTTCAGGAACCTTTTTATTATACCCTTCTGTTTTTTATTCTAATACAGGGTAAAGGACAGGCCAGTTTTGATCAGCTTAAAGATAGCTAAATGTTGTTTTCTATAACTAAATCTTGCTATCACGACCACATATGTTTAGACCCTCAAAAAAAAAAAAAAAAAAGTGCTAGGAACTGAATAAATACTATTCTACCTCTCATCATCTCAGCTTGCACACCTCCTAACAAAAATCTCAGTTTACCAAGATGAGATTTTTTTCTACTGTTCTGCATTTCAAACTGGAATTTAACTTAAAAACAGTAAGGTCCAAGCAAAATATCTATAATGGTATATAAGCTATCCCTTACCCACACTAATAATGTTCTGCAGTGGTTTACGACATTTTATTTACACTATTTTCATTTCAGCTCCACTACTCTCAGTGCATACTTCAGATTTGAAGAGCCAATAATTTTCCAAGTACAGGACATATTTAAAAACATAAAATAGAAAAAAGAATAAAGAAAAGTGCAGCATCACAATCTTTTATACGTGATGACACTTGGATAAAAGAGGATTCTCTGTGCTTTGAATGCAGATCTATTCAGACCTGATGCTAATTATCCATGACTGGTGACCTTGACAAAAATATTATTAGTATTTCCTGCCCTCTCTCTCCAGTTTGGAAGCAGCTGATAGTAAAATACATTTCAACTCTTTCTGTTGTATTTACGTATGGCAAAGAACATGGAATATTTGAGCTCAGTGAGGGCAAGAACTTGAACATATTGTGAATGCTTTGAAAATTGGGCACCCTGAGCCTACCAGTTGAACAGTTGTAAGGATTATTAAAAACCTGAACTCACAATCTCTTAATTACTTGGCTCATTCCACTGTTTGGTGGGAGCCACAGATTCCTGAGAGAGAAGGAAATAGAAAGTACTCAGACTTATAGGAAAGAAAATAATTCAACAACAGCATTTTACTTAAGTCAATGTCCCCAAGGTGTTTTAAATGAGGCTAGTCATTAAGGTCTTATAATTAAAGCCTTGCACAATTATAAAATAATTAGGGCCTGATCTTGTAATATCTTTTCTCTGGAGAGCACACACATCAGATTCGCTTGGAATACGTGTACACTAGGCACGATCACAGGTAGCACTGATGCATCTCAGCCAGTGTTACACAAACTGGCTTCAGTACTGAGTAGCAGTTACAGAGCAAAGCTCAGAAAAGGCTGCTGTATTTACCAGCCTCCCCGAGCACATTTTTGCAGAAGCCAGCCTAGATCATTTAAAACTGCAGTGGAACTCTACGTTACTTTGAAGAGTACATTTTGTAGTAACAAATCAAAGTCCTTAATTTTCCAGGTTCTCTAAGGATACCAGATATAAGTTCCCATAGTATTAATAAACAAAAATATTTTAATAAAAAGAACTACGTTCAACTAATCCTTAGGGTTTTAATTAAAAAAGCCAAATCAGGCTTAGGAAAGTATAACTCTATTGGTAATGGTTTTTCTTAGCTACAGTGAATGTTAAGACAGGGAAGAAATGTTTATTTTCTTCCATTTCTCTTCTAACATATTTTCTTTGTAAAAAAAAAAAAAAAAAAGAATCAATGTCTGTCTATAGCTATGCAGCTGGATGTCAGGTATCATTTGAAAAGCTTCACTGGGCATTCAGTGCATAATAATCCTTATTCTACACTACAGAAATGCCTGTGTGAAAACATAGTAGCAACCTGTGAAATAAAATGCATGGTCCCCTGAAATACTGAGGAAATTGGCAATCTTGCTTATGGATTCCATACAACGATATTAGACTGCAGATTTTATAACCAAGTAAAAACTAAAATATTAGAAACATCTCAATCACCATTTCTAAAAGGATATTAAGGATGGCTTATTTAATGTTGTTAATAACATGGCTTTGAAGATACAAAATACTGTTCCTAACTACTGTTTTGAACCAACCTTTCTGCAATGCTCTCCCCTATCAAAAGGGAATAACTACCAGAGACTCAAGCAACTCAAAATATATGCGAAGCAAAACTACATTTCACTGCCAAAAGTTTTCCCCAGGAGGTGAATAGCATTTTCCATAAGTCTGTGGAAATGATTGAATTAAGTTTGGTAATGGAATACTCATAGCTACTTTCTATGTATGATTCAACATTTCATTTCTCTACTGAATTATATGGATTGCATTAATTACATAAAAGGGAAGCTCATATTTATTATTCAATGAAGAGATTAACAACCTAAAATACAGTATCTTAATACACTAAGGAATATTTATCTCAATGTTTAAAGCATGAAATTTGGTTATCTTAAACTACTTTTCATCCTGGAAGATTATTTATATTGTTACAGTTTAATTTCACGGAATTTCAATTATATATAAAATATATCGAACACATTATGTATTAAATAGTGCTAAGTACACAGTGAATATATTGTAATTAAAATAACTTTATGAAAATTAGTGCTAAGCTCTGTATATAGCCAATGCAACAACCACCAGTTGAAGCACTACTAATGGGTTCAGGGGTAGAATATTTTTTCAAGTTGTTCTTCTCCCAGTAAGAAATACTTCAGCAAATCCAGTTTGTTTGGTGTCTAGCATTTCACCTGTAAATCTCTCTTTTTCTTTGACTTTGTGGGTGTTACTTCCTACAAACATAAGCTTTGCTACTGATATTGGCTATTCTGTTGTCCCACAGGAATACAGCTCTTACATGAGAGTCATGCAAAAAGGTAGCTTTTCAGTTAATGTATGTTTATCTAACAGAGGCCTGTAAGCATGAAAGCTCAACTCCTGAATTTGGCCCAGTGTATTAAGAGAAAAGAGCTATAAGATCAAATGCTCTTGGTGGGTGTGCATCATTGCTGGAAAAAAAAAAAAAAAAAAAAAAAAAGCACTGAGCTTTTACATTCAACTCAGTTTAGCACCATATACACACATCATGTGATTTCTGCAATATATACATGGATGTTCACAATGAAACCGGCAGCTAACAACTGCCTGGCTAATACTAGTAAAAAATTGAAGCCTTCTGGTTGCTTCTCCCCAAAAAAGGCATTTTAAAAATTATTAGTTCTGACTGGCTGGAAGGAATGAGCAGTCCAGATAATATCAATGCTGGTGTTAATAAACTGAGGAAAAATGACTTCAGCAGTAAGTGATGTTATAAACTGGCAAATTCTTGAACTAGCTGAACAACATCAACTCAGATTTTCCATGATTCGCTTCAACCAGATGCTCCCCATCCTGACTGCAGCCAAGTCACTGCATGGCTGGACAATGATGCTTAGCGTTACGATCATCAGTGTCACTCCTATTGTTGACATTAAAATGCAACCTTCACTTTCTATTAGGAAATATATATTCATTAAAGCAGAGAGCAGGAGAGAACTCTGTCTGCCTTCTCCAGTATTCTTAGAAATGCAGTCACTGGGGGAGAACAGATTGAGAAGACAGTCTGGAGGTTGGGAAGTCCTGAGCATCAACATGATGACAGTGTTCTAAAGAGATTCTGCCCTTTCTTCCCATCACACAATCCACATGGATTTTGCTTCTGAGTGGTCTCCTTCATAATCTCTAGCAAATCAGAACGAACTGATATCTGTGGAAGTGGAGTTATGTGTGCAATGGCCTACATCAGTACAGAGGTATAAAGTTAGTTAAATGAAGTATTTCTTCCTCACAGGGGAAAAAAGAGACCTAAAATAACAGAGACGTGTTAAACGAACATTACAAGATGTTAGGGGCAAGTAATTAGTTCTGCTTTTTCTTTCTTTGGCTCCTTATACAATTATGTTTACTTAAAAGTACATCCTTCTGGGAAGAAGTGCTAATATTGGCTCTAATTAAGCTGTGCTCCTCTGCCTGATGTAACATCACTGAAGTCAATAAGAAACTTTATGGCTTCATTCCTGGTCCCATTTGAGAGCTCCATCCTGCACTGCATACTCACTCAAATACTCCTTCTCCATTCATTCTTTTATGTAAGATTAATCTGAACAATACACCTGATTAGATAATCTCTTTTGAAATTAATATATTGTTTATTAATAAGAATAAATTTATGATATGCTCTGACACTTAAAAAAACTGTGTGGCAAGATTATGTCAGAGTTCATTGAGGATAAAGCTAATGAGCGTTAACATTTAAGTTCTACTGTTAGTAATAAATTCTACTCATTGGGCACGCCTATATATACAGGCATCATATTAATTTATAAAAAGTGAACAGTATTGAAATAGAAATATCAAGAGCAGCACTCTTCTGGTCCAGTTTTCTCCATGAAATATGGAGCAGCTAAAGTCTTCAAGCAATTCCTCAAATTTATGAGCTGAAAGCTATTCAAATATAAAATAAGCACTAACAAACAGGCAACCTTGTCAGTTGCAATGCTAATAAATCAAATTCATCGAGGTAAGTTAGCTATATTTTCAGTACAAGTGGATATATCATAAGAGCCTGATAATGATACAACTACCAGAAAAAAAAAATGCGCATTCTCTGACCTTGACAATAATTCACCAACAGCTTGCCTTACAATTTTCCTAATGTTGAGCCACTCTTCAGAGGCTATCTAAAAAGCATTTGTATTTCTGTGGATGGAATTTCATCTGTCTCACCAGCACTCTATTAGGAATCTTAGTGCAGTACTAAAACAAATTATTAAAAAACCCAATAAATTTCAGGATAATCATCTATGAAACTAATCGGGGAAATTTGTGGGATGGGGGCAGGGGACACTATATCTTTCTGTTGTGTTATTTTGTTTTTTTCTTTGGGTAGAGTGGCCAGAGGACTAACCTGATGGCCTTCACAGCATTTCTCATTGCTCTAAAACAACAAAAGCTGAATTTCCTTCACTGATTTGTTATTCCTTAAAACGGGTAACAAGAAAGATCGCAGCTGAGTTTGCAAAGAAGAGACACTATGCCAGTAGTGACTTCAATGACAAGAAAGCAAGGGAACAAGTTTTATTTTTGACCAGTGAAATAATGGGATGCGATCTCTATTACTGTATTGTGGGGCAAGTTACAGACAGTAAAAAGAACTAAGTTAGAGGAGAGTGTTTAGCTGGCTCAAGAACAAACTGTTGGTTACAAATTGGCCAAGAAAAGACAGGTTTAGAACTAGAAAAAATATTCTTGTCTTCGGAAAAGCACAACTCTTGAACCTAAGAAGTAATAAGATGGAATCTGATAACTTCATGGAAAGGATTACTTGACACAGGCAAGATATTGCATCTGATATTTCTGGAGGTCCTTACTTAGCTTTCAAAGTTAGTGAGGTTCAAAGATGGGTTGAGAGAAAGAGCATGCAAAGATGCTGCTGTATTACAGCCCATTAAATATAAATAAATACTCCTTCGTTTTCAAAAATATTTTATCCCCTGATGATTTCTCTTCTTTCTTGCTAAGTCAGTTTAAAAGGTCCAGAAGCTAGCAGTCAGGCTTCCACACCACAAAGAAGTAACTATCACTTCCACCACCATTTATTGTGGTTGCTCAGTGCTTATTTGCCTGCCCGCAATCCTCTGTTGCCAAGAGATATTTATAGCAAGGAACTTTGAAACTGAACTGTTCGCCAAATCTGTGTTCAGTGCCACATAATGAACCAAAAGAAAAACAAGCAAGTAATCAATATGATTTACCAAACCACCTTAGAGGCACAAGTCACAGGTTAGGAAACAGTGGGTGCAAGGCAAGATCTTGAAAGCCTGCTACGGGATGGCTCAGTGTAGAGTACAGATCTATATCTCATCTCCTCTTATCTCCCTCCACCCACAAAGCAAAGCTCTGTTGAGACTGTGAAAGGCAGTAAAATGTGATATATTGTTACCAGACAAGCCTATCAAGGGAGGATGGGGTTAGATTATCAGCATCATTATCTCATCCAGATCACCTAAAGTAACGGTATCTGATGTTAAAAATAACATGCAACTATTAGTAAATAATATTCATTACAATTGCTTTCACAAAGTTAGAAAAGTGAGAAATGAATCTCTCTTGCACCTGAAGAAGTTATGCACAGATTATAAAAAAGACGGTTTTTTTTTAATGTAAAGTTGTCTTTACATTTAACATTAAGAAAGTTAACTTTGCAAAGGCCAGTATCTCTGCCCTGTCTGGAAACAGATCAACACATGCAACCAGCTTCAGGGGTAAAAAAAAAAATGCAATTACAAGGAGGGCTTGACTCACTTTACTATGATTTTTTGTCTGTCTAGAAATCAAAAAACAGTGGGAGACAGGGAAGAAAATACACTTATCTAATTTTAAGATTAAAAAAAAAGAGTTAAGGAGTATTGCTTTTCCAGGGATGGCTGGATTTTCTATATTTTTAATATACTTTTCAGTAAACGCATTTTTCTCTTGCAAAGTGCAATGTGTGTAGGAGTCAGCTCACGTAGAAAGTGGTTCCCTGATCAAAACAGATGGCATGCTGGCAGGGTAAGTTTTAAATGGCAAAGTGTTGATGTTGAAAGATTTCAACAGCAGCTTCCATGACAGGGACAGAGACATAAATGACAAATAGAGAATACAAAGACATTTCAATAACTTAGCAGCATATCACTTTTAAGTTAATATTTCTGCCTTAAGTTAATATTTCTGCCTTAGTTCTCAAGATGTTAAAGGGAGTCTTCCTAGGTGTGGGAACAAGATCACGTTATAGCTCAGTAAATCTCAAAAAACTAATCAGAGTAATAATATTTTTAGGACAAGGACATATGAAAACAGGTTTTACTAGCATGGGAAGAAACAACCTGGCTATTGGAAAAGTTTTTAGCAAAGCTCTTAGTGAAACAGAGTGACCAAGTAATTCTTCTGACTTACTGCCCTCATCAAGTACTCCTGGAAAAAGATTTGTATTAGGCTCCTTGACCATTTGTCAAAATGCTTTTTATTTACCCTCTGCTAATCCGAGAGGTATGGTAAAGCAAATTATTCAAATCGGAGAATCCAACTTCTCCTCTCCCCCCCCCCCCCCGAATGTAAATAACATTTTTCATATTTTCCAAATTTAGAAAAACATGTCACCAGTTAAAATATTTTAAATATTCAGATCTGATTATCTCATCTTTTCTCGTCCTCCTTATTTTCGTATGTCAATATTGCTTTCAAGATATTTAGCTTTTTATTGTTCATTCTTTATAAATTTCTTAGCAGTACACTGATGTTTTTGCCCTCCTTCCAAATTCAATTCTGCATCCAGATGGCTGTGAAGCATTATATATATATATTTTTTAAGACAAAAACAGAGCAATTGAGCTTTGATTCACCTCCTTGCTGCAGAGAAGGATGTACATGGCAGAATGACGAGGATACTGGGTGGAAACTTTGGAAAGCAACAGGTTATCAAAAGGACATCAAGAATTCATTTTTCCTCTGCAATGGGAAAGTTGTGCATATATCAGCTCCCCGATGAAAAGAATTAAAATTTGCCTTGGCTATACATCAAGTATTTTATAAAAATATTTATCTTAAAATAATCCTGGTGGGAACCTATGAAGAATCCTGACATAAACAGAAGTATGAAGTAACTCCTTTAATTTACTTAGAGATGCATTTTGGTGGGAAGTAGGAGAAAGACATGGTAGTTGTTAAATTTGTCATCTTTGCCATAATTGTTATATCTGGCAATGCTTGTGGCCAAAAACGTACAGTGAGCAGATTTTGTGCAGTCTCTGAGGAACTATTTTTATGTCTCTGATAGATTATACATGGCTTTTTTACAGCCTGTGCTTCATTGTGAATTACACCAAAGTAAAAAAAGTTATATTAACTTTTGTTTTCTTTATGCTCTAACAAGTTCTATGGAAATAATATAATGTCTGTATAACTCCAGCATGTACCAAAGTAGGTTAGATTAAAACAGACAATCAAGGCAAAAGTAGTTTAATAAATAAAGAGAGGCTGCAATAGACAAAAATCTATTGCAATTTTACAGAACTAAACTCCAGAAATTCAGTCACACCCATGCACCTATAGCAGTTTGCCACCTACCATCATGTGGAAAAATATAGAAGGGTGGATGGGTCTCACCCAAACAACTTGAATGATAGAAACCAAAGTGTGACAGGGAAAAAAAGGGGGGAAAGGGGAGAAGGAGGAGGGAAAAGGAGAAGGAAAGGGGGGGAAAATGTTTTGCAGATGTCTTCTAGTAGCATGGAATGCGATGGAAAGTTTTATGATGCTGTTTATTTTTCATTTATTTTCATTTCTACACCAAATAAAACTTTTGTTTTATTTAAGAAAAAGGGTAATTACTGAATACTCTGGATGTACTACTGCTAAGCATCTTAAGGAAAGGCAAAGTACTTTCTGTGCAGAAGCTGAAGATAGGGAAGGAGAAATCAAAGTAAAAAAAAAAAAGTGCATTTGCCACAAGTTACTGCAATTTACGGTCACAGCAATACAGTTTGGCAAGGTTCCAGAATATTACGAATTCCCCTTCAAAATCTGTGTCAATCAGTGTTCCACTGCTCTTCAGGTTTTCTGTTCGCTGTCTTTGGACCATCTACTACTATGAAAAGCTGAGTGACTCCATTGAGCTTTCTAGCCTCTCCTACCTACTGCAAAGCAACTGAGAGAAGTGAGACTGACAGTACTGAATTTGATCATCTTAAGTGCACAAAATCATGAGACACAGCCCAATGTCTTCTAGGGAACAATATCAGGGATCCTCTTATTTGCCTTCAGGTCTTTGAGACTTAAATGGTATTTTCAGGCTTTTCTTCGCAGAACCAAAAAAGCTTGAAACATAGGTTTAAGCAAACAAGCCAATCAAACAGAAACCTTAAACTTAGTTGTTCTGCTTGAACAAATGTAGAAATCTGGGCATCACAAGCCTTCCACTTCTCTGTGAGAGAATGAAGAATTAAACAAAAGCAGCTGAGAGCTAACAGTAGGGAACAGCTGAAACAGCCAGTGTGGGAAAACAGGAGGAATGCAAGAAAGGAAGCACAAAGCTGCAAAAGACCCCAAACAAAGCAGAAAACACAGCCCCAGTATTTGTTCCTAATAACATCCATATCTGATCTGGAAAGGTCTGACAGAATAATTCTACCACAATTTTGGGAGACCTAGTAATCCAGGGCATTAACAGAATAATATCCAGTTCCCCAGTATTAAGGAATAATGTCAGAAAAAGCACACCATCTCATTAACAGAACACTTATTGCTGCTTCTGACATCAACACGTAGCGAAAGCTTGATGGCTGTTTAAAATTGTGTGGCATCATCTTCCTTCCAGCTAGCCCTAGATCAGAACTCACTGGGTTCAAGAGGAAAGCACACTGAGTTCATAGAATCATAGAATTGCAAGGTTGGAAACAACCTGCAAGATCATCTAGTTCAACCGCCCTTCCAACTACCACTGCCACCAAAGCACTAAACCAGATCTCGTAGCTCCTCATCCAGACGCCTCTTGAACACTGCCAGGGATGGTGACTCCACCACCTCCCTAGGCAGCCATTCCAGTGCCTGACCACTCTCTGAGAGAAAAAGTTCTTCCTTATGTCTAACCTAAACCTACTCTGGTACAACTTGTGACCATTTCCTCGGGTCCTGTTTGTTGCCTGGGAGAAGAGGCAAGCTCCTCCTCATCACAGCCTCCCTTCAAGAAGTTGTAGAGTGCATTAGGGTCTCCTCTGAGCCACGTCTTCTCCAGACTAAACAATCCCAGCTCCCTCAGCTGCTCCTTATAAGATGTGTGCTCCAGACCCCTCACCAGTTTCATCCCCTTCTCTGGACACGTTCCAGGGCCTCAGTGTCTTTCTTGTAGTGAGGGGCCCACAGCTGAACACAGTACTCAGGATGCAGCCTCACCAGTGCTGAGTACAGAGGGACGATTACCTCCCTGCTCCTGCTGGCCACACTATTTCTAATGCAGGCCAGGATGCCGTTGGCCCTCTTGGCCACCTGGGCACACTGTTGGCTCATGTTCAGCTGAGCATCAACCAACACCCCCAGGTCCCTTTCCTCTTCACAGTCATCCAGCCACTCATCCCCAAGCCTATAGCACTGCATGCAGTTGTTGTGGCCAAAGTGCAGGACCCGCCTTTAGCCTTGTTGAACCTCATCCCATTCACCTCAGCCCAGTGATCCAGCTTATCTAGAGCCCTCTACCATCTCTACCCTCAGGCAGATTGACACTACCTCCCAACTTGGTGTCATTAGTTACTTTACTTCCAACCAGAGCTACCGTTCTTGACTAACTTGCTGCTACAGAGCCTTTTCAACCATCAGAAACAACTCAGAAAATTGAGTCCCTGCATTCATTTTAGTGGCATACCCCTTTTTGTTTGCCTGTTGTACCGTTATCCAAATACACTGACTCCATTCACTGAACTCCAAAATTTTAATTAGCAGAACTCTGCTGATTTTGTAAGAAAACCAGAAAACTGGAATAGGGAAATAAGAGGTGCCCAAACTCCGACAAAGGCAAGGAAAGCCATAATCATCAAGTGTATAGTCAATCTATTCAGCAATGAATATTCTAACAATTTAATATGATAGCATTCTGATAAACTAATCATACAGAAAAGAGACTAACAAAGTAATATTAACATGAAGGGGGTGTGTAGAAGACAGAAAAGGAATCCTAATGAACACTTGGAGCAGAGAAGTGCACAGAGAGAACCTGCCAACCTGGCAGGTGGAAATAGAATACACGCAAGGACGTTTGTGAGAAAGTCAGTGTACAAGGACAAACAAAGAAATAAACCCACTTATAAATACGCTCCTTCATAACAACTTCTACATCTTTGCAAAAGACTGAGCAATTCTTTGACTATCTCAAGACCTTAACCATTTCTAGACTGAGATTCTAGCAGACTGCAGAGTAACTTGATCACTAGCTACACAGTACTGTATAGGAGACAGCTACCATATCGAATGAATTTTTTAAATGAGTCAGCTACCATGCAACAGTGGGATGAAAAGTTTTTGAAAGAGACCAAGACCAAGAATTTCTCTTATCACGTTGAACTGATTAAAGAAAAACAGAGGATTAACTGCTGAATCTTCATAAGAGAACTTTGATTTTCACCTACAAGGTGAGTATGTGATGTAAGAAATAAGGGTGCCGTAACTCAAAAATGAAATACTGCACCTGCAACTTACATCATCAGAAAAGGCCACAAACATACTTTCCTCTTTACACTTTAACACATCAGAAAAAGGACTAAAATCAGAGAGCAGCTCAGTTAATACATGTAAACGTAAGTAATAATCTAAGTAGCCACTAAAATAATTTTCATAGGAAATGTGATTACATGCTAGATCTACAGAACAGAAATACCTAGACTGTACCCATATAAAAGATGACCTTGTTTCTACATCAAGGTTATTTATGATACTCATTCAACTGCAACAACTACGTTACAAAGAGATAACACTGTTGCTCTGACAGTCCTCAGCATGCTTTGCACTACTAGTAGTAAGTGGAGATTGGCATATTTAGCATTTCAGTGATTGACTCTCCCAAAGGCAGTCTTGCACTTTGTCTAAACTAAGGCTTCCACTGCTAAACGTATACAAATAATCTGAAATTCTAAGACTTACTATGATGTTCCTGTTCCCATTTGTCTACCATAGTAATCTATTTTCAAAATGAAGAATAGCGAATAGCTTAATCTACTATGAAATTTAAATTCAAAAATAATTTGATAATCTACAAATCTTGAAAAGTTCTTGTAATCCACCTTTTAAAAAAAATCAGCTTTGTAACAAACACTGAAATATTTCACAAGTTTTAGTGGGCGTACAATACATGTATACACTTCGTACATACAGTTCAACATACATTGACTACTGGACAAGTAGCCTGTTACAGAGAAGCCATATTCAGGACATACAGTACATAATAAGTACTTATAAGTAACATAATACGAAGCTCAGATTATAAACAAAATATCTGAAGAGAATATCCATAAAAATTTGATGATACACACACAAAAGTTAGAGCATGAAAAGTTAGCTGAGGCATGTGGAAAGAAGGTTTGAAATTATAATTAATTTTAAATGTATGACGCTACTGATGGACTAGATTCCTGCAGGAATTTAATTTTAAAACTTAACTACTGCATGCTGATTACAATAGAGCTCCAAGGCCAAAAGACTCCTAGAACTGTTTTTAAATTAATGCAGATCTTTCATACAAAACCAGCTCAGGTAGGAAGAAATAGAGCTTAGTGATTGAAAGTTACTCATAATGAACACGTATTTTAAGTATGCAAAATGCTTCTGAACTACTATCCCTGAAAAGTTTGGGACAAGAAGCAGTGTACAACCCGATTTGGGAAATTTACAGCAGAAATGGATAACAGAGTAATCTTGTCACTCACGCTGACGTAACCACAAAATTGAAGTATTCTATCCAGATTGCCACAATCACCTACTTGTGCCTATGCTATCATGAAGGACCTGAAGTGTAAGTTTTTCCAACTGCCAGTACCAAAGTGTCAGAATTCCACTGCTTGATCATGATCTCACGCCAGTAACAACAAAAAAGTCCACAAGACAAGCTTACTACAGCACACAGATTGTTGAATATGCTATTCAACAGGCAGACCAGCTCTATCTGTTTAGAGAAAATAAAGTAAAGAGAACAACATCATAACTTAGGGTAGGATGGAGATAAGAGACATTTTTCTGGAAACTTTCTCCCTTCCCATCAGGAATAAAGAATCGGATAGCATACAAGAAGGAGAACAAGTACTCAGGTTGCCAAGGGGTGGGTTTGTTTTTAACCTCAGGCACTGCAGAGTCAAATCTACTAAACTTTGTGACAAGATTGTCATTGACATGATGAGTGAGCACTAAAATCTCAACAGAACACAAGCAGGAAAAATCCAATTCTTAGTTATCTAGGGTAGGCATCAAGATCTCTAATGTATGCATATAAAAATATATCTATTTTCTTATCATCAGGAGCTATACCCGTAGATATAGGTATACCCTGATTATATGAAAAAATGCAAAGGCACAGAACTATCAAGTGAGAAAGCCAAAATCTGAGAAAAAAAAAATGGAAACAGCGACAAAAAGATCAAGTGAAATAGAAAAGGTGAAGTAACTTCTCTGTGAATGCTGATAACCCAGCATGTTAAATTTGAAGGTGGTTTCAGCAAGAGAAAAAGGTGTAGTGAAACTGAAAGATGATATGTACAAAATCTTGAAAATCTTGCCATAGTATTCTTTAGTCTTAAGAGCAATTTTTTGGAAGACTGTTGAAGACAGGAATTGCCAAGACAGGTACAAGCAATGAACGTGGTACGAGTGAGAATGAAATCGGACTGCCTTCCTGTCACAGTAACCCGAAGATTTGCAAAAAAAAAAAAAAAGAAAGAAAGAAAAAAAAAAGAAAAAAAAAAAGAAAAGAAAAGAAAAAAGAAAAAAAAGAGCAGTTTTTAACTAAGTGGCTAGGGTTTACTGAAAAACATTTGCCCCTTCTGTCCTAATATTCTGGTTTTTTCTTATCACCCTATTATCACTTATCACCTAATGTTATATGTAAAATATAATTTAGATATTTTAATGAGATCCTAGCAAAAAGAAATTTGTGTGTATACAAGCAATATGAAGAATTAAAAAAAGCCAAAGCTGTGAGAGAGCAGGTAAGAAACTCAAGATCTAGCTGTCACACTGACAAAGTCTAATTCCCCTTTTAATTACATGGTTGTGATCCTGTGATGTTACAAGAAAGAAAATGCCAAAGAATATAGCCAATGATACCCAAGACTGAAACTTCACAGAAGAGAAATTCTGACTGTTTTGTTTACGACAGGAAAAAGTAAAATACACACAAATTAATAAAATAAAAAGAGCATCCAATTGAACAGAAAATATATAACTGCTAGCCTCTGTTGTGAGAGCCTTTTTAATGAAGAAGTTGCACGACAGAGGAAGGGAAGAAAAGGCAGTAATGTATAACTCTATATCAGCTAAGGACAGCAAACAAAGTGAACAAATCAAAAGCATAAATGTAAGTATAAAGTAGTTGCATACACTCACTTCATCATTTTTTGAATTTGACTTCTTCAGTTTATCATCTTTTCCAAGTGACAAGTGCTACTAGTCCTCAACATTTTGCAGACGTTAGCCTTCAATGAATCTCCGTAAAAAGTCACACCATGAAATGCATAGCCTGAGCCATAAAAATAGAAAAACAGATGCAGTGAAGTAAAGAACTTCCTCCATAATATGTATTTCTTGTACATAAGGATAAAGAGTCAACGCTCCCAGACAAATAAACATTTATTTAACCATCTTATGCTGGCATTAAAAAAAAAAACAAAAACACAAGAGCAGAGAGGAGCATAGGAGAGATACCACTAGGCCAGCTCAACAACATAGCCATTTTTTTCTTTAAGGCAAATCTATGCTCCACATACATGTGCCTGAAGGCCACATTCTCTGTCTACTTCGCTCATAAATACAGGGACTTTGTTGTTCCAAGGCGTTGCAGAGAGAATTAAATACTATACTTCCCCTAGTAGAAGAGTGCACACTGTTTACTTGCATGTTGTTCACATGCAAATCTGCACTGAGTTGGCTTAAGCTAAAGTATAGACCAAGTCTGCAAGGGGACCCTTCTACAATCTCTGCGCTAAACTCATGCTTTCCAGCATTTAGTATTGACAAATCAGGCATCAATAAGACCCAACAAACCACAATTCAGAAATGGGAAACGCAAGGCTTCTTACCCACAGTGTAAGCAGGTTACAATGAAATCTAAGAGTAGATTGCTTCTATAGGAACAAATTCATGTGAGCTCAAGCCTGCTGCTCTAACCATAGCCTACATTTGAAAGAACTTTAATCCAAAAAGAAGTTGAAAAAGTCTACTTGCCACAATCATAATTTTAGTAACTGAATTCACCAGGAATATATTGAACTTGCTGCAAGTATTGTGTGTACCTTGTTCTTAAGTGGCCACTTCAGAAAAATCTTGCTTCACTTAATTCTAATGCAACATTAAACTCTGTAATTTGCTCATCAAGAAAGACAGAAAGTCAAAAGATATTTGTTTTTCATTCAGTTATTTTGTTGTCATTAACTTGCTATCATACTTTCTCATTCAAAATGAAAAAAAAAGAAAAAAGAAAAAGAAAAAAATAAAGGAACATACATCAGTATTTAATGCATAATTTCTGCTTGTTTTCTTCGTCAATGCCGCCACCTTCTGGTAGTCCTAAGTTTCATCAAGTGTCCCATGATACAGCTCCGGGGACAGTTTCATAACTGCTCCGTTCGCGGCCTTCAGGCTCAGGAATACCTGACTCCTGTCTCCCAGCCCCACTCCTTCCGTGAGATTTTTACACACGGACAGAAGTGAGGATTTTTCCGGTTCTCAGTGGCCCATACTATGCCACTGTTGCAGTTGAGAACATTTGGAAGTTGCTGGAAATATTTTTTGTCTTCTTGTACTCTCCCTACAACACTCACTGTGGAAAGTCCTCTTGCGAGTTTTAGGCTCTATTGTCAGTTTCTATGGCATAAGATAATTTCCCAGTGCAAGTTCCTGGACCCATATAAAGTGTAACTGAGCTTTTATTATTTTTCATTCTGTCAAGGTCAGGGCTATTCAGGGATAGGCATTGGTTCATGCAGACAGAGCTAATCTCTTAAAAGATGTTAACTACTGACCTAGAACATAGACAGAAATGAATTCTTCTCAGTAGGAAAGCTGCCAATATGATGTGCTCTCATATGTTTAAAGATTTTCAACAAATCTCACATCATTTAATAAATTTTCAGGGATTGACCTTAGTTTGAAGAGTTACAATCTAACAGTACTTCAGAAATCCAGAGTTTAATGGAAGTATTAGCCTGCTGGACATAACATAGTACGATGTTTGGATAGAATACTGCTATGCTATATATACAATTAAAGATAAAGAAAATAACCTTGTTTTTGTTTTTAAGTTATATTAAAAAGACATGTCTACATCTAAAGCATGCAAACAAACTTTACAGAAAATACTCTGTCATAGTGCCTTATGTAAGCTCCCATATCCACATGAAAGAACAGGACAGGTACATATTTCATACTTTGCAGACGAAACACAGGCAAACAAGTTACAGGAACTGCAAGATCTTATTCTCAATGCTTTCTCTGCAATAAGAACCTAATTTTCTTATATCACAGTTAAAGGCCACAGCCTCTGACAGAAATAGATTCATTCTGTCTCCCTTTTTCACTCAGGGGCCTAATGAATACTTAATGCAAAGTGGAACTGCTCTGATCTGCTGGACCAGATATTTTAAACTGCAGTCTCTCATACTCCAGCCAAGTAGGTTGATCACTAAACAACTCCTAAATGAGGCACCCGTGAGCCTGCTTGTGTTGTGGGTAGGCTTCAGAGAGTGTTGGCCTCTAAGTGAAAAAGGCAGAGGAATTTCTGTTTCATGAACAGTGACAAGATTCAAGTAACAAAATGCCCAAGCTCAAAAGGATTTGACTTTCCCAAGCTCTACCAGAAGCAAAAGTGTTTGTGACACAGACTTAACAGAAATCAAGGCAGTCTTGGCTGTAGCCAGCTTACTCTTGTACCTGATCTTTGGACAAAGGTGCTCAAAGTAACAATAGCCAGGCTGTACCATATGACAGTGCCATATAAAGAAGGATTCCCTATGCCATCTGCAAATCCTGCAGCATTGCTGTGCCTGATGGAACTGCACTCAACAAAGGGCTGTTGAAGTCCTTCCTATTTTGGTCACATTACTGTAATAACACACGTACTACTTCCCAGACTTGCACTCTACATAGTGCTATACAGCACCTGAAATCATCTCAGCTGATTATTACTTTGGAAAGAGAGCTACTTGCATCCATTTTCCAACACAAATATGCCTAAAGTGTACTAGTGAGAATCTAGCCCTTATTGTAATATGTTCATTTAATCACTTTTGACAGCTCTGTCCATCACAAGTAAGGATGTTCTATTGCATACAGGACATCATCTTTACAATCACTGCAACCTAGTTACGTAATAAGATTTTGTCCATTACTTTCAGTTTAATTTTTTCAATTTTATATCTCTTTGTTGTTGATACTATATTTCTAAGGAGTCTCACAGTATAATACGGTCCACACCTTTAGGCCCGATACACAGCTATAATGCAAAAGGATGTGATAGCCTGTAACTTGCTGGACATGTACTATTCTGATTAATTTTATCAACAGCCCAAAAAACAGTGTACTGCGTTGGCTCTTAAGTGCTTTTCAAGATCCCCAGGGGAAAAAAAAAAAAAAAAAAGTTACTGTTGCAGCTAAATATTCATCAGAGCCAAAACTGCTTGGTTTTATGTCATTTAAAAAAATCTCAAAGTTCTGTGAGTTGAAAATATCAGATACATTTTCTATATGCTGAAAAAGGTTTGTGGCATAGAAATCATCTTAGTTGAGTGCAGTTCAATACTCATTGATCACCTTTACAGGAAAACTTTTGGAAAAGCCACAACTCAACATGAGTGTCCTATCAATCGTGCCAGCTGGCTCATGATACAGAGAAATGAAAAATAAAACATCTATAGATTTTTAGGTCATTTAAGACACAGTGAGCGAAAACCTGTATTTGCTGCATAACCAAAATTTCTCTGATGGAGAATGCAGGTGCAGAGTCAACTGCTAAAAATGCTTATACTGTAACAAACTTCCAAGATGAGTCATAATCCTTTTAGAAATTAGGAGTAACACCAGTTCTAACAAGATGTTTCCACAGTCGTTCTGTGCTATTTGCTGTTATGCAGGCAGCTCAAAAATTTAATTCCGGGAATTTAAATTACTGCCCAAATTCTTTGTTCCATCCACATTAATGCTATTTACAAATGGCTGATTCTTTGCTTGAATAAAGCCTTTCCCTTTAAATACATTCAGAGCAATTAGCTGGAATGCTACCAAATAAAGGTATTCTATCACTTCCACAATAGTTACAGAAAAAAATAGTTCTACATCCAAAGAAGAAAAACAAATGCATCATCTTATGGGGTCAGTAGTGTGACAAGTTCTTAAAAAAAAAAAAAAAGACGTACAGTATGTTCATTCAATGTCATCACATTATAAAAGCTCGACTCACAGATGTTAATGACTGCTGAATTAGGTCTAAAATACATCAAATGAAGCAAAGTCAAAAGTGGCATCTCTCATTCTTGAGAGCAAGTTCTCCACAATGTTCCTTAACAAAAGATTTTTAATACATTACATTAGTATTTTTTCAGTTCATCTCTTCAGTGATATGAAGTTTAATTATATTTACTGTAATAGGAACATAAAAATGTAACAATAATTCAGTTAAAGGAATTAACTCCAATACTAAGGTACTACAAATTCATACAAAAATACATCTTAGCTTCTTTAACAGTATTATAAATTTACATTAATTATATTGTGTCCTCTAAAACCATTTTTCAGCACTTCACATTTGTTTTGCTTCAAGTAAAAGATAGGAATTTAAAAAAAAAATTACAATTAGAGTTGATCACCATAGTTCTAGGAGGGAGATGAATAAATCTGACAACTAGGCAGTGAACCTAAGTATTGCTTCTACAGACAAGGATTTCGGGTTTTCCAAGACTTACATATCTGATTTATCTTTTTATCTTTTCGTGTCTAATCATATATGCCGAGAAAAAGGATTGTGCGGAAACAGAATTTTGTATGTAATAAAAATGATGAGGAGTTCAGAAAACTGAAGGGAAAAGAAACTTCATTCATAATCAGAGATGGCAAAAACAGGCAAAAGAAACTGAGGTTTTGGAGACAAAAAAAAGAGACAACGAAAATTTATACTATAACAGTGCAATCAATGGTGATGTCAAATCTTGAGTGCAGACAGATTTCTCTCATGCTGATGAGAAGTATCTTACAGAAATTAAACCTATAGAAGTATGTGTGCACACAACTGCTCATTGTTGCAAGGCAATCACAAGGCAGTGCCCAAATAAAGTTGCTCTCTGAAGACTGCTGTACTGGCAAACACATTCAGATGTAGGACTGGGGCTGCATTTCCTTCCTATTAATACTACTTAGAGAAATCTCCATTAGAAATGTATGAAGCCAAAGAGCAAACTGAACAAGTCGCTGAGCTGTAAGAGAAGCCTGGACATGTAAATGAAAATATTTGGTGTAATTTTAATCTATATAGAGCATAGATGTCACTAGCAACTGTAGGACACATTGAGAGCCAGGCTGTCTCCTCTAGGATAACTCGCATACTTTTGAACTACTGCAGTTACCTGAACTACTTGTGGTACAGCCATCACAAATAAGCTCGTCCACTACAGAGTCATTCACACAACCATTTGTTCCTGTGAATAACTTAGCTACGCACATTTGCCACATGAATGATAAGGAAACAGAAAATTTTAGCTGAGCATCTTCCTCCTTCTCTAAAACAGAACTCAAATCAGCACTTCCACAGGAAACAGCCTACAAAATATTATCACTGTTTCTCCATTGTCTGATCAAGAACAGACTAGTGAATTCTTCCTTACGCTCCCAAGGGAGCTTTTCTGTCTGTATCTGCAGCACTTGTGATAATAAGAAAAATAATTAAGATATGCAGATGACATCACGTCTTCTACCTGGAATAGCAGGTAACAAGGCACTGAGCACATGGAGTCAGCAGTAGAAACCAGTGTCACTATTGCCTCAGGACAATAGCTATTTATTGAAACTAGTACAGCTCTCATTTTGTGCAAGATGCGACAGTAGAAACTACTTCTGAAGAGCAAATAGAGAGTTAGATATATGGAAGCATAACACAAAACCCCGAGAAAGAGGAAATCACTGAAAAATGAGGAAGAAAAGATTTGTAATAACTTACTGAAAATACTTCTGGTTCAGCAAACAGAATGGAATTGCATTACCACTAGGTACACTATAAAACACAGATCCTTCCAGACCTTGAACATTTTGCCTTTACTTCTCCTCACAGCCCTTCCTTCTGTTGTGTTGTCTTCTGCTGTATCCGAGTAACACTGTTGTCTCACTCTTTGTTTTTTTCTTCAACAACTATTTGTTCTTTTCAAATCTTTACACTGCTCTCCAGATTTGTTGCCTCAGCTGTTTGCTAAACCTCTGGAAAAAGGAACAGCAACATTCCCCGTTACCAAGCAACCACCAGTTTCTGCCAGGCTTGATTGTGATAAGGCACAGGGTCCCACAACCACTGTGGCTCCAAGGGATTCGCTCAGCAAATCTGGAGCTGGCAGGTGATGCACTATGCTCTAAGAGTTCCTTTGTAATTTAACCAGGTAGCAGAAATCAGGATGCAGAAAGTTGCTAAGCAAAATTTATAGCAGCAGGCTAGACAAAGCATCCTAGTATAATTTTAGTAAAGTTACTGGGTTCACAAGAATTAGATGAACAAAGCAGTATACCCCAGTAACATCTCTCCTTTCAACATGCAAGCTGATCACTTTCAGCATCATAAATACATTACTTCTTCCTTTCACTCTGTTTTTTCAACCAAGTGCATTGTCATCTACTTCTGCTCCAACACAATCCAGCAAATAAGGCTGGACAGGCTGCAGTCTGCCCAGACAAATACTGAGTTCATAGTAGTCACCATCTCTGAAGCCTCCAGTACTGCCTGTGAAAGCATTATTCAGCACTCACCATTCTCCGTTCTTCTGAGTGAACAGAATTCAGCTTTTTGTGAAATCATGAAGCATAGGCTCAAGGGCACCTATCACAGAATACTTTTTCCTTCCTTTTAAACACTTTATCCAGTTTGTATGGGCTTAGAAAGTTGAAGGGAGTGACTGTGCTGATACAATTGTACAGCCAGTAGACATATCTGAGCCCACTGTAAGCTAACAATGCTACAGCAGCAGTATCAACACAGCAGTCTCAAGCTCCAGCACAGCCTAATTTACCCACTTTCTCATGTACTGCAGTAAAGGCAAGCCTTAACAATCCCAAATGACATAGTGAATCTAAAATTCCCTTGCGCACAACTCTTTACAATCTGAAAATATCTCACTGCTCACAGAGATGATAACATACCTCGCAGCACAGAAACAAGACTTCATCCTCTAGTTAAACTGCTCCCCACCCTCATACTCCTTTGTATGAATTACACCGGATATATTCGGCCTGTTTCTGAACATAGGCTGCAAATACTAATCAGATTTCCAAAGAGGCCTTCAGGATGACTGACAGGAAAGCTCTTAATAAAGGCTTTCTGGTTTTGGCATGCAAGCGGGAGAGCAAGCAAGAAAGGAAGCAGCTTGAGTTACTTGAAATGCTGAGGTGGAGGCGTTTGAGAAGCTGTGAAGGGAGAGGTGTTTTATGAGCCTGAATGGAGAGCAGCTGCAGAAATTCTGATGGGCCTGCTGAAGTAGCCATAAAAAGTGGTTGCTAAATCCCGATTTTCCATTTTTGCCATTGGTAGAGAAGACGGTACAGAACATAATCAACAAAACACAGGTGAGTGAAGCCTTCTTAATTTTCAGTTGCCTGTGAAATAAGTGGACTGGAAGCCTCTCTGTGTTTTACAGGTCATTCTGAAATTCATGCTCTGCACAATATTTCTCTTGGAGGGAGAAATATCTGTTTTCAGATATTTCTGAAAATAGATCTGTTTTCAGAGCTGCCACTGAATTCAGTGGTAGGTTTCTAAAGAGGAGATAGGAAGAGAACTTAGAATCTTGCATGCTGGTGCTGCAAATACTCTGCTGTACCTCTAAAAAGTTATTCAAATTGAAACTTCACTAGATTTCCCAATGAACACTGTAACTGCAGAACACAGAACTGCAGAACTCTCAGAAACATCCATGGCCTGAGTGAAAACAAAGAGCAGTCTCTCTAACCTATTGAATTCATCATATAAAATCTCATTAACTGCTAAAGCGAACTATCCTATCTCAAAAAAATAAAACAAGCATTTCCTGCAGAGTAAGCAAAAGCTAATAATTTCATTTGATATTCTTCATTTTGTATTGAGAATTCTCACACTTCCTTTTTGAGAGAACTCATCTCTCCCTAATTCACAAGCAGAGGATATTTATAAGGATTTCGTTTTCTTCTCCTTTGCTCTGTTTTTAATATTCATACTGTTTTGAAAACTCATCCCAGTTTCTCTAGAGCAAGATGGTTACAGCTCTGTTCGATGAAAAGCAAAGAGGTTCATGCTCTTGACTTGCCCTTGCTTGCAAATTAAATGATTGTATCTTTAAAAACGTTATTCTACATAAAGAACTTGAACAAGTGAAATGAACAACTCCCTATGTTTCCCCTAGCACACACAACCAAGGTGTATAATTTTTTTAAAATATTTATTCCAGTTTTGCAGTATTAATTAGCTGTGACTGAGTGACCATGCATTCTTAGTGGTTGGACTTTATGCAACACCACTGAAGAGTAATTTGCTTAACCAGCTTTGGAGTGAAGATAACTGATGTTTAACAAGTGGAGTTTTATTCAGACTTAATTATGCAAAAACAGATGGAATTTGGTTTTCTCACAATTAGTATGAGCTGAGAATAGCTAAATTGTTGCTATGGAAGTGGAAAGGTACAACAACAAAATAACACACAAATGTCTAACAGTCTTCAAGTAGATCCATAAAAATATGGTTTTCATACAGATTCACCTTAAATAGCATATTATAAGAAATCATCCTATTAATTATTATAATTATATAATAAGAATAGGCCACCAGAGCTATTCAACTGTGCTTTTTCTTTTCCTGCTTAGCTCCAATCTCCAAGATAACAGTGGTAAAGTGTGCATGACATATCATTCATATCCCATGTAAAAGGTATGCAGCTGTTGCTAATTGTATGTAATAAATAACCAGTCAAGATCTTCATCAACCTTAACCTCTTCACTCTATCTTAGTAAGGCATTTATGAGTCTGTCCAAGTTTAATATCAGTTTTCTTTGCATCCATCATTTTTGTCAATTATAAATTATGCTCTCTGACTTAGAGCATAAATGTCTAACTTGCTTCTTTTCAACTAAAGGAAAAACAACAACAACAACAAAAAATAGAAATTCCATAGACTCTCAAAAGCTGTTGTGTTCAACTTATAATTTAACTCCCCATACAGATCCATATGCACTGCCCCAAGAAGCCCAGCCCTAACTACATGGGATATTTCTACTGACTTTGGTGAGGTTTGGCCTGAAAGATAGCTACTACTTTCACCAGAAGAGACTGAGATTTAAAGGATAAAATAACTCACTGAAAATTAGACAGAAGCATCGCTTTCAGAAACAGTCAAATAAGCCCAGGTACCCTCAGCTTTCCCTCCTTTATGAAATAGTTTAAGCAAATCTGAAGTAGAAGTCCACCTCAAAATGCTGCAGAATACAGATGTGCTCAAAATTCTGGACTTACAGAGAGGATACTTATCTGAGAGAATGTATCTTACTAGTAAAAAAGGTGAGACTTTTCCTACTTAGACAACTAAATTAATTGGAACTTAATATTAAAACTTGCTTGGAGATGGAAAGCTTTAGCCAGTATCTAAGCTGCCTAAGCAGTATTAATTTTTTTTTTTTTTTAGCAGCGTACAAAGGAATCATTATGAAGAGATGAATCACAACTTGGGATCCCATTATCACTTAAAAAATATGTTTTGACTGACATTTCCAAATGCTGATTTCTTCAGCTAATAAGGGAAGTAAAAAAAAAAAAAAAAAAAAAAAAGGAAGAGAGACTAAGAATCTAACATGAATTTTACAGATAGAGATTTCTTCTGGAAATATCAGTTGTTAGTTAAGATTTGCCAAACACCATAAATCACAGTTCCAAGAAATGCTGAAATATGGGTAATATTAAAAAAAAAAAAAGAAAGAAAAAAAGAAAAAGAAACTCCCAAAATGTCTATTAATCTAATTTGTTCTGAGTACACAGAATTTTTTCAGCTGAAAATTATTCTTCTCACAAAAGCATTTTCTCCTTAGTTTGTTTTTGTTTTTTTTTTTTTTTGTATAAACTGTTTTAGTGTTTATATTGGGTATAAACTTGTCTTCTCTTATTCTCAATCCAGATGCCACGATTTTCTGTAATTATAGTGTAATTCTTTCTTATTTCACGATACAACTTATTTCATCTTTCATACTGTTTGTGTACGTATTCTCATATAAATATATAAATAGTTCATACATACAAAAAATTTATACATATTTTATGAATTAATTTTATGAAGAGCGTAAAGATGAAAAAGAGTGGAATTTGGAAAATGTGGGATATTACTCTAGAACAGAAAAAGAATGAAGAGGTCATATGGAACTCCATTTCAAGACAATAACATATTAAATGTGCTTTCAAGTGATATTAATTTTTTCCTGCTTTAATATTCTGTGTGTTTTTAAAAGTTTACTTTAGGAATACTCCATGGGGTTCCTGGCAGAGCTGCTCTGCCACAACAGTTTATATCAACCATCTGTAGTGTGCCAGAAGCTTCCTGAATGTTCTGCCACCTGACT
Organism: Phasianus colchicus; assembly: GCF_987193195.1. NCBI lineage: Eukaryota > Metazoa > Chordata > Aves > Galliformes > Phasianidae > Phasianus > Phasianus colchicus. The sequence goes on along the minus strand of NC_143439.1, from coordinate 8,165,944 downwards.
CAAAATTCTGAAGATTTTCATGCTCTTCTGCCAATTTTCATCCATACTATGTCTGTTTCCAACACTGAAAACCTAAAAAAGCAAAATATATATCTAAAAGATGCACAAGGCAGTAAATTCACTCATAATATCATAGCCAAAAAAAGACCAAAGATGACGCGAATGTTCATCTGTGGGCTTTAATCATCAGCAACAGTCACATACTCTGAAAATAAAGTCAAAGAGCAAGAAAGGTCCTTTCTTATCTGAAGACACAAAAGAGACAAAACTCACTACCATTTCCTGTTAGCACTTAATAATGTCATAATAAGATAAGATCGATTTCTGTTTTGGTAGTGACCAAAGACTTGGTTGTTTTGTGTTTTTTTGGGTTTTTTTTTTTTGTCACTATTGACAACTCTCCTGTTGGTGATCCTATTTATAAAGCAGAGATAATATAACTATGCTTTGCCAGTGTTTCATCAATTAACAAAATCAATCTCTTCTAGAATACACAGTAGAGTATGATATGTAAGACCAAAGCAAGCAACAGTGGAAAAAAGGGATGCTAAAATAATAGTACATTATGGTCACCAACAACAGCAAAGGGCATGATTCAAGAAATGTATATTTATACAGCGTGGGAATGGATAACCAGGAAAACAGATCAGCAACACATGTTAAGCTCAGCTAATGGAAGGGTTTCTACAGAGAAACAGACTCATCTTGAAAATGAAGGTAAGTTTGATTTTCCTGGAGGCTAGCAATGAATGATTTAATTCACATTAACATAGGAAACACATAGAATGAATACTGTGTGGTGTGAAGGAGCTGTGAAGAGCTTTTAAAGGCATGGAGTTATCATGCTGCCAATATGGTTGTGCACATGAGCTTTGCTTTTACATTCTGACTTAAGAACTTTGATATTCTGTATTCAGTAAAGTAATAAAATCTGCCTTGTTTGTATAGATCACCTTGTTTCTCTGAAAAACATCTGCTCTCTGCGTTGTCCCCAAATAAATTCCCTAACAGGGTCAAATCTTCATGGAGTCTGTCTCAGCAATAATTAATACCCTCATTCAAGACAGTACAAAGACCTAGGAACATAGGCCAAAGAAGTACATAAGAGATGGACAGTATAGGAGGGGAAAGCCAGTTTGCTTCCATATGCGTGAGAGCAACACTATAAAAAGTTCCTCAGATTTGAGCCAGTCCCACCCCTTCAAAAGCTAAGAACAAAGACTTGGTTCAGCTATTTCTCCACAGTTCCATTGAGATTAGGCTAAAATTCATAATAATCTAGATTAATTTATTTTAGTTATCACATTTTAAAGGAAATGAAAAACACTTCTTAGTAACACCCTATGGCTGCCTCAAAACAGCATCATTTAAGTTCCCCTGACATTTGCGTAATAATACTCATCTTGCTCTCATGAATATCCGCACAGTAATCATTCATAAACCAGTTTCACAAATCCTGTCCATATCACAGTGGTTTGAACAAGATTTCTGAAGCCCCTTCCAACTTAAGCCAACTGAAGCTATGATTCAATTTTGTTTTACAAATGAAGATGCTGTAAAGTGCTGATTACTGGTCACTTCAAGCACAGAAAGCTTTTCTACAGCCCAAAATGACTCAGTAATTGTGATTACCACAAATCAACTTCAGTGCCCAACTTCCAGCTGGGTGCACAAGTACAGATGCGGAGATTTCTCAGAGCCCTGGCCACACTTTCCAAATCCCAGCTAATGCTAGCAACTGAGGCAACATGATTTAAAACAAACGTGTTCTCAGGCTTTGCTAGAATAATCCTCCTCTTTTAAGTGTGAGTAGAGAAGGGCCACATTATAGATTTGTTTTGCCATAGTATAGCCCAAACCAACGCTCATGCCTATCCAGAATACCAGAATCTCAAGATTTATATTTTCTCTTAATGGGTACTGCAGAAACTTCCCAAACATGCTTTACAGTTAATACATTTAAGCAAAACAAATATGCGAATGTATATATCAGACACCTACTTGGAGCTTGCATAGGTTTTTTTTGTTTATTTGTTTTCCTTCTGCTGTGACTATCTCAATTAAAGGATTGTCATTTTTCTTGGAATCCATACCTTGAGTAAGTTAAATTTTCAAGTCCTTTAAATACACTCAGCATACATTCTTATGCAAGGCTGTAGAACTCCCAAAGCTTTTGTGAAAGATGTGAGTATTCAAAAGCCAAAGTCCTTCTTGAACTCTCCTCAAATTCCCTTTGAACTTTTAAAATGGATAACGAATTTTCTCAGCAACATGTTTCAGCTGGTTTTCTTGGATTTGATGCTGATATTAAGAACACCAACAGCTGTCATTTGCTTTTCCAGACTCTAGACAGTGAGTAAGAAATGTGTTGGCCTTCACATAAACTTCCCAGTTTTTGCCAACATAGTGGTCCTAAGCCTGCACTATCTCCATGCCACAAGATTAAGTGTACCTTAAGATAACATGGAGATAAGGTTCCATGCTTTCCATAGGCCTTTTTCACCTATTTTCTCTATTATTATGTTTTCCTTTTTACCACTGCTTTTATAACATTTACTGTGGGGTCTTAGATTATATCGAAAATTTAGATATTGTTCTACAAAAGGCTATGAGAAGCTATAGGTTAACAAAAACACAAAGAGGAACAACCATGTGAATATTGGCTTGAAACCAGGACATATGTTCCACAACAGAAAAAAAAAAAAAAAAGTATGCATGTGTTCCCACCATTAACATTATGCTGTTCCCTGTGACTGTACAAACACTCGAGTTACCCTTCTTTCACTTCATCTTTCATCAAAAGCAAGAAGCCTGCTGCACAGGTTACTTAGACCATGTTGAAAGCTACTACTGATTCTGTCCTCCACATAAATACAGCTTTCTTCTCTTCTTTTGGTCTCTGTGCATCTCTCAATTCCTTCTTTCTCCTGCCCCAACCTTCTCCTCTTTTCCTTTTCCTCCTCTGAAGAAAGGCTCCAACTGTGTACATTTCTCAATTGAATTTGTGGGGAAATGAAGGCTGAGTGAACTTTGCATTGTGTTCAACAGTAATTCAGATACTAACTAGAAGGAATTTCAAATTTAAGTGAGACATTAGAGACTTACAGAACTAAATGCTATTCCACGGTATAGGAAATGCTTATCAAGATATCATTTATGATATTTGTAATTCTTTCTTGTAATTTGAGCAATACAAAAAACTTTAGTAATAATGGATGTTTCATCCCATTTCTTTTTGAAGTGCTGTCTGAAACCCTGTTTAAAGAGGATACTATAATTAGACTTGTCTGGAAACATCTTGATTAAACACTTTTCTTTTGAAAAACGCTGATTTGTCAGAACTGTAGCTTCGTGCAGAAATGTGTGTTCTAATGAAATTTTCATGAGAAAATTTTCTCAAGTCAAAATGGGAGAGACAGAGAATGTAAACAATCAGCTCAGAGAAGTAATACCTTGTTCTGCTCTCTTACAACAGTGCCATAACCACAAGGCTGATATGGTTTGCGTTCTCTTGTAATTGATGCAGAATAAGCAGCTATGGTATTTTATATTATCTCAAGGTTTATATTTCCTTCCACAACTATCTTCGCACTTACTTGTTCCATAGTCACCTACCGATTCCTTACTGTAGAAATCTTGCCACTTTGGCTTATCAAATTGTCCTGTTACTACATTTTCCTCAGCTATGCCTGTATGTGTTAAGCTAAAAAATTGACATTCTTTTAATCCAGAACATTTCTTTCTACCAGGTCACAATCCATACTGTACCTAAATTAAGGAGAGCATTTTTGGTCGATTGTTTTGCTTTGCCTAATATATTAGAATCAATGCAAGTTTATCAGTTTATGTCACTGAATGGAACCTAAGACAAACCCCCAAAATCCTACATTGCTTAAGATTTCATGAAGACCTCCTTAAAACTTAATATCTGTAATTAGAAATACAGTAAATCAGTCAGTCAGTTAATTAAGACTGAAAAACTACTGTGACCTTTTCAATATACTTATGAATTTCACAAAGAATTGCTCTCCGGAATGAGTAGGATTGCATGATATACTGTAGCAGTCTGAAGCCAAAACCAACACAATCTTTGAAGGTCTTGAATAGTCTGCTTCCAGTGAAGTCTAGAGTCTCCCAGACTTGTTACCTGGCACATGAGCTGTATCATCAGTTCTCATGAACAGATTGTGAAATTTGCAATTTCCTAGGAAAAAATTTTGTACTGCAATCTACCCTGATATTTTTTCTGTTGTCAGGCTGCTCACTTCTCATGCCAGCTGCTCCACCCACCTGTTCCCCTGTGTATAACTTAATAATCTACATTTTATATAAACTAGAGCAGACCGAGGAAGTGTAAACTTTCAGTGTAGGATGATTGTGTAGGGTGACTCTGGGGGAGTAGAATGTCTGGCAGCATACAAACCACAAGTACAAGATTTCAATCAGCAGTAATGAATAGATCAGTTCAGCAATAATGCTCATTAAGTTGGTTGGTGTTAGCAGGATCGATTCTGCAAGGTTTTGTTCATCTTTAAGGCACAAAAACATTTCTAAGCAAGTGGAATGCTTTTCCTTGCTTTCTTGTCATTTCTCAAAAGTCACACTGAGGATTCCAGATCCAGGCAGAAATTCTAGCTTTCACAGTCAGAAGGACAGACATATTTTCAAGTCCTTGATTTAACAAAACAAGAAGAAAAAAACCTATTTGTACTCCACAAGTCTTCTTGAGAACTTCCTAAACTCTCATGTTGAAGTGATGGTGGGGATTTCTTATACAATTTTAATAACTTATGGCTTCAATCTCACAGTGTGAATTTTGTGGCTGGGAAAAGAATGACAGTGTTATTGAAAAGAGAGTTCTTTCTTCAGCCATGAGTTGCTGAAGTGTCAAGAACCAAGGATAGCAACCATCTGGCTAGACTCCCCTCCATAGACAACAGAGGGAAGAGAATTTTCAAGTTTTGGTTCATTCCATCTTTCATATGATGGAAAGAAACACATCTTGGAATTGCTTACTGCCTCATTAGTCAATAGAAATGTGTAACTTTAAAGTTACGCATTTGAAGTTGGAATGTGGCAAGTCTACCCTAAAAGATTGTCTTGCACATGTCAGTACATTAATGTACAAGTGTCCTCATAACATTACATTAGAAATGCCTATGTACTTTCCTACTACCATTATAAAGTATCAAATCTTTAAATATAAACTGTAAGTACACTAATTTTCAATATTATCTTTGAATAATTTATGAATGGAGGAAAATGTTTTCACTTTTTTCAAGCTGGTGGCAAATTTTTCCCCTTTAAAAGCGGGAAATAGAGACTAATTAACTTTCTAATTTTAGATTTGCATATCTTTGTTTTAATTGTACACTGATTTAATTGCATTTTTTTTTTTTTTTTTTTTTTAAGTATGGGTGAGGTTTTAGATACTGAATAAGGTTAGTTTAGCCAACAGACAACTTTATCTAATTGAATGCTATCATCCTACACCCAAAGACTTAATCTTTTCTTAGTCAAGCAGCACCACTGCCTTTACAACATTACTTAAGTAAAACAAGCGGAAGTTGCCTGAAAGATTCTTAACTAGATAGCTAACTCATCACTGAAATCTGTAGGGATATCGGAGGTTTAAGTTTGGACAATTAAATAACCTTCATGGATCTGAGCCTTAGAGTGCTGAGCCTGCTCTTTCACTGATTACACGTAGCTCATCATCTCACATCTCTGAATGCTGAACTCTGTTTAAAAGCTGGTGGCGGCTCTAAGGACCCATTACTGAGAGCACAGCTACATGAAAGGGGGCAGAGTCCATTCAGACTGTAATAGTTGAAGAAAGAAATGTTCCTTGGGGTCAGGAAAATGCATCTCAGCTAACATGAGAAATTATGATACAAAAACAGATGAGCAGGATCTCACTGTAGAACTTTGTAGTTAGAAATTAAAAATTAAAGCCTGCAGTACACAGACAAAAAACAGGGAGAAAAATTTTTTTAAGCCTATGCACCGTAGCCTTAAGTGTAATAGCCCAGACAGAGGTATATTCACACCACTTTGAGAACAACAAACTAAGGTCACCAGTGAGTTCAAAGAAGAAGGGTAGGATGTTCTCATCCCTTTTGAAGGCCATGACAGACTTACAGCCCCCTTCATTTAGGACCAGGATCCATTAGCACAGTAGGTACCTGTATTTAATTTAGTGCTTCATTATATAGAAATACTAAAAATATTTCAGTTTGGTTTTATTAACCATTATAGATTCATTGTGTCTACACCCTTCTATTCCTAAGTTTCCTAGCATTCTGTTGAGTGTTTTTCCAAGAGAATCTGCCCTTCAGTTGTATTAAAATACAGCATGTATTTATAAAAACAGATAACCACTGTTACTGGTATTCCTCTAAACATCTTATTCTGTATTTTAGACATTGTTACACAAGGTGGCAGACAGGAGCACTTCTTTATTTTCATGGACCTGGAAGAATTATTTCTGTAACTGAGGCAAGAAGCAGTATGAAATCCCAAAACTAACTACACGTTAACACACAAGCAGGGTATTCTAACTCATTTGTTAATACAACACAGGCTGGGCGCTTCCAAAACCCTTTACCTGTTGCTTACAGCCAGGCTTAAATATATTAGCACAGATACATTTTATGTATTACAGTTCTAATGCACCAACAACTGCATAGTGTGGGCCCAATAAATACTCATTACACGTGTGACATACTTTGTTAAATTATTACAGTGTTGTGTTTAGGAAAGAGCAAATCCTGCCAACATTGCTGTATGTGCTTGGCTTCACCAGGCTGACTCCTTCTGGCATCAAGTATAATGCTCATAAGATCAAGGCCTAAGATATCATATGCCTTCAAAAATAACACTTGCCTTAGCTGAAAGCTACTGAGATTTCGTTGCGATTATCGTCAGCAGCCTGGTGAATAAACATGAGACATTTGGGAATTAACTGCGGTCAAGCATAAGGGAGAAGAATAACGAAACAAAGAGGGGGAGAGAAACAAGGCAGAAGGGCAGAAGTTAACTCTTTATAGCTTCCAAGTGAAAGGTCTGATTATTTTTAGTGAAAAGTCACACAGGCCTACAAATGAGCAAAACATGCTGGGACAGAACTCAACACTAAACAGATTTTCTAAATAAAGCTTTGGAATCACTGTAGATTTAACTCTAAATTCTGTACTTGGTTACTATAGGAAAGTTTAATATATCTAACAGGAAGGGCAGATCTGTGGCTAAAGGCTCATTCATTATTGTTCGCATAGTGGAACACAAGGTGAAACAGAATATAAGCAATCAACAAAGAACCTCATACTGCTCCATGCTTCCCTATATTTGGGAATAGCTTGTGTTTAGTAAAATGAAATATTTAGCATTGCAATGACCGTATGAAAGTTGTGTCAATAACTAGCATGGAAATGCATTCAGCTTATGTTCTGATCTCTTAAGTTTGGAGTACCTAAAAAATAGATAAAGAGAAAAGTTTTTCTAGCTTTGCTACTTTTCGTTGGCTAGTTCCAAAAATTAGTATAGTATAGCTCACTGTCAGACTTCTTATATTAAACAACTCCCATTTTCTGTCAAATCCTAATTTCCATAAGCAATTCATTATTTATTTTCTGTGCTAGAGTGAGAGGACCTGAGGAAGGAACCCCATACATTTTGCCTAATTATCAAATTACTGTGGTAATTTAACGGTGCTTCAGATGAACTAAAACAATGATTTCTAGTATTTCTGCTGAAATACACCTTTAAATTGGCTTAAGAACACTACTGTTATGTTCCTTGTACACACTTCTAGCAGCAATATCATCATGCCTCCTATGTTACTAACTTGTGTTGGCCCATGATATCAGAGGCGGATACTGGTAGTATGGCTGAAGAGGTTGGACCTGTCCATCAATATTTTGTTACATTTTGTTGCCATTTAACAGATGGCAGCAGTGAGGCAACCCAACAAAATGTCTGACATGGAAGTGCAAATAAAGCAAAGGCGTGTCATTGAATTCCTCCATGCAGAAAAAAGCTGACACCCACTGACTGTCATTGATGCTTGCTAAATGAATATGGAGATCAAACATTGGATGTGAGAACAGTGAGGCAGGGGGTGGTAAGTTACAGCATTAACAACAGCAGTCTAAAAGACAAGCTATATTCTAGCCAGCCATACACAACTGCCACACCACAAAATGAAATGCTTCTTGATCAGCACATCAACGAAATCAGCTACTGGTGGCAACTAATGGTTGAAAAATAGTGTTTTGCAGCTGAGAATTTGCCCTAATACGTTATTGTTCTCTTTGTATCTGCTGTGGTTTCCACAAAAATAATTAGAAGGCATTACTTTCAGAGTGACATACATATTTTCTCACATTCAAGATTTTCTGTACCTAAACTGCGGAATTTAGGAGACCTTCCCAGCTCATTGCTCTAGCTGCAGGCTCTGACTGCATTCTGACCCCTGTCAAGACAGGTTTTCACAAACTTTCCTGGCTCCCTCCACACTTCTTCCCACACTTCCCTTAGGAAGAAAAATAGACATGAAGTTTGGAAGAAAGCTTTGGTATGCTGCAGCCAAATCTTCAGCTTGGACCATTAGATCTCTGGGTGCAGACCAGTGCTTACATATCATCATAATTAATTCAGCATTAATTCGGTACATTCACTTTCCCCAGCAATTTAATCATTCATTTAAAAGATTTATCAATAGAATCTTTGAAAGATGGATCACAAGCAAAGTAATTAACATCACTTAGACTTGCATGGAAGACATTATTCCTTGTTGATAATTTCTTTATTAACCACATTGGAATCAAACTCTAATTTCCAGTTACACACAAGTGAGATGAACGAATAAGGATTAAGAGACATGGAGGAGCTCCAACAGTTATCTGTCAGGACAGCTTGGAAGGGCTAACAATGCTGCAGCAAATACCTAGCCACGGTTCTGGCTCTGAAGGAACTTGTAAAATTTAATCAACAATAAAGCTTTCCATTTTTGGATCAGAAATGCTGCAATTTATTCCTTCTTCCACCTTATATTACATACACAGTAACTGACCAATATTTGTGAAACTGTTTAACCACTCACTCGTTCTTTTTTCCTTTCTCTCTTTTTTTTCCTCCATTACCATTCACAGAGAATATTAAAGTTCATAAAACATTGATAGATTGTGGCATTACTGCAAGGAGAGGATCTGGTTTGGAAGGAGACAAAGCTATCAAGAGAATGAATAATATTATCAAGCCAGCTGCTGAACATAGCAAACGGAAGGCTGCTTCATCTAACACTTCTATCTGTGCAAGCAAAAAAGCACACTGCAGCAGGCTTTAGAAGCCTGATGGAATGGTAGTTTTCTTTGGGTCTTTTTTTTTTCCTGAAGATAAGAGATCATGAGCAGGAATTCAGGAAGTTCTAACCTTATCCTAAGAGCTAAAAATTGAGAGAGCTAGTAGCAAGAACTCATTAATGTAATGCAAAAAACCTCGTATTGCTGAGATTTATTTAGAATCATGCCTAGCATTTTAT